>NW_026527024.1:0-485000 GCF_024362965.1 Panthera pardus
TTCTGTAAGTTATTACTGAGAATTATGTGCACATTTAAATGCTCTCTAGACAATTCTAAATATCGGCTTCAATGCAAGACTTTACCTGCTAAAAGCATCTATTTATGGTTTGACACTGGATCTCGGACACTTTGACGTGATCCATATTCCATCAGCCTGATACACGGCCACCTCCCAGTGAGTCACAGCGTCACTAGCTCAGAATTAAACATGTTGCTAAACCACTTTACAGCCCTTGCAAGGCACATAAAGACCGTTTGACAATTACCCCCAGGAAGGCAAATAATCAGCACACCTCTGATTCCCTTATTATTAGCCATTATAAAATCATGTGCTGTGATAAACGTAACCTAACACAGACATTGATTTTTACAAGACTTCCCAAGAAGAAAACACATATATTTGATATAAGAAACCCACAGGGGGGCCCTCCATTTTCCTTTGTGTCTTCAATTTGCTGGGAGCTACTCTTTGTATGAGCTGCCTTTCACCTGTCAGGTTCAGGCTTTGATTACTGAGTTATGGAAAAATCATTGCCCGTTGCCTTAACTATAATACTAAGGGGTGTCTTACAAAGGAAAATAAATAATGTGGGGGCGGGGGCTGTGTGTAGCCAGAAGACATTTTTAACCCAAAGATTTCAATTTCTCTTCCTATTTGTCCCTTTCTTCCTGTTCAATTGCAGGTTAGACCAATAAGTAGGTGCCTTGTCTGCACCAAAATGTGCCTGAGGTGGGTCCCTAGCGTTTCTGTTTTGCTTTGTTTCTTTATGCCATTGAGACCACTGCGCTGATCATTCTTTCCTTACTTGAAGTGTCTACGCAGTCATTCTTCACTAGTATCCTTCTGACAGGGCCAAATAAGCACTTATTTTAGATGCCAAAAGATCATTTTCTAAAGAAGTTTCTGAACACATTCATAATCTCTCTTAAGTCGTTAGGGGAGTATATTTGACTGTTGGGCGGCATGTTTGAACTTCATCATTCGTAAGGTATTGTTTTGTGTTCTATATGGTTAAACATCTGTTTCAGTTGAACTTGCAACAAAGAAATGAAAATGACCCACGGTCAGGTTGTCATATTTACAACACCAAACCAAACAAACAGCATAAGGTGACAGCAAAGTAAAACGGAGACGAGCTCAACCTTCAAGTCCATGGGGATCTGAGTTCCAATCTAATTTGGCTAGCTAACAGCTTACTAGTTACATTGCCTTTGGTGAGGAAATTCTGCTTCGGTCTTCTAAGTTATAAAAACAAGAGCTAAATAGTAGCCAGAATTCTTTGAAGTGGGCTAAGTGCTTTACGCATATTAACTCTTTTGACTCTTAAAGCTCTCCTGTTCCTGTAGATATTTTCTAGGAAAAGAAAGGCAATCACAGTGCAGCTGCATAATGTGCTCAAGGATGCACAGCTAGTAAGTGGCAGGGCTAGGATTTTGAACCCAGGCATTTTTTCTCCAGAGTCTGGGCTTTAACCACTAGGCAGAGTTCCCTCTCTAAGCATCTCTCATGCGATTCAGTGAGGTGACATGTTAAAGTTCATCTCTGGCAAATTATAGGTGTGCATAAGAGTTAATTTCCTCTTTAAAAACAGATAATAGCAGTAATTACACTACAAGAATAATGTTCCTTATACCACTCAATATGCATTCAAAAGATATTCACAAAGGTGCAGAAATAAAGTTTTAGAAAATCATAATTGTTATGGATACCTTTTATTGAGTGCTTATTATATGCATTATCTTATTTAACCTTTATAACCATCATAATAAGTGGGCGTTATTATCATACCTATAATACAGACAAGGATGAAGTTCAGAGCCACATGACCAATGATAAATACCAAAACCCATGGTAATAATACCATTGCACTATAACATGGATTATCAGAAGGAGAGAGTATGGAGAACATTATCATTATGTTCATTCTGAAGCTAAAATTATGTAATGGTTTTCAGAAAATTATAAATAAAAATTAGCAATTGGTAATTTCCTACCTACTAATGACTTTGGCTGCCGCAACATCTTATTAATTTGAGGGCCACTAGGAAAATCATCTGTATCCTCTGGATTTCAGAGTCCTTATCTAGAAAACAATGTCCCTGTGTTATTAGACTACCATAGTAAGATGTCACCATAGAGTAATGTGACCAGCTTTTGTAAGTGTTCACATGGAAAGAATAAATGTTTTATGTAAAATATAAAGAATCAGGAAATAGTCTCTAAATGAGACATTTGTTTAATAAATTAAGTCAGTTAATCCTCCTCTGGAGGGCATTTAGTTCTATTATATAAATATTAATTTAGTAAGTGCAAGTGCACAATGGCATTTTATTGGGTTTGATGAATGGTAAGCGGTTATACAAGATACGGTCTCTCCCAGGGAGAAGCGCAGAAGGGCAAAGGAAAGTTGTGAGATAAGAACCAGAGTATTAAATGCTATGGCAGAGTAGCATGTTGAGTAAGTATGAATTGTTCAGTTCACCAACTCCTACCTCCTCTGTGAGACCCTGATGAAAACACCACTGTAGGCTGCCATGATCTCTGAAGACGCCGTCGAAGATGTGGCACGTATTTGGAAGGAGGAGCCATTTTAGTTAGAATCATCAGGAGTATATTCAAAGGACAGTAAAGAGAGGGACCTGCTTGAACCCAGAGATTCATATCCTAGGAAATGGGAAAGAGCTCTAGAAGCTAGTGAGAAGAAATGTTCGGTTATTCTCCTAAGGATTTGCATCTTCTAATAAGAAATTTTCTCAATTTCTATCAATTGAAAATATCGACTTCCATGTTACATTACCCTGGGCGTATCCCAAATTATACCTGACTCCCAGTGGTCTAGCTACCCTCCATTCCTCTCTCCTTCTCAAGGAATCGTGTTGGGTAGATGAGCAAAAATAGTGACATTATTGTAGAGATTACGACTCTAATTTATTAAAGTTGATCATTGGAGGTCTTAATACTTAGTCATTAATTATTAGCAATCAATTTGTTGTGAGTCAGATCTCCTGGAACCTGGAGAATGAGGAAGGACAGGCTTGTTAGGAGCCACTCTTGCTACAAACTAGGCACAAGAATGAGGAGCCATGAGGGATGGATGGATCATGGTGGCAGCCAAGATTAGAGAGACAATGAAATGATTCAGGAAACATTTTAAAGGAAGAAAAAATTTCAAAAATTTTTGTTGAGTGACTAGCATGTTGATGAAACTGTAACAGTCACTAAAAGAACTGCACAGAAGGAGAAATAAAACAATTGTGCAATCACACATAATGGTAACGCAAGGCCAACCACATGGAAGAATCCAGCAGACGAGCGGGTCATATACTATAGGATTCAGAAATAAGATGGGTCCAGGGGCCCCTGGGCGGCTCAGCTGGTTAAGCATCCAACTCTTGATCTTGGCTCAGGTCTTGATCTCCGAGTCATGAGTTCAAGCCCTGCGTTGCTGTGTTGGAGCCTACTTCAAAAAATTAAAAAGAAGATGGTTCCAATTTCTCACAAAGTGGTAAAACGTATTTGATATTGACATCCTCATAAAATCACCAACACAAGAAGACTAAGTCTTGTGAATGACAGTGACATAGTGTTGATTTATATGTAAAAAAATACATGCAATACAGTGTGATCAAAATCTGATACTGGATTGGTGGCCAGGACCCTTTCTCTTTTCTAATACTCTCCTTCAGTGTTAGTTACCCAAACCTAGCACTTGATTTTTATTTAACCATATGAAGTGCAAAATCCATTTTACCACTGAGCAATTGTTGTACTCTATGTATATATGCTAATGACATGCAGATAAGCGATTCACAGGTTATAGTATCCGTAAGTTATAGCATTCACCTTGGCATACTTCCCTATATGCTCCTTGTTTTACATTCATTCCTGTTTTACCCTCAAGCCTGGTAAACTTTAACATAGTTCCTTCTATCTGGTTTCCTAGTTGGACTTGTCATTGCTCCTCTCTGGCCACCTGACATCCCAGGCTAGTTTAGGTGGTTCCATTATTGCCTGGATTTCCGGTTCTTAAACCTCTGAATGACTCAACCTCTAGGGGCCATCCAGTCCAAGAACAAATGCCAACCACATGACTTCTAACTCCAATTTTAAATGGCGTCCCTCTCCTTCCTTTCTTTATTAATTTCTTTTTTATTTGCTAGACATCTTCGTGGACTTTCAGAATCAACCTGCCTTTTCTGCTTCTGGTTTGCCTTTCCAAAATTCAAATTTATGCTAATGAAGCGTTATGTTTAAATATGATTGTTCTTATCCCAGGCAACATGGGTGTACTTCAAGGAGAAGTTATGTATTTTATCACATGCTTTCACATCAATGAATTTTAATGAATTAGTATTTATAAATTTGAGTCAAAATGCAGAAAATATTTATTCTAATAATACAGTTTCTCTGGTACAGTTCTTTCATCTGTATTAATGTAAGCCAACTGTTTCTGTTTCAATTTGTAATATTTAAGCATAGAAGAATGTGGTTCACTTTTACATTTGTGAAACTGAAGAGTCTGTTCTTAAAGAATATGTCATATTTTTCATCTTGGGAACATGAGAGCCTTTACAAAATGACTCTGCTGATCCTCACATACAAATAGTGTACTGATTCTTTTTCCAGAATGTGCAGGTGGTGTAGTACTGATTCTTTGTCTAGAATTACTATTCAACAGGGCACTTGGCAAATTGGGAGTAGACCTAAGTGATGCTTCTCTTTGGACCCCACCCTACCCATGCCTGCCTTCCATGACACCAGGCTATTTCTCTCAGAATCTCTTTCTTTTCTTGAGTCTTTACTTCATGCTACATGATAACTATCTGCCACTGGTCATTAATTATAGTCAATTCTCATTACTCACAGGAATTATGTTCTATAAAGTCACTACAAACAGTGAATTAGCAAACACTGAACCATCGCTCCTAGGGGAAATACAAAGTTAGGTTCCTACGAACCTCTGTCACTACATTTTCACCAGCCCATCAATATGTGGCCCGTTTTATGTGTATTTCTGTTGTAAGGCACGTTATTTAATATAAATTTGGGATTCATTAGCATTGAGCTTATGGCCACAGGACTACCACATATGCCTGAAAGAAACCTATGTAACATATGTATTCTATAAGGCACGTCTCAGCCTTCCTGTGCTCAGGACTTAGGCAGCACTCAGCGCTGTGCTCACCTGCCATTTTAATCAGCAACATCACCAACCAACAAAAAGCACAAAAATGCAGAAAATGTTGCACTAAATAGACCACGAAAAGGACATTTATTTAC
The DNA here is from genome assembly GCF_024362965.1 of Panthera pardus. Lineage (NCBI taxonomy): Eukaryota > Metazoa > Chordata > Mammalia > Carnivora > Felidae > Panthera > Panthera pardus. The sequence goes on from NW_026527024.1 coordinate 5,284, forward strand.
CATATGAGGTCTGAGGCAGGAAGGCAGAGTGTCACCTTGTTGGATTGCAGGTGGGAACCTGTGTGTCAGGCAACTCATATTTTTTGCCATTCTGCACACACGCGTGTCCTTGAACAACCGTAAAAGCACTGTGAGTATTGACCTTTGGGTTACAAGTAAATTTTAGCAAATAGGCAAATTTGCAGACACGGAATCCGCAAATAACGAAGGTCAATTACTCATCTTTTTAAATAAACATGAAAGCCGCAACTCAACCTGGGATTGGTGACAGAAGGTAACTGACATTTATTGAGCCCCCGCTATAACCTGAATGTCTTATATTTAGTAACACATTAACCAGGGACCCGTAGAGTGTATTTTTATGTGATTTGTCTTCACGTAGGACAAATAGCATTTCTGTGTTAAGTTGGCCCATGTTCTTTTCTCAATAGGTGACCCAAATTAGAGCGTGGTAACATTTGGCACTAAACATAAACAGAAATGAGAGCACTTGCATTCCTACAGAAGCTGATTGTGAAGTAGACAGTGTCTTTCCATTGTGGTTTTTTTTTTTTTTTAAGATTGCCATGGAAATGAAGGCACAAACTTTGCACCAGCTGATGTTAAAGGGAAACACAAAGTTATCATAATTAAAATAGTATATAACTAGTGTAAGAATAGACAGAAAATATCACTCGAACTGACGAAAGTGTCAAAAATAGGGTTTATATAAGAATTAGTACATACGAAAGCTGCAAATTCAAAATAATGGGGAAAGAAGGCAAATTGTATTAAGAAAATTGTACGACTGTTGTTTTAAAATATTAAACTTCTGGGGCACCTGGGTTGCTCAGTGATTTAAGCGTCTGACTTCGGCTCAGGTGATGATCTCACAGTTTGTGAGTTCGAGCCCCACGTCGGGCTCTGTGCTATCAGCACAGAGCCTGCTTTGGATCCTCTGTCCCCCTCTCCATCTGCCCTTCCCCTGCTCACATTCTCTCTCTCTCTTCTCTGTAAAAAATAAATAAAAATAAATAAACATTTAAAAAATTTTAATTAAGTTTCTCCCTTACACAAGATGCTAAAATAAATTCCAAGAAATTAGAGAATTGAATGAGTAAAGAAAAAGGATACTAAAAATATTTTTCTAAACTCTAAATGAAAAAAATTCATGTAAGCATAAAGACAGAGGAAAATTGGTAGACAACAAACTACATATAACCATTAAAATTTCACATAGTGAATGAGATACCAGCAAATTAATACAAAAGAGACAAACAAATATATTGACCTAAAAGTCATATATAACATACGTTTTTCAAAACTTTTAAAAATCAACCACAAAAAAGTAAAAGATAACCAGTTCACAGAAGAAGATCCGGAGTTCTTTAGTAAAGGTGTAAAAAAAATGTTGAAGTTGTTTCAAACCTAAGAAATACAGAGAAAAATAAGATTAAAACATTTCATCATCTCTGAAATTGGTAAGATTTTGTCTTTTGGTTTTGTACAATGAACAGAAAATAATGGGTCATTTCTGGCAAGCAGTTTCGCAAAACAGATTAATAATCTTTAAAATGTTTGTAGTTCTTGAGCAAGGATTTTCACTTCTAAAATCATGCCTCAAGGAAATAATTATAGATCACACACAAGTTTTTTTTAATAAATTTTTTACCCCAAAATGATATATAGTTGTGAATGATGTGAATCAATGAATGACATCTGTCCTTCCCCCCAAAAAGGGAAGAAATAGCTAAAAACATTCGTCAAGGGGCACCTGGGTGGCTCAGTCTATTAAGCATCTGACTTCAGCTCAGGTCATGATTTCACGGTTTGTGGGTTCAAGCCCCGCATCGGGCTCTGTGTTGACAGCTCAGAGCTTGCTTGGGATTCTCTTTCTCTCTCTCTCTCTCTCTCTCTCAAAAATAAATAAACATTGAAAAAAAAAAACATTCGTCTAACCACATGTCACTTCCTAAAAATAAATCCCCTAGAAATGTTTTTGAGGACAATTTACAGGGACACGTAATAATGGTGTAATTGAGGTAAGAAGTCATGGTAGGAAACTGATACATTATTATTCCAGTTTTACAAGTATGTATTTTTACATGTCTTTACATGAAACTTGGAGGAAACATAATAAAAATGTGAACAGATTATTTCTTCTCAGGGAGTTTGTGGGAAATTTATATTTTTTCTTTATGGTTTTCTGTATATTCCAAATATTGTCAAATATATGTTATTCATAAACTTTAAAACTCTGGATCTTACCTACATCTTTTTGCTTAATTTCCAATTTGTCCTTTTGTAATCCAGTAAATTTTAAGTCTCTCAAAATTGTCAAACTGAATGTTTAACGTTCTGCTGATTAATGGGGTTTTTTTTATTCCTAATTTTCTTCCTAGTAATATCGTGTGCTTTTAAATATGGGTATATCCTCAGCTCTGACTGTGCCTGTTCCAAACCAAAAATCCTGCCAATTTTTAAAACCTTGAACTCATTATCTATATTTTGGTTCACAGTATGACAGATAAATGTTTTGATGGCACTTCATCCACTTCGGCCGAAGAAAGGTGATAAAAGAGGGAGCTGATGAAAAGACCAAAAAAGATAGGAGAAAATCTGGGATGCTCTTTGTTTTTAGTATTACTCTTTATCACCGTTATGCTCGTGAGTTATTTATAATATTGCTACAAAGAATATTCTGAGTAACTCTCAGGTCTTGCTTCCAGAGGATGCGTTGTTTTTCTTTTATCATTCCAAATTTTATGACTTTGTTGTGATTACAGGACAAAAGAGAATTCATTGTATGGGTTGTCAGTTAATTGTCAGAACAATCATGAATTTTCTTTAATTTTCGTGACGGCCTTGGCGAAAGCTGGAATATTTAGGCATTGGGGATGTTTTCCGCTTGCCCACACGCAAGCGTGTCACTGCCGGTGAGGTGATGGATGGGGCTGGGCCAGGAGCTGGGAAGGCTGACCACAAGGCTTTCATTTCTGCTCTGATTAGCCCTGGAATTGTGGACAATTTCTCTGAAACTGAGCTTCCCCGTCTGTAAAATAAGAGTGAGTCCAATAGGTATGTGTCTGGTAATCTGATTTAATCACAAAATTGGTCTGGGCCAGGTCGGCCTTAAAGAATCCATCAACATGACTTCTCTCACTGGCCTTTTCTGACAGAGCTCTTTAACAAAGAAGTTAAAATTCTATTCTTTTTATTTATTTTTTATTTATTTATTTTTTTTTTTTTTTTCGAGAGAGACAGAGTGTGAGCAGGGGAGGGGTAGAGAGAGAGGGAGACACAGAATCCGAAGCAGGCTCCAGGCTCTGAGCTGTCAGCACAGAACCCGACGCGGGGCTAGACCACACGAGCCGTGAGATCGTGACCTGAGCCGAAGTTTGTCGCTTAACTGACTGGGCGCCCCTAAAATTCTATTCTTAAAAGGAAAACTCCAGCACTAGGCATGCTGAGTGGCTGGTAGAGGGTGTGTATGTAAGACTTCGTAAACACTGCCATTTTTGGAAATTAGTCTATGTTCCCTAACTACAACTTTACCGGAGTAGAGAGGCCAACCTGAGTCCTTTAAGAAATGGCCAGGGATCCCTCCAGGATGTGTCTCCATGCTCGGTAAGATCCATAGTTCTATGCTGATGAGACCCTGAGAAAACTTTCCAAAGTGCATCTGACAAGTTGCAAGCCATTCTGGACAGAAACAAACAGTATCAATAAAACTCTCAAGTAATCCCTGGTTTTGTGCCGTGTAGAGTCCAGGTAGGCCTGCCAAGGTCGGTTAGGTGCAAAATGTACTCCCAAGGGCGTAAAAGAATGAGCGTCTCTTATGGCCTTCATGGGCCTCCTGGAACTGGATTTTGTAGGCTGTCTGGGAAAGAGAATTGTTTGAAATGTTAATATTCATTTAAATATTCTTCTGGATGATAACCGACTCTTTCCAAGCCACTTGGGATTGGAGCCAGTAAAAATCCTCTCCCAGCTGCTTATAGGCTCTTATTCTGCTGACTGTGAGAGGAGGCTCTGTGTCACGAAGCTCTGTGACACTCTAGATCAAGGCAGGTATCCTGCACCCAACCCCAGCTCTGTCACCAAGTTTGTGACCTCCAGCATGCTATTTAATTATTACGCCCCTCAACTTCCTCATCTGTAAAATAGTGATGGCACTTATCCTCCAAGAGATTAGGTTCCTAATCCAGTGCCAAGTAAGACCTAAATAAATATGAGCTACATCTATTACGTTATTTATAAAAACAGCGTATGTCATAATCCTAGTTCACACCATTCAGAACTGTTTTCTGATCCACAAAAGGACTGTTTCAGACACACTTTTAATTCCTGCAAAGTTATTCCATCGCAGTAAAGAAAGCCTCGTATGAGAGAGGGGGGTCCGTGAACATCTGCCTTCCCTCTTCCCATTGCCTGCTACCAAACAAAACAGTCGGAAAGCGGGTCCTTATATTTAGATCACCATATTCTTATCCTACAGGCTCGATCGCCTGGCCACAACTTCTCACACCGGGGTTGGGGTTCATTCCCTCGCCAGCTATGCGTGATTTGGCCTAGAGCCCCTTGCCTTCACAGGAGAACTCTGCCGAAATGTCTGCCCTGAATAGCCAAGAACTGATCCGACCCCACCTTCTCTCAGTGCCTTTAGATAAAAGACCTGCAGATTATAGAACATTCCAAGGTGGAGTCTGGTTCACTCACAAATTTTACTGTACTCGCTGAGGAGGGGAGGAGCTTCGGTGGACAGAATGACACAACAGTTTAAAGTTAAACACGGTGGGAAATGTCTTCTCTCCTTCCACTTAGGGCATTTTTCAACCATTTTGTGTTCCAGAGGGCAGCCGACCCAGCCGGTTTCTAGGATGTATTTTGGTCACTATTACCCAAAAGGCTTGCAGTTCCCTCTCGTAAAAGTCAAATATGTAACGTCACTGATATTTTGGAAATTTTCATAAGACTCTTTAATCCCTCAAAGTTCTCTTAGATCACAGCTTTGCTGGCATCAATACTGCTTTTTAACGACGTCAACCTTGTATGTACGCGGTAACGCTTGGAATGCTCTCTCTTGGAGGAGCAAAGTCTCTGAAATTCTAAATAAACCCAGAGTGGCATATCTGCTAACCAGATTCTGTGGTTTTCTGCAATGTGCTCACTGAGCACATCACCCCACCACCACCAGTGAAGATGAGACTTAGACGGGATGTGTGTTCCTCCTTCTCTATCCTGTAGAATCAGCTTTCTGCTGAGCTCAATGTGCTTTAATACTTTTTTGTACCATGTGGGTCCTAAGCATAAAACCGCTTCTCCTGTTCCCCATCCGAAGGTAGCCTGATCTATCTTGTGCTGAAGTGTGTGTCTCTTTGTGTTAGAGTTCCTGAGAGATATCACGGGTTGTGGTCGTGCAGGGGCGATTTGAGAGACCTCCAATGCAATCGTGGCTTTTCCCAGTGTTCTAGTTTGGCACTCACTTGAGAACCTAATCACTCTATAAGCTCTGATTCCACTAGAATTTTAAAAGCTCCCCCTTTGTAGCCAAGCAGCCCTGGGTTTGAATCTTGCTCGCATCACTTGCCTGTGTGACTTCAGGGAAGTCGCTCAACTTTTCTGGGTCCCCCATTTTCTCATCTGCGTGCGCTCTATGCTCGCTGTGAGCCCCAGGTGGCATTCTGAGCAGTGTCTTTAACCTAGTAGGAGCTCTGCTTTGGTTGACATGGTTCAGAAATTAGAAGACTCCCAAAGAGCAGGAAGAAATCATAAGCCCTGAGGCGGTATTGGTCATCGGAACCAGAAGGCCCGAGGTGGTGAGCAGGGGAATGGGCCGGTAGCTAAGGTTGCCAGCTTTCCACGAAGACTGATGATTCAATTGTTCTGCATGCGGATAACACATCGGCAGGAAGTAGAGACTACTCAGTAAAACGGACCTGTAACAATTCTGTTGAAATAGTGTCAAAAGATCCTAACAGTGTTTCATTTCATTTGAGACTTTTCAATCAGCCCAAGAGGAACTCCAAGGAAAATCGCAGTAATAATACATGCCCCTTTTAACCTGGGTTATCATGAGATTTAAAAGTGTTTATGAATGGGAAGTGATTATGAAATGATAAAGCTCTGTATGCATGTAAGGTGGGAACAAATTATAAATATTAATAGCATTTGAAGTCAGGACTAATCATTTAGGAGTGTGAATAATAGAGAAGAAAAAGACTACAGGCGTGACGGTGCCTCCAGCCCTCAGTTTCAATTTACCCAAGGAACTGAAGGTTGTCAGATCCTTCGTTGTTTTTTTTTTTTTTTAATGTTTATTCACTTTTCTGAGAGACAGAGACAGAGCACTTGCAGGGGAGGGGCAGAGAGACAGGGAGGCGCAGAATCCAAAGCAGGCTCCAGGCTCTGAGCTGTCAACACAGAGCTCGACACGGGGCTCGAACCCACGAACCGTGAGATCGTGACCCAAGCCGAAGTCAGACATTTAACTGACTGAGCCACCCAGGCGCCCTTCAGATCCTTCATTATTAACCATTGGATTTCTGCAGCATCTTGGAAGTGTTGCCTAGGGGACAAGCTTGAGTTTTAGAGTTAAACCAACATGGGCTTTCAGTTATAATTCTGCCACTCCCTGGCAGTGGGACCTAGCAGACATTGTTTCATCTCTCTGGGCCTCAAATTCTTTGTCCAAAAAATGTTTCCCCAAATTGCTAGATGACTGGGGGAAGTCACCTGGTCCCTAGAGGCACTCAGTGAATGGGTGGATGGATCCCTCACAGGATTACAATTCTGAAACAAAGTGATTGAGTGATTGTGTTCAAACTTTAATCCACGTGAAATGTATCTTCTGTGGCTTAAGAGAAGTAAACTACGGGAGTGGCAACAATATGGTCCTTGAAGCCAGTCCGGAAATAAAATACCCAGAAACACCAAGCCGATGATGCATGCTGTTATTGTCCTGCTGGATTCCACATGATCAGTTATCCCATACGATGAAAGCAAGGTAATAGGGGAGTCAAGCTCATCGATATAATCCTGGTGAAGTGCTTAAAACAAAAACTAGCCATTCATAAAGCAACTCCAATGTGTGGCCTCTAGAGTGTGTTGATAATGTATCTGACTATACCAAGCAATAGCACGCAGTTTAATTGCACGGCGCAGGTGAAAGCATCCTTCCAAGCCACATCACAAGCAACAGATTTCCATTAAGAATTGGCATGCTTTCAGTGCTCAGGCTCTCCCAGAGCAGAGAGAACAGGCAGATGCAAATTTGTGCCTGCCCCGGCAGGCAGGCAGGCAGGCAGGCAGTGTGTGTTTATGCCAAGGGGGAGAAACCTACCCTTTACACATGGCTAAACAACTCGGCATGTAACCGCACTCCGTGGGGCCTCTTTCCTCGTCTGGAAATGTCCTGGGTGGTTTGGAGCCGTTCAGAGCCAGGCTCTAATTCCCATGGCAATACCTGGCTCTTATTATAACCCATATTTTCCCGCCCACTATTCTGTGCACACGGAAATCTTCAGGCGAAAACGCAGCGTGCACAACCAGGTCCACAGATACGAGAGAGCTCATTTCCTTCCAAAGACTATCACTTGAGGTGGGGGGCTAGAGGGGCAGGGGATCAGGTACAAATGGATTGTCATATTTGCGTCTTTCCGTTTAGGTATCACGTAAAATGGGAAGAAGAGGTTCATGACCTCATGCAAGTTTTAATTTCCATAAAACATGTTTTCAGTAATAGTATGTGCTTAATAGATAAGTAGTTACCCTTGGGGACGGTAGTAAACAAAAGGGGCTTCAGGGCTACTGGTAATGTTCTTTTTCTGGGTCTGGATTTAGGTCACATGGGTATGTTCACTTTATGAGAATTCATCAAGCTGTGTATTTATGATCTGAGCATTTTTTCTTCATGTAGGCTAATTATGTAAATTAATTTAAATTGATAAATTCATATAATTTAAATTAATAATTGACTTAAATTGTATGATAATTAAATATATAAACATATTTTTATATGCGTAGTTAGGTATAGGAAAGAAGACAGACAATTTGGTACAAAGTCTACACCAAGTTAGAATATATTTAATAAAAATTAATATTTGGGTGCATCTTAGATACATTGAGTTTTTAAAAATTGGTCAAGAAGTTGAATTGCTCTGGAAGTTATAATAATGTTCCATGTGAAAGAACTATCGTTTCCAGAAATATTTATTTTTTCATTCACTCATTATAGTGTTTTCAGCATCGCTTACAGAGTATTTGAAATCTAAGCTGTAACCATACATGATAGCACTCATTTCGACTATTTCAACAAAATCTTTCAACTAAGGCATTAATTGGATCTACTGGTTTTGCTCAGCGGAAAAAAAAGTATCACTTATTTTATAAATGCAGCCATGTTGATTTTTTTTAATTTTTTTAAACTTTATTTATTTTTGAGAGAGAGAGAGAGAGAGACTATGAGCAGGGAAGGGGCAGAGAGAGAGAAAGACACAGAATACGAAGCAGGCTTCGGGCTCTGAGCTGTCAGCACAGATCCCGACACGGGGCTCGAACCCACAGACAGTGAGATTATGACCTGAACCAAAGTCAGATGCCCAACTGACTGAGCCACCCAGGCGCCCCCAGCCATGTTGATTTTTAAGTCATCTAAAATAAGCCTGTTATTAAATTAAAATATTTCTAATCTCAAAATAATATGAATCAATGTTTTATATTCCTGTCTTAATGCACGACCATGATTTTCCTGTAGAGCATGTGTAGTAGTTAAAAGACAAGGCTGCAGAATATCTTCAAAGTGTTAAGAGAAAGATAAACAAAAATTGAGAGAGCTTGAGACCAAAGACTTTCATTAAAGCAACTTTTGACTCCACCAAAATTTAACTAATAGCCTACTGTTGACCAGAAGCCTTACTGATAACATGAACAGTCTATTAACACATACTTCGCATGTTATGTGTATTACATACTGTATTCTTAGAATAAAGTAAGCTAGAGAAGAGAAAATATTAGGAAAATCATAAGGAAGAAAAAATACATTTATAGTACAGTACTGTATTTATTTTTTAAAAACCTCATATAAATAGACTCACACAGTTCAAACCTGTGTTCTTCAAGGATATACGTATATATATGTACGTATATACGTATATATATATATATATACGTATAATATATACCAAACATATAAATCAAATCGCCCAAGATCCCATAGCTAGAAAATGGCATGACTCAGATTTCAATCCAGTCTTCTTAACAATAATATATCAGTCTTACCAAGTTTATTTCTCTAGTTTTGAGCTCACGACATGTTAAAAAGACAATTGTAGATGCAGATACAACAAAATACAAAGAAAAATAAACACTGGGAAATGTTTTTTTTAAAAAGGGCAAGAGGGGCGCCTGGGTGGCTTGGTCGGTTAAGCGTCTGACTTCGGCTCAGGTCATGATCTCACGGTCTGTGAGTTCGAGCCCCACGTCGGGCTCTGTGCTGACCGCTCAGAGCCTGGAGCCTGTTTCGGATTCTGTGTCTCCCTCTCTCTGACCCTCCCCCGTTCATGCTTTGTCTCTCTCTGTCTCAAAAATAAATAAACGTTAAAAAAAAAATTTAAAAAGGGCAAGAACATAGGATCCTCAGAAATCGGCACTAAACTCTGACACTCATCGCTAGCAAATTAATAAGTGAAGTTTCACGTGATGAACTAGTCATGAAGAGACTTTGACCTATGCTGAGAATTTTTCGTTAGAGTTCTGATTATATGATTTAAAATATCCTACTTTTTAAAAATACAGTTTTACGCCTGATTGATACGCAGACACCAAAAGGATTTTTACCCCCGAATGTGCCGTACAAAGGATGTCTGAGAGAGTGCAACTTAACAAAGTTAAGAAAAATACGGAAAATTCATGGCCTGAGCAATGCCAGGAAATATAAACAAAATGTACAAATAAGTTTACAAAAAATATAGAAAATATCTTTAAATATTATTAAATAATCCTCTCATACCCCCAATGTCCTAAAAAGCAGAGCATGTTTAAATCCTATTTAACCATCTTTTTTTTTTCTTTCCTTGAAGGTCTCCCCACCCTACCTTTGACTAGGGTGGAATTTGCCCTCTTCTATCTCAAAAATAAAGTATTTCCTAACAACATTCATTGCTAGCTTCTCATGGATCAAAGGGAGAACTTCTCACTTCTCCCCCTCAAAACATACCCCAATTTTATGTGACCAAGAGCGAACATCGGCCTGTCCTATGTCACTGGAATAATCTCCCTTCTGCTTAGAACGTGGGTGCAATACCCTAGTGTGAGAGAGGGGGAGGAGGAGAAAGTAGCACCTTATCCTGCTGGAGGCGAGGACCATCTGTCAACGCTCCTAAGAGTAGAGAAGGCTTCCTCGCGGGCAGCCCTGCCTTTCAGTGTCACGGACACAGCTCCTGAAAGGCAAAGAGCAGTACTGTTAACATCACTTCTGAAGGGATGAATTGTGGATTTGGATTCTTTTCCTATAAATACTCACCTTTTGAAAACTGCTCTGCAATCTTGGCTGTCAATAAGTTTTATAAATGCTGTATACAAGTCTTTAATTCACCGCTGCCTGCTTGAGGCTTATTTATTTTTTGAAAAAGAGAAGCTGGGAGAGTCATTTGAAAATTCATGGGTAGTTCACTCCTCAAGGCTGGGGTGTGCTCTCGCAGTGGCTATAAAAACTTCTGAGACACTGCGCCTTGCCCCTCTCTTTATAACGAATAGCTTTGCTTGTTCGTTATCCGAACAGTGTATTCGTTAATCAAGGAAACAATTATCTGTCTATTCAGATGGCAATAACGTGTTGCATTTCCCCACCACCACCCCCAACCTCTCATATATTCATTATCACAGCCTGTTTTTGTAATTGCGTTTCAGGATTCCCTCCTCTCTCCCCTCCCACCTCCACCCCTGAGTTCAGGAAATAATAAAAAAGCACTTTAAATCTCCGAGGGAAGAAAATCGTGCAGGAGTTCAGCTAAAGTCCATCACATCACCTTCCTGAATTCATGATAGTTCATTGCCTATGTCTCTAGAGCAAGGTTTGGCAAACCTTTTCTACTGTAAAGGGCCCGATAGTCAATTTTTCAGGCTTTGTGGGCCAAGTGGTCTCTGTTACAGGTACTCAGCTCTGCCATTGTACTGTGGAAGCAGCCACAGACAATATATGAAAAAAAAATGGTTGTGGCTGTGTTCCAATAAAACTTTATTCATTGACACTAAGTTTTCAATTTCGTATACGTTTCACATGTCACAGAATAGTATCTTTTTTTCTCTCTTCTTCAAAAATTTAAAAAGGCAGAAACCTGCTTTGGCATGGCCTTCAAGCCATACAAACCAGGCTCCAGGCTGTACTTGACCATGGGCTGTAGTTTGTCAACCCCTTCTCTAGAAGATTAGCCGAATGCGTCAGAGGGTTTCCCACCCTCAGTACTACTGACGCTTTGGGCCAGGTAATTAATTCTCTGTGGTGGAAGACTGCCTTGCATATTTTAGAATGTTCAGCAGCGTCGCTGGCCTCTACCCCCCTAGAAGGCAGGAGACACCCCCTCCTAGAATGTCTCCAGACATCGACAAATGTCCCTTGGGGACAAAACTGCCCTGATGGAGAATCACTGGTCTAATACACTGAAAGTTTAGAGGACACCACATGAAATATGAGCCAATCAGCTGCCTAGCACTACCAGGCAGCTTCATGTATCACCTGAGAGATATCCATGGGATTCTCATGCTTCTAATGTAGAAAAGACAATAGTACTTCCCAGTTCATAGCCACTGAAGAAATCCAAAACCTTAGGTAACCCGTTACATAACTTGGATCCGAGTGTTCAAGGATTTGTGCAAAAAATATCTACTTTGGACTTAGGAACCAGTATTCTCTGCCCCTCTTTATGTCTTTATGTGCTTATTTCCAATCCTATTTCTTTCTGCTCCCTCACACTCAAAGCCTACTCTATGAATCTGGCTCTGGACTACGACAATAAATCTCATATTCCATTGTTTCATCTGTTTGACCAGAACACCAAGACGGCGAAGTAGGAGCTACAGGATACATATTGTATATTAAATTAAGAACCTAAGTTGATTTAAAAGGTACGGCATTGGGAATGCGGCCAGTGGTATGGTGACAGCATTGTATGGTGACAGAAGGTGGCCACACTCGTGGTGATCATAGCATAACGTACAGAGAAACTGAATCACAACGTGGTACACTTGAAACTAATGTAACATTGTGTGTGGACTATACTTAAATAAAGAAATTTTTTACAGGAGAACTTAAATGAATTCCTGTAAGTCCCCTTCCTACGTACATTTCCCCCCTCTGCAGACTTTTTTCTAATGTGCAAGTTGTGACAGGTATACCCTTAGCTTTTTGGATAGTTATTTGGGCCAAAGACACATAGTAAGTTATGTTCTACACTAATAACACCAAAGCACAAAGATATTCTTATTTTTCCTGACCCTTTTTTCACCTCCAGATTTAAATTATTAGTATAAACCAACTTCTCCTCCTCATAGTAGAGGATATTTTCACCGTTCTTTACCATTCCTCAAAGGAATGGTACTTTTCTGAAAAGTACTAAAAGTTCTTCTATAGAATGCCATATTATATATTCTAAAAAATTTTTTTAAGTTTATTTATTTATTTTGAGAGAGAGAGAGAGAGTGAGCAGGGGAGAGGCAGAGAGAGAGGATCCCAAGCAGGCTCCGTGCCGTCAGCACAGAGCCGGACATGGGGGTTCGAACTCACAAACCGTGAGATCGTGACCTGAGCTGAAATCAAGAGTCAGACACTTAACCAACTAAGCCACCCAGGCGCCCCCAGATGATATAGTCTAAAGTCTATTTTCTCCTCTTATTTCTTTAACAGCATGATAAATAACTGTTATTATTTGCATGAATAACTTTTCATTCTTCTTGGGTGTATCATATCCTAATTATGAGTATTTGTGCCTCAACTTCCTGCAAATTCCTCTGGACACTTAATTATCTCATGTCTCAGTGTAAGAAAAAATGAATAATGCTTTTTTTTTTTTTTTTTTTTTTTTTTGCCTACAATATGAGGTTTCTAGTGAATGAAGGGCAGCTTTCTCTGCTGAAGTAGGGTCTCTCAATGAGTAAGACAGTCCTGTAGGGTGGGTCTGAACTTTTACATGCACAGAGCAAAAAAATGGAGATTCAGCAGCAACAACAAAATTGCACCTGGTTAAGAGACAGAACAACGAGGAATCTGAATCTTAGCCTCTGACTGTTATAATTGACTGGACCAGTCTTACCTTCTCTGAACCTCAGTTTTTTCACCGCTCAAATCAAGGGGTTGGATTGTGTCATTTCCAAAATCCCTTGATTTTATGACCTGGTTATAACTTGAGAAAGCAATCGGACGGTGTCACCGTTACATTCTACAGCTATTTAAATATTGGTGCCAAAGTGGGGCCCAAATTTCAAATCAAATATTTGAAAGAGTTTGGGGACACGTTCAAAATAGTCTGTATGTCTTCTTTGGTATTTCTTATCCCCCCCCCCCCCAACACACACATGTATTTATCTATAAAATGTGGGCCATCAGAACCAATTTAAACAATTAGTCACATAGTTCGATGTAATGAAAGATTTAGGTTATTACAGAAAACCTAGAATTAATTAAATGTGAAAAAGCAATTTCATAAGAAAGACGACAGCTCAGATCTAAGAGCAGCAAAAACTCTCCTAGTGTATCCCCAGTAGTGCTCAATGGTAGGGTGACGATTTTGCCCTCCAGGAGACGTTTGGCAATGACTGGGAACATTTTTGCTTTGTCACACTGGGTATGGAGGGGTATGGATAGGATGGGCTAATGTCATCTAGTGAATTGAGGCCAGGGGTGCTATTAAACACCTGTAATGCACAGGTCAGGCTCTCACAACAAAGAATTATCTGGCCTAAAATGTCAGCGATGCTAACATCGAGAGACCCTGGTGTAGACCTATTACGGCTCTGATTTCTAAGTAAACTGTGGACATTGATTCTGTACATCTCCTTTCTGCCATCACAGGAGACTTGGCCTCCTCTTGGTTGTTAGTAAACATAGTGAATGTTAGCAGTATATTTAAAACAAAGGTTTTGGCCTAAATCTACCTACATATGTAAAGTTTTGCCAACACAAACTTTATGCCCATGGGGTACACTGGGCCTAACAGAGCAACCTGAACCATAATGTCTGATTATCTTCAAGCTTGAGAAAAATTGCAGTAATATGAAAATACTAATTTCTGTTTTGTTAAGGAAACATTTGATTTTACATCTGTAGTTCTAAAAGGTACATTTTAATTTCCCTGGATGATAATTTATGACCCTCTAGTCTCCTTCACCCAGATATTCTGTTTTGCTGCTTGAGAGCAACGTCCCATAGACCATGAATGTTGGCTCTTCCCATTTTGAGAAATACTGTGGACACTCAAATAAATTCAGAAAGCATCAGCAGAGTCTTTCAGGGACCAGAATTTGCACGTCATTTGTTTATTAAACCTCTCTTTCCTTCGGATGTAAAACTACATGCTCAAAATGAAATGGAGGTAGTCAAGGTACACATTTTGCCTGAATTATCTCATCAGTAAAAGTATCATCTGGGTAATTACATCTCATTAGAACTGGCCCAAAATAGCAAATAAACAAGTGCCTTATCCAAGTATTTTAATGTACTTTACATACTATACAAGGTCCCAATTAGTCAATGTACAGTTATTTATTTTAAAATAAAATTCAACAAGCTGTAGGTGATTTACTTTAATCCCGTTTTTCTTATAATGTTGATTGCCAAAATAAATTATTTCTCATACAGAGCCTGGGATCCTACCAGAGAACAGTCCATTTGGGTTCAACTACAGCATACCTTAGTAAATATGGCTTCACACGTGCAAAAGACCAGTGTACGTAAAAACAAAATAACTTAATGATCTTCCGGCCTTCCATTTGATCCTATCTAAAGCAATAAAGAAAAGGTATCAAATCCTTATTTTTAACATCCTCACCTTGGTTTTCCAAGAAGAAAAACGTACACAATTTTTGTAAAATGGCAAATGGATTGAAATCCGGATTTCAAAACAAGTTCGCTTTATCTTACGTTTGTTCACAACTTCAACAAAATTCAGCAAATATCCGTGTTTTGTAGAAGGGGAGAAATGAGAAGGACAAACGTGTCCAGTGACTGCATGGTAGCACCCACTTTGAGTGCTTCCCATCCAATCTCTGGTTTTCGTCCTGCCCACCAATATTCTGCTTTTCCTCCTTTCAAGCCCAGGGCTGAATTTGCGTGCACTGAAGCCGAATTCCTTGAATCAAAGTTCGGCGTGGCCATGAGACTTGCCTCGGCCTACGATGGGGGAACAGAATGACAGGCCACTTTTGCATCAGAGCCTTTAAGAACCGGTGTGAAATTCAGCCTGTTCCCTCCCTCCACCGTCACTGCAAGTAACAGTCCCCCAGACGGTTGAGGTCCTCTCCGCCTGCATCCCAGAGTGAGAGTGATATAGAGCAGAGCTGGTCCTGCAGTGAACATGTAACAGATGCAAGGAATGAACATTTGGTGTGGTAAACCACTGAGATGCCAGGGCTGTGTGTTCTGCTGGTCCGTGCTAACTGATGCACCTATCCGTGCAAGCCATCAGCACTTGGCATAAATGCCCCCAAGGAATTGCGTAGCGCCTGGGAGGGGAGTTTGAGTAACTCTCCACCTGTGGCTCCCCAAAGAAATGTACTAATCCAAGATCTATTGAATTTAAACCCTCACGGTACAGAACATATTTTGTCTAGGGCCACCTTTACTGATATTAGTAATGAAGATGATAGAGCGGGGGAAAAAAGTGAGAAAACAAGTTTCAAGTATCAACCTCCGTGGGGATCTTGGTTGTTTTCTCCCCTACACCCCTTGCTTTGGAGATGAGGGTGAGTTCCCAAAGGCTGTACGAATTGTCCTCACCATAAGGCTGTTTTTCTGGTGTGCTTCCACAAAAATGTGTGTGTGGGGGTGGGGGTGTGTTGGGCATGGAATGGGAAGAAGACAGGGGAGTTGGGGCGTAGATGGAAACCATGCATGCATACGGTATATGTTTATGTGCTGAGCATTCCTATCACGCATGTGCTAAGTGCTGGATTCAAAATAAGAATAAGCAACAGGGACTTCCCTAAAGAGACTTCAAAAAATGACAAAAAGAGAAAAAAGAAGAGAGAAACATTTGAAGAAGTCAATAGCTGAAGTGAAATAATACAGTTAACAGTAGACCAGTGTATATTACAACGGTAGGGGCTGCTGTATTTCAAGGGGTGATTTGGGGTGAGTGACGAGGGACCTAGGAAAGCTTCTGGAGGAGATGACAGCTGAACTAAGCTTTACAGGGTGAGTGTGAGTCGGGGGGCAGGTATGTCAAGGAAACCGGGGCCTGAGAGGGGTGAATTTTCCAAGTATATGGTAAACGAGGTTGGCACTGGAAGATTATATGGCATAAATGTGTGCAGGAAGCGGGCCTCTGGGAGCGGGATTAGAAGATCCAGCCGTGGAAAGAATAACAACCGGTTATAGGCCTGCAGATGAAGCAAGCATAAGGAAGGGTATTAGGGTAGGGGGACAGCGAAAGGAGCAGGTACGTGAGGCACTACAAAAGGGGCATCTCAACAGCAGGTAGAGGTCGAAGGGGTTAAATCAGAGTTGGAACCACAGCGACTAGAGACCAATAACGGTGGGACAGCCCAGATGGTAAGGCCTGAAGGCTCTCTGATGGACATCCAACATGGGCCATGCTGAAGCCCAGGAGAACAGTGAAAGCCAATGAGTGAGCCTCATCGCTCATGAGTCATGGGAGGGACAGCTTGGAGCTGAGAGGGAACGTTCCATCTAAACGCTGATGGAAACGTTTAGAACCAGGGTATCCACCAGGACACGATATGACAATCAAGAGAGAGAGAATTGTATGAAACGGGGGAGGAGGGCGGTATGGAGGTCAGCAGGGTCAAAGAGAATAAGGACCAAGAAAGGGCCATTGGACTGGAAGTTTGGGATTCTCATGGCTCTCGAGGAAACACTGCATTAGATTTGGAGAAAAACCAGATTATAAAGGGTCGGGGGAAAGTAGGCGGAGAGGGATGTAAAAGACGCCGATATATACTATCCATTCCAGATCAGGGCCTGAAGGAGACGGCAAATTTATCCAGTTGCTTTGTTGCCTTGTGTTTTGTTAAGATAGGAGATAACCTGAAAGCAAAGGAAAAGGATATTAGGAAGGTGCATCGAAAGTAATGACTTTCTTAAGTTTATGTAACAATTCACGACTGACAAAATTTATAGTTGACCCTGACATTTTTTCATTTAGCTTTCCGAGTAACGTGAGAGAAATTATGTCAAGTCGCAGAGCGGGGACGAGGGGTTTTTCTGACTCCATTGCTGTTTCCTGCAGAAAACTAGCTGCAGACAGCACATTCGGAGGGTGGAGTGGGGAATTAAGTGTCACGTAGGTTGGGCACCTGGGTGGCTCCACTGCGGAAGCAACCGGCTCTTGATTTCGGCTCAGGGCATGATTTCGTGGTTCGTGTGTCCAAGCCCCACATCGGGCCCTGCACTGACAGCACAGAGCCTCCTTGGAATTCTGTCTCCCTCTCTCTCTGCCCATCCCACTTGCTGTTCCTCTCAAAAATAAATAAATAAACTTAAAAAAAAAAAGTTTCAGGTAGGTTAACACTGAGAAGAAAAGGTATCTCTAAGATCAGAGGCAAGGAGAAGGAAGCAGATTGAAGTTTACGTGTTTTTCTCACCAAAGAGATGAGCAAAGGCAAAGACATTCAAACATTCTGCGTACCCTTCCCCTTACGCATGAAACAAGATACTTGTGTTTGAAGAAAGAGGCTGATGATGCCTCTTTCCTAAGACATTCAGACTTGGTGATTATGTGCCTCATCTCTGGAGACTCTGAAAAACATAAAGTACAATTTTGTGCATGAAGAAGTACAAATTTTGAATGCGTACCCACTGAGTGCTCAGCACACCGTTTATTAGCCGTTTGCGTTGTTCTGGAAATTACGGAACGAAGGGTCTCCTCTATCTCTGAAAAGGAGAAGAGACAAAACAATTCTTTCTTTCCCTTATCAGTTAAGCCAACACTTTCTGAACGGGTGTCTCAAGTTCCCTCGCTGGCCACAGACCTGCAGATTTCCAAAATGCTGTCGTCTCGTTGTAGGATAATCTGGAAGACAAAACTTCTCCTGTGTTCCAACAACTCGCAAGTGAGAAACATTTTCAGGGAGGAAGATTGTGTTTTCTTAAGGCCGTGTTTCTTGATATAAACTCTCACAAGATGCAGCATTTATTTTTCCTTTAATGCGTTCATTACTCTAAACCGCGATGCCCATTTGCATACAAACCTGATATCCTGCTGCCACCTGGTGGAAAAACACACACACACACAGGAGTTTTACAGAGTCCCTGGCCGCGCCAGGAGAGGGGGCCGGCTCTTCCCCAGTCACAGGATCCCACACAGTGATCAAAGAGCAGGTCTTTCTATTAAACTCCCTGGCAGCGAAACAGCAAAGGCTTGGCTCCCTGCCCCCGGGACTGTGCAAACTGTCACATTTCGGATGCCCACAGCATTTTTCTTTTCTTTTATCTTCAGACTCCCGTGGCCCTCAGACCTTGAATATAATTCTTTCCCAAAGATTCTTTAAAATCACTATTTGTTATTTCTTCCTTTTTCTTTCTTGCTTTCTCTTTCGGAGGAATGCTAGAGGGAGGAGGAAAGGGACAGGCGTTGTAATGTAAGAAGATCGTATCACAATTACCTAGCTTGTTGAATATCATTAATTCACTGCAATAACAATTTGATATGATAGGTCATTTACATTTTACTCATCCGAGCCTCTTGTGCAGAGAAACCATGAGGAGAGGGCTGGGAAGGGCTTTTATTATGTTCATAAATGATCTGGACGCACTTAAAGAAGCAACCTATACAGAAATGACATTGTTTTGTTTAATAAAGTTCCATTCAAGGCGATTTGGCTGGCTCTTCTATCAAGTGTGATGGGAAAACGAGCCAGTCCTGATATTAAATACCCAGATGATCCTTCAAGCTGTTTATTTCATAATAAGTCAATGCTCGGTTTTACAGCGCTATGTGTTACCCAAGACAGTCATTTAGTTGGTCAATTTCAGGCTAGTGACAAAACTCTGAGTAATAGGAAAGCAGTGTTGATGCTCCATATTCTCTGTGAGGAGATATCTATAAATTAAAGTTCCCGAGCACACACTAAATTTATATTTAACAGCCATTACTAAATGTAAGATCTAAGTGAAACTAGATTATGACCTACATATATGGAAAACTAATTAAAGCTGCTGGAAACTACCTATTTCTCTTTGGATGATTTATATCAATACATAAAGATGTGAGAATTTAGTGCAAGTCAGATGTGTTCTTATCTATTGCTTAGAGCAAAGCGCATTTTTGGAGGAGAATAGTGATCATTAAAGATGGAGCTCCAAACGTGAACTTTCCTGTTTTTATAAGGCTAGAGCTTGGTTATTAAACATCAGTGCTTTTCAAAATAGCTTTTCATTTTGCAAGATAAAAAGTCTTGTAAAAATCTCTTTTAGAAAGACAACATGATTTTTGTTAATTCGCTAAGCCCTCTATCCTAAGTACTATCTCTGAACTACTTTTCAAAGATTACCAGTGGGTTTGTTTTTTTTTAGCTCCCAAAACAAAAAGATTGTAGTTGGACCCTGATTTTTTACTTTTTAATCGAATTTCCATTCCTTTCATAACGTTAAATTTTTTGACAGTTGTTTTGAATGTATATAATATTTTTCTTTAGAATTTCCTAAGATTAAACATATGCTCTTTCTTTAAAAAAAAAAAAAAAGGTTCTGGGTAGAATAACGTCTCTGTTTACCATGCCTGGACTGTGTCTACACTGATGGATAGGGCGCACTCAGTGTTATGGGGAAGCAGGTGTGGTGTGGTGATGGGGAAGATGAAAGTCAAGTGCGGCCAGTCACAGAGGCTGACCAAGCAGATGAAGGCAGAGCAGAGACTGTAGTTGGGGGGGGGGGGTGGTTCTTGTGCTGTAGGTGGGCCAGGGGTTGAGTTGAAGACAGGCCCACCCACACAGCCCACACGGATGAGCAGAGCAACTTATGTGGTTGCAATGGCAAGGGGTGGATGTACTGGGGTGATGGAGAAGGGTGATCACAGGAAGGTGACCTGCCTTCGGTTTGAACAATCCTACCAGAAATTTCTGCTTATGTTCCATGAAGTAGGTCTTTTGATGTTGTTTCTAAATCAAATGAAATCTGGTTAGCCCCCACCAAGTAAGGTTGGCAAGACATCCAAGAGCAACCATTTTGGGGTGTTCCATCTGGTGGTGCAGGGAGGAGGCTTAGGTGGTCTGGGAGAATCACAGGGTCCCTTACCCTCCTCGGTGCCTGCTCGTAACTCTCATTAGTCACTCCCCTGAATCTGTATGGATAGGGAGGGTTTGGGGCACAGTCTGGTTGGGAAACAGTTGCACAAAATCAAGGAAATACCAGTTGACACCACCCAAGGTATGCGTATCCACACCGACATCCTTGCAGAAGTCAGCCCATTCCTACCTGCGGTCAAAGCACCAGCCTCTATCCCCTTCCCCTCTGAAAAATCCATTGGATGTAGCCCTTTGAAATCATTAACCTGTTAACTCTAGCAAGGAGATCACAGACCTCCACGATCCAGTGTTCCCATCGCCCTTTTAAGAAAGGAAATGATAGAATGACACTGCCTATCATTTTTCCGTAAAGTTATTCCACCATATTAAATTTTCAGTAGATGTCTACTGTCACCTGTATTTTCTCTGTGGATACCAGCCCTGAACCTGGATCTGCCACTATTAAATCATTAATTAAATGTGTCATTTAGGTCAGAAGTGCCCTTCCGATGCAATGTTGAGAAGAAAACAGTCTCAGGGAGTTTAATTTGCCCAGCCAGCAACTTACCACGATTATTTGATCTGTTGAGGGACATTTGAAAGTATGTCCTCATGAGAACTGTTACTTTAAAGTCAAAGGATTTTATAAAGATCCTTTCTGTCTTAGTCTGTTCAGGCTCCTATAGCAGAATACCACGGACTGTGTGCCTTATAAACAACAGACGTTGATTTCTCACAGTCCTGGAGCCTGGGAAGTCCAAGATCAAGGCGCTGGCCAAGTCACTGCCTGGTGAGAGCACACTTCCTGGCTCATAGATGACACCTGCCTCTGTGTCCTCACGTGGTGGAAGAGGCAAGGGAGCTCTCTGGGGTCCCTTATAAGGGCATTAAACTCGTTCATGAGGGTTCCACTCTCATGACCTAATGACTCCCAAAGTCCCCACCTCCATAAACCATCACTCTCCATGTTAGGATTTAACATGTGAATGGGGGGGGTGGGGGGTGGGGAGACACAGACATTCAGTTGATAGCACTTTCTTTAGAAAGAAACATTTTTTTTCTTTGTGCTTTCTCTCATGTTCATTTTTTTATATTCAAAAAAATATATCAACGTTTCCCAAATATCCATAGATCACTTCTTTACTACTACCACTAAGAGCCAAAAATTAAAGATATAACAAATTAAATTTCCCCAACACTTAATACATGGATTACAAACATTTAATTAAGTAATTCTTTTTAATTTTTGTTCACATTTATTTATTTTTGAGAGACAGAGCACGAGTGAGGGAGGGGCAGAGAGAGAGGGAGACACAGAATCCGAAGTAAGCTCCAGGCTCCAAGCTGTCAGCACAGAGCCCTACGTGGGGCTCGAACCCATGAACCGTGAGATCATGACCTGAGCCGAAGTCGGACTCTTAACCAACTGAGCCACCCATGCACCCCTTAATTAAGTATTTCTAAGCATTAATTGAAAAAAACTTCTGATGTATCCAATTTTCCTAAATATTTTAAATATCTTAAAGGTATACAAGACTCTCACAAAATTGTTATAAATACAAAGGTAACCAGTAATTTGAGAATAAAACCAGTTATAAATATGCAAAAAGGAAATTTAAATGTCTTTTATCCTTACCCTGATTCATATTTTTTTTAGTCTTTTCTTGGGTAACATGCCTGACATTTCAACTATATGCTGTACAACCATTTCAGAGTAGCCAAGAATGCCGAACCTAGGTTATGAACCAATGGGCTCTTAGTAAGGACACAGGTCCTAGGTTCTAAGATTTAAATTCTAGCCAGTGATCATCAGATTAAACTTCATTTAAATCCACATATGTCAAATTGGTTTAATTTTTACAATAATGTTTCCTCACAAATGATTTGGCCAGTGTCCCCAAACCTATTATGTTATCACATTATTATAATGTATTGACCTCGTCTGTTAGAATATCTTGTTGGGAATTTTTTAAGGTATTTTATTAAGATTATTAGGATTATTTGGAAGCATTACCTGCTAGTAGATAATGCACTGAGCCTACATTTTCATTCTCCTTTCCAGGACACTAGCTCAAATTATTGTTTTTGAGGTCACTGTTGATTTCTTTTTGCGCGGAGTGGTCACTGGTGTTAATGAACTGTGAGTCCTTGTTTCTCAGTCCAGTTTTCTTGTGTGACTCCAGCTATTGGCTGGTCCTTTCTGATGTCATTATAATAAGTACCTTTCTTAGGGTTAGTTGGCTTACTGGTTTTGTGCCTATTATATTACCTAGTGTGTGTGTGTGTGTGTGTGTGTGTGTGTGTGTGTGTGTATATATATATATATACATTATATAATTTATAGTCAGGAATTTAATTAGCAGATGAAACAACATACCCACATATATTAGCCCCCCATTGACTATACCCCATACTGTTAACCCTTGGCTTTTCTCTTCTAAGTATTGTTATAAGTGACTGACCTTTCACAGACTAAACTTTTAGTCAACCATAATTCATGTTCCCCTGAATCCTCTCCCTCCTATCTCCCTCCTCCTCCTCCTCCTCTCTGTCTCTGTCTCAATGCTAACTCATCAAAAGTTGGCCAGCAGGAATCTCTAACTTGACTCCATCCTTTTAGTATTTTGGTTCTATCTTCAACATTCCAAAACCACGCTTGCATTCTGGCAACAACAGTATGTTCAAGTCTCGTTCCAATTTGTTTTGTGTTATTGTGCTTCATTTTACTGCTCCAAAACATACATTTGCATCTGTATCGGAAGTAGCAGAAAATAGTAGAGAATAATCTCTAAGTCCAAACTCTGGGGACAAGGGGTAACCAGGAACATCAATGGTAGGTGAAAAGACTGCTGTGGCTACAATTTAATAAGGACAGAGATGGAAAATAGGTGTTGTTTTAGTATCATAACTTCATGGTGGTCTTTCTAAATAAGATTATATATTGCTATGCTCTGTTTTTCTGAGAATCTGTAGTTTCATTGACCACTAAGACATTTTTTTTTACACTGAAACATTTGACCCTCATTCTTTCTGCATGGGCCAAATGCACTGAAATATTTCTTATGCTCAGCTCTGTAAAGATCCCAAACCATATACACGTTCGTAGAATTGAGTTTAGAATTAATTTCCTACATGTGTGAGCGCATGCATGCATAAGAATATGGATTTATTTCCAGCAGCAGGTAGTATCCTTTTATCTATCACGTATGGTAAATACTTCTTGCATTTTGCTTTCTCACTCACCAATAATTAATATCAACAATGATATTCATCTAGATTTCATTGTTTTTATACTTGTCTGAATCCAATACTTCATACCCTTACGTAACAATTTACACCTTCCCTTTGGAATAATATTCTTATCCTGTTCTCAAAATTGACAAGTAATGGATTTAAGGATGAAGTTACCTAATTTGGCTCCCGTATGATGGACAGAAACCAACGCGTAGGGATGAAATCAGGACGAGAAAAAGGCAGTTTTCTTTAGGTTAAAAAAAGTCAACAAATAGAACCGTTTGCTTCTAAGAAATCATTATTTATGATTGAGAAAAACCTAAAAGATTGGAAAGAGTTTTTCCTTCATTCTTTTTGTCCATTTCTGGTGTTCATCCTGAGTGATTTTAATACATCCCATTTAGCAGTACGTACTGCGATGTTCCCACTGAGTGTCTCTACAGGTTAGGTTGTGACCTCAGGGGCACCACAAGCCAAAGAGAACCAAGCAGTGGAGTGGGAGAATGAAAAAGCCCCCCAGCTGGTTGGGAGTTGGCGCAGATGGGTATGTGGGAGAGTTAAAGGACAGACCTAGAGGTACAGGGCCCAGATCAGACAACTTCGCTCAGGCTCCCGAGACATAAAGAATTTATGATCATCAGGAAAGAGGTAATTTGCTGAAATTCCCACCACAGAACCAGAAAGAAGGAGGGAGATAGACATGTGAGCCCTGCACCAAAGTGGCCCAGGAGATACCTCGTTGTGCCAATAATTTAACTGCAAATAACATACACTCAGGTAAGGAAGGCAGAGTAAACTGCATATAAGGCTCTGGTCTGGATCTTAAGGTGCAATCTGCTTCATTTCCTTGAGGAACCACGTTCCTAACTCTTACAACCATTTGGTTAAATGTTGACCAACAACAGCAGATGTTCTATTGTGTTCAATGGGGGAAAGCTCTTATTTTCTGTTTCGTCTGGTGAATAGCGCATGAATCCACACAGAAATCTGCATCAGGTGTTTCCATCTTAACCAATGGCATAATTCCAAAAGGACTGCCAGCCAGGAGAGCTCCTAAGCCTCCCTGAAAAACTGGAGGAACTCATTATATTTTGCTCTTGGCTTGGATGGATGAAGGAAGAGAGGCAGGTGGGTCCCCACTGAGGCTGCAAATCACTTGCATTCTGGATTTAAGAGAAGGTTGAGGAAACCAGCAGCAGCTGCCTTCATGAGGGGTGAAAGTGTTGCTGCAGAGGTCCAAAACCCAACAGTTTTGAGTCAGAAAGGAGCTTTCAAAGAAACATTTTACTGTGGTTTAAAAATCCTTCGCTGTGAACGTGCTGAGCTTTTGTTCTTTCAGCGTGTTCTTTCTCTGATTTCTCAAGAAGACATAATCTAGTAAGACTGGGGTGCTGTGGCCACAAATCCCTGGTTAACATTAGGCAACAGGAGCATCAGAAAGAGGCAGGGGTCCCCGCCTATTACCGAAGTCCTTTAAGAGCAGGTGATCGATTAGATGTACAAAGAGCATTGCCAAGAAGAAAGCATCACAGTCTCAATTAAAAAAAAAAACAAAACAGGGCTGCCTGGGTGGCTCAGTTGGTTGAGCGTCCAACTTCGGTTCAGGTCGTGATTTCGCGGTGTGTGGGCTCGAGCCCTGCATCGGGCTCTGTGCTGACGGCTCAGAGCCTGGAGCCTGTTTCAGATTCTGTGTCTCCCTCTCTCTCTGCGCCACTCCCCCCCCCCCCCCCCGCCCCACCACTCACACTCTATCTCTCTTACCTTCAAAAATAAATAAACATTGAAAAAAATTAAAAAACAAAACAAAGCAAATAATTAAAGCTTTGGTTCACCTGTCTGCCTCCTGATGACACAGATCAATGATTTAATTGGTAGTCCTCTACATCGTCTCCTCAAATAGTGATTTGTCCCATTTATCATAATTTCTAAAGAGCACTAAAACACGGGATGCTCTTTAATAACATATATGGAGCTTGAATAAATAGCATAGTTCATATGCTTTCAATAGTCCAGAATTCCAGAAGTAGTGTTCTGTCGAACACACTTGGAAAAATACTTAACTAACCAGTCTATTTACAACAGAAAGAGTTTCATGGCTCCACAGCTAATGCATCTGAAAGACCAGGAGCTCAAAAAAAATTTAAGGCGTGAACTCAGGAAGCTGGAGGCATGGGTTTGGTCCTCTTGTGCATGTTTATTTTACAGGCAGCATAGTGACAAGCCCACCCTGACCCAACGGAGTAAGAGATTATAGGCAGATTGGCTCAAACGCATCCCTGTTTTCCACCCACCATAGTAGAGAAATTATTTTAAATGTGTGTAGTAAGAATATTCTCTATTAATTTTTTTAAGCATGACAGAAATAGGCAGTTGAGGGAAATGATTAGGAATGCAGGCTTTGGAATCAGGCTCGCTGTGAAGCACCTCGTTCACCCAGTGAACTTCAGCAAGTTACTTCGTCTCTCTCTCTCTCTCTCTCTCTCTCTCTCTCTCTCTCTCTCTCTGTCTCACCTGCCTCATCTGCAGAGCGGAATAATGGCAGCAAATTATTGGCAGATTTTGGCAGCAAAATCTTTTAGGATTTAGGAATCTCAGGTGGGATGATGTGCATTAAGTGCCCAGGACCGTGAGTCACCCAGTAAATGGTCAATAAATATTAGTTAGTATATATTATTATCATTCTCTCGACCAATAACAGCATTTTTGTCAACTGGGACTAAGAAGAAAAGAAGGAAAACGGAAGCAAAATGTCATTATGGTTTGAGGGGGGCTGCATCTGCTGGCAACCTTTGTGACAATGGTCACCAATTACGTCTATTCAGAAAGCTGTTCTGTTGGCCCTGTGGAGGGTGACTTAGAGGGGGAAGTATTAAAGCCAGGGAGGCAAGAGCCACGCGAAAAGACAACAGGAGATGGTATGAGAAGCATGTGGAGATGCCATTGGTTGAATTTGGCATTCAGTTTTGTATGGGCATGGAAGTTATGGCTCCTGACAGACCCTGACACTTCCTCACGCTGCGTGACTCTGTGAACAGTGATATCCTTAACGTGAGGACCACAAGAGGAGCCAGTCTTGGGATGTGGACGATGAGTTTTTGGTTTTACGTTTGCTCTTTTGAACTTCTGGTAGCAAATCCAGAAGAAGGGGCACACCCTGCTGGAGCGTTGGCATTTAGCTCTGGAACTCTGATCAGAGGTCCGTGTGGTAACATGGGTGGAGATTATCAGTGGGAAAAGATGGAAATCATAGAGAGCCCAAGAGAGAACAGACTGGCCTGAGTGGCGCCCCCAGGGGTACGGTATGTAAGAGACATTCAGAGGTAGTAGAATCAATGAGTGGACCAAGAGTAGAGTAGTAGGAAGAGAACCAGAGAGAATAACGTCCTGAGCTAAGTGAGCTTGAGTAAACAAGAAATTGAGAATAAAGATAGCACACCAAGTCTCTGAACTTCCCCCGGGACCCGGGAATGAACTTGAAGCCCTGTCTTCCCCAGAAACCTACACAGAAGCCAAGTTTGGCTGTCAGGGTACAGCTGTCTCTGGCAAAGGAGGTAATGTCCTTCTGCTTCAAAGCTGATAAACCTGACCCGCCCGTGTCTATGTGGTTTCCAAGCTATTCCTGCTCACTGAAACCTGAAGAGGGAGCGAGGCACGATTCCTTGTCAGACTGTCCCTGTGTCCTCAGCACGAAGCCTCTGGTCTGGCTGTACCAGGAACAGGAATGAATGTCATGTTCATCCTTCACAAACTTCAAAATAGCAGTAGTTCAAAACTAGCCAGGCTTCTAATAAGCAATTGGAGAGGTACCTAGACTCCAGAACTAGAACTATGTTTCCAAAGCACCTGTAGAAAAGATCACCTGCATCAGAAGCAGCAGGGGTGCTCATTAAAAGGGCAGATTCCAGGGCGCCTGGGTGGCTCAGTCAGTTAAGCGTCCCACTCTTGATTTCGGCTCAGATTATGATCTCACGGTTCATGAGTTCAAGCCCCGCATCAGGCTCTGCACTGACAGTAAGGAGCCTGCCTGGGATTCTCTCTCTTTCCCTGTCCCCTGCTCACACACACACACACACACACACACACACACTCTCTCTCTCTGTCTCTCTCTCTCTCTCTCTCTCTCTGAAAATAAATAAATAAATTTTAAAAAGGGCGGATTCCACATAGCCGGGATGATGGCTCAGAAATCCGCATTTTTAGCAAGCCCTGCACGTTATTCTAATGCACAATAAAGTTTGTGAGCCATTGATTGTAAAAGAACAGAAAATCAGTTTGAAACACCCAACAAAGAGCTCCACCTGGGAAAGGTAATCAGAAGGGAATACATTTTACTCATAGGAGATAATCCTTAACAGAATTATGAGACTTTGTGAGAATTAATTGTGTCTAGTATCTCACTTTTCCAAATTATTTGTGTGAATATTTTCTCCCTCCCTGCTCTGTGTTTTCTGATTAATACATGGTGGAATGCTTTATAGTTTTTCCAGCATGAGAAATA
The DNA here is from genome assembly GCF_024362965.1 of Panthera pardus. NCBI lineage: Eukaryota > Metazoa > Chordata > Mammalia > Carnivora > Felidae > Panthera > Panthera pardus. The sequence goes on from NW_026527024.1 coordinate 33,449, forward strand.
GAGCAGGATGAAAATTTCCCATGCATTTTCTTCAAAGAAAAGCATTTTGGACTTCAGTGTTAAAAGGAAAAGTCATGAAATATTTTAATTTTTTTTCGTGGCTGGTGAGTTGTGTTCACCCTGTTCCTTTTATTAAGCACTTTCAATGAATACTTCCTTTTTCTCAAGGTAAAAACTGGCTTTTTTTCTGCTGAAAAGCATCATTGTCAAAATTCATTGTCACATTTACACTTTAGAAATTATTACCTGGTTCTCGTTAGTGGAGAAAATTAGAATAGTTTATGTTCCACTGTGTTATCTTAACCTCGTCCCCTTGTTTGTCAGGATTCTTAAGCTGGACATTATTCTGCGTGTATGTGTGTGTGCTTGCAGTAAAACATAGATCATGACTGAAAGGCAACTACTAGAGAATTATTATAAGTATAAATATTGACCATGGATATTGAAATGTTTATCCCCACCCTATGTTGATACTTGAAGTCATACCATTAGAAATTAATTAGTTTGGATCTTAAAGGCATTTCAATCTTCAGGAACCTCTTATTAAAATAATAATTAAAAAACAGGGGTGAATAATCATGAAGGGCTTATCAGCCACCACACGATGAAGGTTTGGTTGATTAATAACTGAAAGCAGGATTGGGAAAGATGAAGCTAGAGACACATCAGGGAGATGGGGACTAGGAGAGACAAAAGAAACCGCCATCAAATGTCACCTTGCTCATTCCCAGTCTCTCAAATGGGGCAATTCTCCCCCTTTCAACAAGAGCCTGTGCTGTGAAAGCAAGGAAAACTTTAAAAGACTTGTCCTCATTAAGTTTTGGGACAGAAACCTTACCAAATGAGTAAATTCCTGGGGAAGATCAAGATCTTAGAGCCCCTTAATAGGACTAAAATAATCATTAGCCGACCGGAGAGAAGAGGACAGCCTCTCAGCCCGAGGAAGAGGTATTGGGTGAGTCTGGCCCAGCACCGACCCTGCTTTCTTATACAGCTGCTTGGAAATACAGATCTGGAGAAGGGGGCTTCTCCCAGCCAAGTTCATGCTCCGGGATATGGGAATAGGGTTGCAAACTAAAGATTAATTGTGCAACACGACAGATGTCTTTGTGAGGTATTACAGCACACACTTCAGTTCATACGGGGAAACATGGACCCTTCACACTTGGTCTGACCTGATGTTCAGCCAGCCAGGCCCATTTTCAGACCACTTCTCTAGGGGTATAGGACGTTAGGAAGTTGAACCATCCCAGCCAATTTAAACAACTGGTCTCTTTCACGTGAGCATTCCACCTCAGTGCTCCGGATCATCTCTGCCTGTGTCACATGCAACCAGAAAATGCGTAGCTCAAGTCAATTCAATGTGTTTTGGGGGAAAAAAATGCAGAAGTGCTTTGACAAGACATACAAAGAATTGATTTAAAAAGTATCTTTAGTAAAAGTATCTTTAGTAAATCTCATAGGAGATTTTTTTAAACCTCTCTTTCCAAACAACTTCAGCAAATACTACTGAGTCACATCCCTAATGTAATAACAAGGCTTGATTTGGTCAAGCAGCGACTCTGTCTCCATATGGAGATTGAGCTTTTGAAGCCTTCCTCCTCGTTGTGGCTCCGTGACCCACAGCTCCCCCACTGGTGGACCCAAGGTGGTGCATCTCAGTCATTCAACAGCGTCTCCTGAGCACCTGCTGTGTGCCAAGCAAGGTCTGGGTGCCAGAAACACAAGAAAGGGCAAAGCAAGCGAAACACTTGTGTGCATGGACCTCATATCCTAGTTCAGGAAAGACAGTCAATAAATAGGTAAACTTAATATATAGATAGGAATGTAACATAATGACACATGCTCTAAAAGCGAAACCAGTGGGCAATGGCTAAGGATAACTTGAGGCTGGATTTTCCATTTGTTCGAGAAGGTATCACTGACTCTGAGGAGGTGACTGAATTCTGAGTGATAAGAAGAGCCAATCCTGCTGGAATCTGCGGGAAGCATTCCAGGAAGAAGAAACCGATCCTGAGATTGGAGCAAGCTTGATATCTTGAAGAACAGAAAGAAGGCTGGCGTGGCTTCTGAGCAAAGGATCGAGCGGAACAGGGTGGTATCAGAGACAGAGGCAAAATTATGAGGGCCCTAGATTCTGGATCTTTTATGAAGTCTAGGGCTATGCATGACGTACAGGAGCTTCTCAGAAGAGACACGAGGCGGAACACGGTGGTCTTCTCCCCAGGGTGCCCGGACTTTACGGGAGAGTCTCCTCTAGCTTTCCTTCGGCTGAAATTTGAAGACAAAGGATACAGTCGCATCTCTAGGCTCCCTTTAGATGCCAAGAAAGCCCAGCATAAAAATCATACAGGGCTGTTTGGAGGGCTAATACTTTGTAGGAAAAACCAAGGGCTGGGGATGGGGAGTGAAAGGGAATTACTCTATTTAAAAAAAAAAAATGCAGCATTTCTTCTGGAGCACTTGTATCGAAGCCACGGGACCTGGGTTCAAAGTGAAACTCTAAGTGTTCACATCAAAATTTCTGTACCTCAGTTTCCTCACATGAAAAATGGAGATAATACCAGAATTTCAAGTGATGTTGTGAAGATTAATTGGGGGAAAAAATGCCTGAATTAAAACATTGCTCGGAACATGGCGGGATAGATTTTAGCTGCTGTTAATAACTATTAATAATTCCATGAAGTTAACTATTCACAAATACTAGTAACTCTCTCAAGTCCGGGGTCTTAACAGAGTAAGGCTTGGTGAAGAAAAGCGTGCTCATGGCCAGTGGGAATTCATCAGAAGAAAGTTTTACAGCATCGCTGTTAGCGGTTAGTTGATTCGTTCGTTGTGGTGGTTTATAGTTCAGGAATGCCTCAGCGGCATGGGGGCCTTACATGTGAATCGTAGGGCCGCAGAAACCCTCTTCTTTCTCAGGATGAGAGAGAATGTCGCTTTTGCCCACTGTGGCTATGCTATCGCTATAGGGTGGGACCCGGAAACCTGTCACCCAGGGCCAAAGCTGAGGCCTCCTGTGCAATGCCGTGATCTGCTTGGTCCCAATACGGACTTCCTTTTCAAAACAAGTGTCCGAAGACCACAGGTAGTAAAAAAAACCTGATCTTTATTTGTAACTCACAAGGAGCATCGAGGCCATTCGATTCCCAGCACACAACACGTTCAGATTCGCTTTCACGCTGCTCCTGCTCCATGTTTGTCCATCATGTTCCACTCGTGTTGGACCCCATCCCAAGTTCTTCCCGAAAACTCTTTCCTTCAGCATTCATGGACTCTTGTCTCTGCTTCTGCTTCCTCTTCCCTTTCATTCTGTACACATAAATACACACACACAGACACACACGCACACAACCTGGGTCCTTCCTTATACAAATCTCCCACCCATTACCATCCACAAAGGTAACTAGTATTAAAGTTTGATGTCAATCCTTCTAGACTTTTATCTTTTACTCTGTGCTTCAATGAACACACACACACACACACACACACACACGAGTGTATGTGTATACATGTGTAGATGTATCAGACACATGTACAACATGCACATATACTTTTTAACAACATGGAGACATGGTATGGATTTTATTCTGAAAATTGTGTGTCACTCAACAACGTACAATTGACGATCTGCATAGACCCGTCTTACTGTTCATGCTACATTGTATTATATTTGTTTAATATACCATAACAGATTTACACATGGTGGTTGTTTTTTATAGTTTTTTTTTTTTTTTTTTTTTTTTTGCTACTAGAAGCTCTTTAAAATTTTACAAACCACCAAAGCCCCAAACTGTAAAGGTGTGTGCACAGTGTTCAACTCGAGGTGGAGGGTAGAAGATTAAGGAGAAAGTCAAGTGGATTGAAATCAGCAATAAAGCGACCATTCTCCAATACTAAATGTACTTGAAATTTATTCCCCTGCATCTGTAGGTAAATGTCCTTCTGTTCTTGAAACAATAAATCCCCATAAACTTCCCATAAAGTTTTGCAGAGGTGAAATGTGGGATTGGTTCCATCAGAATCCATTCAGAGCTTTGTTTGTGCACCTTCTGATCTGAATTTTAAAGCCCCTGTTTTTCCTCGGAGCCCCTGAGACTGAGAAAAGGTCAGAATGCAACATGTTTCAAAGCCGCTGTGCTCCGGGTGGCCACCAGCCTGCTGGAAATAATTGCTTTCAAAACCCAGATTGTGGCACCATCTACTCAGTTGCAAATTAGCATAACCTACGGCACCATGCAGTGGTGATGACAACTGTTAGTGTAACTTTTTGTTCTATTCTCAATTCACTTTTAGAAATATTGAGATGCCCAAACACCTCCATTCCGGACAGGCTGTCTTTGTTTTCAGTAACCTCAGAGACAACACTGAGCCCCAGACCTCTATTTTACAACTTGAAATTTTATTTTATTTTTTTAATGTTTACCTTTTTTGAGAGAGAGAAAGAGAAGGAGTCGGGGAGAAGCAGAGAGAGACGGGGACAGAGGATCCCAAGCGGGCTCTGCACTGACAGCCGAGGGCCCGATGCAGGGGCTTGAACTCCTGAACCATGAGATCATGACCTGAGTCGAAATCAGATGCTCAACCCGCTGAGCCATGCAGGTGCCCTTACAACTTGAAGTTTTTTTTAATTTTTTTTTTACACTTATTCATTTTTGAAAGACAGAGAGAGACAGAGCGTGAGCAGGGGAGGGGCAGAGAGAGAGGGAGACACAGAATCCGAAGCGGGCTCCAGGCTCCGAGCTGTCAGCACAGAGCCCGACGCGGGGCTCAAACTCACAAACCGCGAGATCATGACCTGAGCCAAAGTCGGACGCTCAACCGACTGAGCCACCCAGACGCCCCTACAATTTGAAATTTTGAAGTGGAAGATACTAAGTCCAATCATAAAGTGACAAGTCACACTGAATTTCACTGTAATAATCTATTCGATATTTCCTTCTCCGGTGTGTACCCCCCCAGTATGTTCAATAAACATGCAATGAGGCCCTGGTGTCTGGGGTTGTGGCCTTGCGACTTCATTCGGTGCAAACCTCTCCCGTGGCCCCGCAGCCCCTCTGAGCAGCTTCTGGGGAAATCGCTCCCCACTCCAGGCATCTCAGCAGCCCGTCCCTGCTCCCATGGTCTGTCCTGACTTCCTACTAATTCCCAGATTCCTCTGAAGCAAAACTATTCGAAATCAACATAGTGGATGCGCTCACTTTATTATTCGTCGTGATCAATGTGACACTACGTAATAAAATTCCCGCTGGCCTCGCACCGTCTCAGACACCAAAGGGTGTCCTTTGCAATCCACTTGAATCCCATTTCACAATCCTTACCCCCGGGGGCGGCCACAACCGAAGCTGTGTCTCTGCACCGAGCCTTGCCCCACGGAGACAACAAAGGATCGCAATGGCAAGTGCGGTCGTGCCTTCGAGTGTGTTCCTTTTATCCTTAAAAGTCTGAACATCTATTCCGGCTTTGCTGCATTATTTATTTTTACTTCGGAAATTATTTTCACTTAGCCACTAAGTGGAATTTGTTTTCAGGCTCGCTTTCCGCTGTGTTCCCTTCTTCTCGAGTATTTATGAGTTTGTTAGGAGACGGCAGCCCGTTCTATATAAATCCAGGCCGTCTCTCACACCCTTGCACGCACAAAAATCTGTCATTTTTCTAGGAGTATTAATAAATATAGGCCAGAAGAGGGCTTTTCGCCCTTTTATAGTGCTTTGGTGTTTCAAAGTGCTTCTGGATGGCGCTGTGTCTTTACATCATTAGGACAACCCTGTGACAAAGGAACTACTTTTTCTAACTTACAAACAAAGAAACTGAGGTTCCAAAAGCTTGCATTTTTCCACTTCCTCTTTGCATCATGGGTTGTCTTCCCTCTTTACTAATCCCGCTCCTGGAGAGGGGGAGGGCAGGGAGGGGGGTGGAGGGGGGGGACCGTGTTAGTTTTCAGTAGGAAAACGACAGTATCTATGAATAGGTGGTGCGAATCTTTTTATTTCCTGTAATGAAAACAGCACCAAAAGGAAACTTTGATTTGTGTAACATAATTGTGTGACTCATATCAATCCATTACTCTGCCGTGTAGAGCAGTTTCCAATGTTCGCATCCACCATTCTGCCGAAATGGGAGGCTTTTTCCACATTTCACTCACCTAATGGATTTTATATAAAATCTGTTTTTCTATGGATGTAGGGCTCTGGGGGGTTTGTAGTCTATCAAGAGTTAAGGGCTGCCTCACGTTACAGCGTTCCCTCTCTGCACAGTGGCTGAGCGTGGCTAAATACATCGCAGTCTTTTACATTTGTGCCGTGACCATTCTTCACCGCAACAGGGCAGATGATGAAATGGGAGCTTAATGGTATTAGGGCAGGAATTACAATCGTAGGAAGAGAGAAAATGATAAGAGGTCGGAGATACCAAAGGGACACATTGTAAAGACAGAAGCGACACCCACGGGGCTGGCCCTCAGAACCATCGTCAACCACCATGAGTACCTGCTGAGGACCCCGTGGTTTTGAAGAGGGCCCGCATGTCAGATCTCTAAGAAGGGAACTGTTAAATGGGCCCAAAAGGCCAAGTAAAAAATGCCAATCCGCATGGCCTTCCACCCAGCTAAATAACTCTTTGATTCAGAAACTTGAGAAGGAGGTCTCCATAGATGGTCAAGGAGTGGTGAGAGCTGGGAGTGGGACTATCAATGGTTCAGATCTTTTTTAAGAACACTTAAAGAACACTTTAGAACACTTAAAGAACACTTTTTTTTTTTAATTTTTTTTTTCAACGTTTTTTATTTATTTTTGGGACAGAGAGAGACAGAGCATGAACGGGGGAGGGGCAGAGAGAGAGGGAGACACAGAATCGGAAGCAGGCTCCAGGCTCTGAGCCATCAGCCCAGAGCCCGACGCGGGGTTCGAACTCACGGACCGCGAGATCGTGACCTGGCTGAAGTCGGACGCTTAACCGACTGCGCCACCCAGGCGCCCCAAAGAACACTTTTTTAAGAACACATTGAACACCCACCTCCGTGGCAGGCTAAAGATTACAGGTAGGAAGAAATAGAAAATACAATCTCTGCTCTGTGAAGTTCCTAGCCTAGCAGAGGAGAGGAACGCATGAAAGTAATTATAGTAATACGGTAAGTTGAATGCAGAGATAGACACAAGATGTCATAGGAACACAGGGAAAGCGTGCCCTCAAGGAGGAGAAGGAATCAGGCCAGATGTAGCGTGTGAGTGGGGAGGCCGGGGAAGGGGAAGTTGGAGAGAAGGATAATCCAGAAAGAGGAAAGCACGTGAAGAAAGGCATGGAGTCCATACACAACAATGGGGGTGGTGAGAAGTCATGGCATCTGTGTGCTGCTGAGCACACGTTCTCGGGAGAGAGGAGGCTGAAGAAGTGGGTCTACACCTAATACGCCGTGTCCAGGAGTTTGCAAGGTATTCCGCAGGCGTTTGGAACCATGAGAGGGAAACCATCGGCTGTGCATTTTGGAAAGCTCCCTCTGTTGGCTTTGTAGGGACTGGATTTAAAATTGAACAACCCTGGAGGTAGAGCCTAACGTCAATACGTCATCCAGGCGAGAGGTGATGGCCTGAGCCCTGGCAGTAGAAGGAATAGAAGCGGGGACATACCTGCAGAATATTTCGGAGGTGCGGTTCTCAGGCCTTGGGAGTCGATTGGGTATGGAGGAATGACTCCCCTGTTCTGGCTTGAGCGGTAGAGTGGGAACAGCTCCAAGGGGAGCTCCAAGGGGAGAAGCAGGTAGAGCGAATTTGGAAGAAATATATGTTCACTTGCAGTCATTTAGAGTTTGAAGTACTTGTAGGTCAAAGTAAAGCTGTCTAGTAAGAAACTCATATGTTAATGTTAAACTCATAGTAGCGATCTAACTGTATGCATAAATTTCGGAATCACTCATCTATGTGCGGTTAGTGCTTGAAATGGTGAAAGGGAGTGAAATCGCTCAGGAAAAGAAGGAAAAGCAGATTTATCCCTGGGCCTGACATGCAAGCATTTAAAAGTTACGCAGTTCCCCGAGTAGCCCTCCCATGGCCGTTCCTGTGTACTACATTACTTGTTAAATATTTTTAATTTCAACCTGCATGTAGTGGATATAAATTTGTCCTCCAACCTCCAGATGCAACACTCTTATTTTTGCTAAAGCAGACAGATCTTCCCTCCGATCCTTTGCTCACCAAGATGTGAAACATCCAGGCTTGCTACTCCCTCCTGCTTTGGAATTGATCACACAGAAACCTTTAGAGTTTTACCCGACACACAAATTTGAATGAAGAGCACAGGGCACGGATATTTCCATTACACACTTAGTTATTCATTTCTCCACTTCTGGTTAATAATTTTTAACTTTGAATCCCATTATATTTAAGATGACAAGTAGGATGACTAATTAGGCATAACGAGTCACCCCAATAAGGAAAGTTTGAGGGATCTAACACAGAGACCCTGGAGAGTTTTAGACCTGCTCCCCATCTCCAAATATCCAAAGTACATGGGGCGCCTGGGTGGCTCATTGGTTAAGCGTCCTACTCCAGATCAGGTCATGATCTCGCTGTTCGTTGGTTCGAGCCCACGTTGAGTTCTGTGCTGACATCTCAGAGCCTAGAGCCTGCTTCAGATTCTGTGTCTCCCTCTCTCTCTTTCCCTTCCTTGCTTTCACTCTGTCTCTCAAAACTAAATAGAACATTAAAAACAATTTTTTAAATCTGAGTATACACAACTGTTTCCAGAACTCAAAATAAGATAAAATTACCTCCTTAGTAGGACTCTGTCCACGTGCACCATTGACAATAGTCAGGTGTGAACTTCCACGACTGATGAATTTCATCACATAATCAGTTTCATCACATCCCCCCATTCTCTGGCTATTGGTCAGCTCACAGCAGCGCAGGAAACACCCTCAGCATCATGACCTCTAGGGTTTTATTATCATATTGTTCTCTGTGGGACCCTGTCCCCATTCTTTCCCAAAGAAACCAAATGGCAAAGAGACACAGGGTGAAAAATTTACATTGTTGACCCCCAAGCCCTGTGGGTTGTTAACAATGGAAAAAGTTTGCTGGTGGGGGTGAAACTTGACAAGTTAGTAACGTTCTACCTCCAAGCCCTTCATTTTGAGGTTGGGCTTGCCCTATAAAATCAGGCAGGGAGCTGAACAAAGCTACTTTTACCTTTCCAGAATGCACAAAATGGTTTAATTAAGGAAGTCCTTTTTTTCTACCCATAAGGACACCTCTACAAATAGACTCAAATCTACATGCAAATGAAGCCATCTGGCTTATTGTTGTCAATAGCACCCAGCCCCCGGTAAACAATAGAAGGCTCACTGCGTAACTCAAATACCCACATCTCTAACCTTGGGGTCACTGAAAATTTTCAGAGTAATTAGACTCAACGCTAGTATTCACATTGGAGAGTGCTTGCCACTTCAAGCACAAGCAATAGCTGTGTTTCTTGGTGCGGTCCCAGTACGGGGCCACTGGATGGCTCTGAGGAAATTGCTGGACCTGGGAGCCAGTGGCGTCCAGCCACACCCGCAGCCATGGCCTCACCAAACCACAGCCACGGCCGTAGAGCCCACGTGCAATCTTCTCCCTGTCTGCCAGAAGCCAAGTCTTCCAGCCACTTCCTGGTTACCTGCCCTCTCAGAGGGGAGGGATCTCTGCTGTACCTTCATTCTAATGAGAGGCTCTACGGTGTGTGGGTAACTCTGCTTTCTTGGGTGCCCGCCACTGCTTTGTTCGTCAGATTTTTATTCAGCGGCTGCTCTACAAAACCATATGTCACATCGCCAGGGCTCAAGGTGACTCCCATGTGTGTGTCCTGAAGGAATTTTTTTTTTTTAATTCCTGAGGAGATTAAGCAGCGGAGAGGGCACAGGTTTGAAAGCCAGTGAGCAGGGAGCAGAAGGGTGAGAGGCGAACAGGACAGATGGCGGACGGGGGTATGAGTCTGAGATGAGTCGACTGGCTGCAGAAGTCAGAATTGGTTATGTCAGTTTAGCTAGGGGTGGTTGGCTGCTCCCCCTTAAAGAATTCACCCGCGGGGTAGGGAAGGCTCAGGAGGGGCCTCAGGGCTTGCTGGCCTGCTGTTTAAGGAAAGGAAGCTCCTTTCCCATCCTCCCCCAGGACCATAGGTGACACCAAAGCCATCAGTCATAATGGTTAATGTCCTTTTGGAAGTAGCAATGGCAGTAGTAACATGTGTTGAACACTTACGTTGTGCTCAGCCCTCTGCTAAATGCATTTCGTGGATTATCTTCTGTGATTCTCAACACCCATTAAGAGAGGTGCCATTGTTAATTCCATTGTATGCATAAGGAAAGTGAGATTGAGGGAGATCAAGAAACTTGTCCCAGTCACCCAGTGGGTGTGGATAGTAAAGCCAGACCCTGACGCTGGAGCCTGCACGTGGAACAGGCCACGGCAACTTCACCAAGTGACAAGCCAGAGCAGTCCCCTGAGGTCGCTTATTGTCACCCCACCGTGCCCCTCCCCCAACTCCACATCCTCCAAATGCCCTGCTCCTGCTGCTACCACCGTCATAGGGGTGTCTCCAGTGTATCACATGTCCAGTTGCTTCCTTACTTGAGTCCAGACTGTTGACAGGCAGAGAAGAAGCGAACTCCAACAGGGTCTGGAACGGAGTCCATGGGAGGTCGGGTCCTGGTGAGGCTCACAGAGGACTGGTGAAGTCCGGGCAGCCTCAGTTAAACCCTCACTTCACTTTCTCCAACCCTGCCAGCAGCTCTCCTGTCCTACCCAACAGGAGCTAAGATGTGACGGAACCACTTATGAGCTAAGCAGTAAACTGGGGGAAACTCAGCAAGGCTGTTCTGATTCCTCTCAGTGTCCCTTTGTCTTTCGAGGTGAGGGTGATCCTTTCCTCAGGGAGAGGGGGGCACCTCACATAAGGGTCTGTGACCTGCTTCAGGGGAGGGCCAGAGAGTCCTTCCCGCACCAGCCATTTCTTACGTTCCCTTAGTTCAAAATATTCAATATGCTAAGGTGCTGTATTTGGGGGAGCATGCCCTGAACCCCATCAGTTACATACACGACGCAGTAATCAGAGAGCATTAGCTTCCTCAATAGTGACACAGACAGCTCGAATATATTGACGAGATGCCTTTAGTAACTCCATGGCAGAATAATTTTCTGGAGTGTCTCAATTAGGTGTGGAAGCAGAATAAGGACTCTTCAGAAAAGCAAGGATTTAGAAAGTTGACCTCTTGCATTCCTTTTCTCAAAAAGCTACAGGAGAATGTGCCTGTGGAAATGAGGGTGTAGACCTAGAAAGAGGGATCGCTCAAAGTCATGGGGTCTTCTGATTTGGCCATTTAATAGTGAAGAGTAGCAGAAACATGGTCGGCAATAATAGCAAGAGACAGGTCCCAGGACCAGAGCCGGGTGTCAACCCTCAGAAGAGCCAGTGGGCCTGACAACAGGAAGTCAGAGGCTGTAGGGGACCTCTGAGGGACAAAAAGGGGGCTGCTAGATCACCCGATGTGTGTGATGTTGGGAACACATGTGGAAAGAGTTTTACAGGTGTGTTGAGTTATTGGAGAGAATTTATGACAGGTACAGAGAAAACTAAGCCAATGGAAAAAGAGGTAATTACTGATTCCAGAGGAACAAAAGAAATTATACAAATAAAAGAAACTATAATTATATTTTACTAGTCGGCTCATTAGTGAATAACCCAGAGCCCTAAAAATGTAAATATTGAATTTCAGTGGAACCCAAAATCTGTGAGTTGCTAGTTTGGGAGAATCTGGAGAAAGGGAATAGGCAGGCAGGCTTCTAAAAATGCTCAGTCTTTATCTTGCATCTGGGGAAGGTCAATCAAGTATATCTAAAATGCATAAATTGGGGCGCCTGGGTGGCTCAGTCAGTTAAGCCTCTGACTTCGGCTCAGGTCATGATCTCACAGTCCATGAGTTCGAGCCCCGCGTCAGGCTCTGTGCTGACCGCTCAGAGCCTGGAGCCTGTTTCAGATTCTGTGTCTCCCTCTCTCTGACCCTCCCCCATTCATGCTCTGTCTCTCTCTGTCTCAAAAATAAATAAACGTTAAAAAATATTTAAAAAAATACTTAAAATGCATAAATTAATAAATATCAACACATGCATACTTTAGAAACACAGGGATATAACTGAAAGAGTTAAGTGTAGGAGTTGTTGCTAAGAAATTGGGCTGGGATGGGGGTGGAGCAGGGAGTTGCATTTTCCTTTATCCCTTGTAGCACCCTGGATTGTTAAAACTATGTATCTGTACCCTGAGGTCGGAAATTAAAACTAGGCTTGGGACACCTGGATGGCTCAGTTGGCTAGGTGGCTGAATCTTGATTTCACCTCAGGTCATGATCTCATCATTCCTGAGATCAAGACCCACAGCAGCATTTTAAGTTGAAGTGCAGAGCCTGCTTGGGATTCTCTCTCTCTCTCTCTATCTGCCCCTCCCCTGCTCTGTCTCTCTCTCTCTCAAAATAAATAAATAAATAAACTTTAAAGACGAGAAATTAAACCTAGGCTTAAAACAAATTGCTGCTGTCGACCTAAAAAAAGGGGTAAATTGAGGTAAGCTCAAAACTGTCAAAAAGAGGAGTTTATTTAGGAATAGCAGAAGAATTGCGATTTGGTACACACAGACTGTAGCAAGCTCCAGGCATCTGTTGAGGGTTTGGGGAAGGCTGTATTTATGCGCAGGGGATGGAGACAGGAGAGAGTTCAGTTAGATCTGTTAAAATAAAAAACAAACAGAGGCCAGCTTTGAAAATTCCCCAAGCAGAAAAAAACAGTCCAGTCAGACAAAAAAGAGCTCAATTCAGCTTATTTTTTCAGACCAACCCAACGTGGGTCATTTCTTGTTCATGCCTCTGGAAACCATAAGCAAAAATTTCCCAAGATTGTTATGAGGTAACCCCTGACCAACTCCTTATCATTTAAGAAAATCCCAACATTATCAGATTTCTGTAAATGGACATTTATGGGAAATCAGCATGTGTGTCCTTATGTTTTATTTTCCTAAGAGCACGTGAGTGAGATTTTCTATTTTCTATCCTCCAGTTCCATTTTAAATTGAAGTTCTTTAACACTGCTCAGCAGAAAATATCCTTAGAAATTTTGAAGTCAGTATCCCATACCAAATAATCATTGGTGAGATTAAAGTAAATGGCTGTTAAAGAATTTGGATGAACAGGGTGCCTGTTGGTTCAGTTGGTTAAGCATCCAACTCTTGATTTCAGCTCAGATCGTGATCCCAGGGTTCCTGAAATCCAGCCCCACATGGGGCTCCTGCACTGATGGGGCAGAGCCTACTTGGGATTCTCTCTCCCTCTGCCTCCATCCCTCCCCCACTCGTGTTCTCTCTCTCTCTCTGTCTCTCTCTCTCTCTCTCTCTCTCTGTCTCTCTCTGTCTCAACATAAATAAAATAAACATTAAAAAGAAATCTTGGGGGCATCTGTGTGGCTGAGTCAATTGAGCATCCAACTTTGGCTCAGATCATGATCTAGCAGTCTGTGAGTTCAAGCCCTGCATTGGGCTCTGCATTTTCCAACCTTGCCTTCTTTTGCCTGTCCACACTACTGAGATACTACTCTTTGCCCTGCAATGAAATCTCTTATTTCCAACTTGGTATTCTCGTCCAGTGTCACTTGACCCTCTATAGCACTGACCTTGACAGCAAGTACAAATGGCAGCAATTTCAGTAATCTTAAGGTTAGGAGACCATCATCCTTGCAAATTCATGGCATTGTTCAATGAGGTCTGTCTGTAGGAAAAAAACAGAAATTAAGACATAGGTAAGAACAGTTATGGTGTGCTAAGGATACAGTGTCCCGTTATCAGGAGGTGCTAAAGCAGCATTAATTTTTATTTATATTTAGTTAGTATCTTCAGTACTCAGGTTACCATAAAGTAGATCTTGCCCCATGAGGACATCGCATGTGGAGTGGAATTAGATAGAACTGAGAGGAGTGGCTATACAATTACCCACTGATTTAATAATTATTTATTGAGTGCTTACTATGTTCTGGAGCCAAAGGTTATAGAGACAAAATGGTTTTCTCCCAGCTTTCAAGGAGCTTATGGCCAGTTGGGAATAATGTAAACAATAATAATGCTCTAGGCTCTTTGCATCATGAAGCACAATGAGCACTAGGAAAAAAAACAACTCATGTTATTTTGTTGTAACCAAAAATCCCAGAGACTGGGCAACAGACTTATCAGAACATGCCTCACAGAAGTTCATCAGCGTCTGAAGCAGTGGCTCCCCACCTTTCTCATTGTCTACATTGCTCATTAACACTTTCATGCCCACATCCCCATAAACATATTTACTTACCAATTCTATCATGCACCACTATACTCATATATCATGTACATTATAAATATGACTGGGGGGCGCCTGGGTGGCTCAGTCAGTTGAGCATCTGACTTTGGCTGTGGTCATTATCTCACAGTTCATGGGTTCAAGCCCCACGTTGGGCTCTGTGCTGACAGCTCAGAGCCTGGAGCCTGCTTCAGATTCTCTGTCTCTGTCTCTGTCTCTGTCTCTCTCTCTCTCTCTCTCTCTGTACCTCCCCCACTCACGCTCTGTATCTGTCTCTAAAAATGAATAAACGTTAAAAATGTTTAAGTATGACTAAAACAGATCTTTTAAAGGATGGGTTTTAAAAAATAAGTAGAATTTCTAATGACCTCTGCTTGTACCACATGGCTCTCCTTCAGCACCACCTGAGTGGACAGCTCCACTCTGACACAAGTCCCCAGAAAGTCCTCAGTGTTGCTGGTCAAGAATCTGGACTTAGTTCATCCAGAGACTTGGGGCATACCACAAGTGACAACTCCAAAAGATATCGTGTGATAACCCAGACATTTCCGGAAGGATGACTGGTAACCACCGTTTGCACCAGGCTCAATTTCCCTGTGAATATGTCAATTCAAAAGGCCAAATTAGTTAGAAGTTGCTTAGTGAGCATAGAATTAGAACAAATGGAATTTTGGTCTGTGGGGACCTTTCATCAAGCTGGAATAACTGATTGAACTGCCCTTCTCCTCTCCAGGGATATTTCTGTCTGAATAACCAGCCCTGGACCTCAAATAAATACTGACATGTTTTACTTTTAGCTTTCCTTTTTCTAGAATCATTTCAGACAACTGCGCTTCTGTTAATACATCACCACCTCAGAAAATGGGAATGCACTTGATTGGAATGAAACTTTAAAATGTTAATTACATTCACATCCTGGGGATTTAGCCTAAAGAGACAGAATTGCTTTGCTTCAGGCTGAAGCATGGCTGAGGACTTTGATTCTTGGGGCCCCTCTGTTGTTATAGGGCTCTCACCCAGTTAGGATGAGCCAAATCCTGCTGACCCTGGGGATGGGGCTTCATTCCTTCTAGAACTCTCCTCGATGGGAGGGCTGCAACTTCTAGTTTGATTTAGGTTTTATCTTGTGAGACCTTCATTCTCAGTCCACTGGGAAACGTAAGCCCCCGAAGTCCCCTCAGGAGATATTCAGCCACATCTTGGGCCAGGAAGAGAACTCAGCCCTCGGATGATAGCAACTTACACATGTATCATTCTAACCAATATCATACCATATTCTTCTTTCCCAAGAGGAAACTAGTCTATTTTTTTCTCCTGCTGAAAGCTTTGATATGGCAACTTAAAAAAAAAAAAAAACAAAACCTCAAAACTGCACTAAGACTTTTGGGACCCCTTAAATAATAGATTCAATCCCCACCACTGTTTTACGTTAATAAAGACATTTACGAACATATTTTGTGCTGACTTGCTGGTTATAAGTTGCCATTCATTTATCTAGATGTCACTCTATCCTAGACATCTCTAAGAATGAAAACAAATAACATTGATTAAATGAGAGGTTATTTTAATATCTCATAATATAACAACATTATATGTTTAATTTAAAATTATGGTTTATGTGGTGCCTGGGTGGCTTAGTCGGTTGAGCATCCAACTTCGGCTCAGGTCATGATCTCATGGCTTGTGGGTTCGAGCCCCATATCAGGCTCTCTGCTTTCAGTGTGGAACACCCTTCAGATCCTCTGTCCCCCTCTCTTTCTGCACCTCCCCCACTCTCACTCTCTGTCTCTCAAAAATAAATAATAAGACACTTAAAAATAAAAAATAAAAAATACAATAAAATTATGGTTTAAGTATAGCAGTGCCAACACAAAAATAGTTTTATTTAAAAATAGCAGTTGAACTTAATATTGCATATGCGCATAATTTGCATGAAAGAAAGAAAAAATGTAGTTTATAAAAACTATCAGAGGGAACTTGATTAATTGTGTTCTTCGAAGGAAAAATCAGTAAAAAATGAAAAAAAAATCAGATGTTACAAGAAAATTTTCCACAATTTACTGACCTTGTAGGGTTTGAATTCAGCGATTCATGAATCAGGCAGCATCCGATCTAGCCGATAGAAAATATCTCTAGAGAACCATACAAAGCAAGTGACTTTTATAGACAGAGGTGAGCAGGAACAAGGAAGTTGCACTGGGAGTTTGCTGATTGGCTAAAGCAGAGTTACTTCCCTTATACGGAGTGAAAGGAGGGCTTAGAGCCACATCATGTAATTTGTGCTGAGCAGACAAAAGCCAATTGGTTGACTCAGGCTTTCCCTTTCTGGGAGAACAGGGTGTAGAAACTTTAAGTTTTGGGTTGCCGAAGTGAGGCTTAACATGAGTGACTCCATGTTGGGCCTAATCTGGTGATGTTAACATAAGTTTAGTACTAAAGGGAAAGGCTTCAGTAGCTATTTTAATGCATGCCCATGTATTTTTGTCCTTAGTTGTGATAGTAAACATACTCAGAAACGTGCACAATCAAAAGGAATTTCTCCCCTGCAGGTAAATTCAAGAGTCAGCTCTTGGTTGTATTAAATTCTTGGTCCATCTGTTCTAATGGAATGTGCATCATAGAGTTTGGTGTTTTTATTATGTCCTGTGAACTGCTTTTCTCCTGGGGTCACTGGCTACTATCAAGCAATGAGGGAGTGGTGTACAACCATGTCTTTGCCATGAGTTCAAGGGTAGAGGCTAATGGAGAGCCCTCAGGTGGACTCAGCTCAGCACCCCACACCGTCCTCACCTGGAGTCCCCAGGAAGGAAGAGGTTGGCAGGGGGAGACACTCCCTTTATGGCAACTAGCCTCTGGAGGTTTGGAATGGGGATGATGGGGAAATGAATAGCCTGGTCTTCTTGCCTTTTCCTTGGCCCCCACCTCCCCCACAACTGTACTCAATGTCTGAGCAGGAGCTGGTTATTCAAAGACAAAGTTGGATGAGAAGTAAAAGCAGAACACCAAAGACCCCATTCCTATTGTATCCCTCTAGGTCTAACCCAGATGCTTCTTGCACCAAACCCAAGCCATCAGTACGTATGCACGAGTTCAAAACATCACCCCAACCCCCACCCGGTGGTGCCAGGATCTGCTCTGCATTTTTCCCTTTATTGGCATTTACCCCCTAGGGTCCCTCCAAGGCTGCTCTTGGTAGGAACCCTAGCTGTCAATCATAAGTACAACACGCATAGAACTTTCAGAAAGTTGAGAATAAGTCTGTGGGGATTTTGTGCCATGATGTTCAGCAGGATGAGAGGAGACAAGGGCTATTGCCAATGGAAATTTATTAAAACTTAAGAAATGGCAAGAAATGGCTGTGTTTTCTATTACTCCTGTTGTCAAGATATACATTACCCTGGGTTTTTTTTTTCCTTCCACAGGGAATTATTGGAACGCTGCATCTTTCCCAAACCCATCATCCTACCTGCACTTCTCCACTTTCCAAGGGGAGACCAGCGCTGACATTTCTTTCTACTTCAAAACATTAATCCCCCGGGGAGTGTTCCTTGAGAACTTGGGCAACACAGATTTCATCAAACTAGAACTGAAATGTGAGTATAAACTCTCTGTCAACTCGTGAATGGCCTCCTCTCTTGTCACTTCAGGCTGGTCCTAACACTGATTATGTAATCTGATTGAATCCAAACATCGGCGGTTTCCTTTGTTCCAGAGATGATGCTGGAAGGTAGCTACACAAACGTGGAGAAAGACCTTGGCCCCCTGCCCTTGGGTTGCTTCCCCAGGAAGCAGGGACACTAAGAGGTTCCCAAGCAATGCTACTCAAAGAAGAAGATGAGAGAATAAATTGCTCTGGTAACATGGGGCAAGAGTGCATATTCAAAGCTTCTGTATGTGTATGTTTCTTTTCCAAGGAGACAGGGTTTAGAGGAGACAGAGGATGTGCAAAGTGACCAGGAGTAAAAAATAAGATACTGGGAGGGATAATACAATAAGGAAAAGAGGGATAATAAAAATGAAAATCTGTATGAGTTAAGAAAGTAGCGTAGAAACAGGATTGTGTCACACGAAGAAACTTTGAGTTGGAAGCTTTCTAGCAGAGGCCTCAAACCCACACACCCTCCAGAGGTTTCAGTTCTGAGTTTATTTAGCTAAGGGTACAAAAACGAACCTCAGCAGAGTGACAGCAGATACTGCCTAGCTCAGCCCAGCTTGCCATGGATCCCAAAGACCCTCACCAGGTCATGTGGTCTGGGGAATGCCATCTGTAGAAGATAGGGGCTCGCTGGATATGAGAAGGTCAGTTCTCATTATTCCAAGGCCCTATTATCCTTGGGGCAGAAATTCGGCTTCCGGAATCTACAGCCCACAAACTTCTTGGGGGAATATTGACACATGCCAAGCTCCCTTGGCCGATCAGACCAAAAAAGTATCAGCACAGATGACAGACGTGACCAGAACGGGTACACAAACCCATTCCCCAGAAATATCTGATGGAACATTTCTTCTCTCTTTCTGTAGTTATAATTATGCAATATGGTCTTTTAAAAAGAGAATCTCAGGCAACATTTTTCTCCCATAATCCTATGGGATTCTTTTTGTAAAATAGTGGACTGTGATCAGCAGACTTGGGAGTTCATATTCTCAGCTCGAAATCCAAGTCCTTGGATAAATTGCTTAATCTCTTCGAATCCCAATTTCCCGATCTGTAAAATGGGGGTGGTGATTTGTGGGGCCATTATGATAATAGAATATAGATACTCATGAAGCATTTCCTTCAGCTTCTAGAAGGTGTCAATATTGTATTCCTCAGGATGTTCATTATAAATCTAGTCTGAGCCAGATCTCATTGAAAGGGAAGACTGAGAATATTCTAGCCTTGGAATTAAAAAGTACACAGTCAGGGGCACCTGGCTGGCTCAGTTGGTAGAGCATGCAACTCTTGATCTTAGGGTTGTAGGTTTGAGCCCCACGTTGGGTGTAGAGATAACTTAAAATAAAATATTTGAAAAAAAAAGTAAATGATCATCCTCTCTTTAGAATTATTTTAAAGTGATTTTTCACTTTGCACAGTGAAAATTAATGGGATCAAACTATTTTCTGACTTCCACATCAGTAGGATTGTATTTTAGAAATACCTCTTGGCAAAGAAAAAAATTGACAATCCCTACTTGAGTAATTCTGTCTGCTTCTGTAAGATGACTTAGATTTACCTCATCCTTATTTTGTATCCCCATGTTTTATAAGCCTGCGCCCGGGTTGAAAAGAAGACAAGACCAAGTATAGACAGATCAAATGTTTCTATTTAGCACCTGCGTAGTAGAATCTCAATTATTTCTGATGATGAAAAATCTGCAGAGATGTTCTCTAAGTTGCCCCAGTCTTTCCACAGTATGGAGACACTCTGTGGCAGGGGGTGAATTCTAGCCTCGTTTTGCCATAGAATTCTTTTTGTCCTAGTGTTTCCTTGCGGTGAAGAAGGGTGGGGACATTCAGACTAGAGGCTGGCCTCTGCTGAGAGTCCTCTGGAGCTTCTAGCAGTTACTAAGGGTGGAAGTAAGATCCCTCAGTGGCAGAGATATCCAATGCCCATCACTATAGAGCATCTCCATTGAGGTGCAAAGGAATCTACGGGAGAAAAAAGGCAGGTGTCTGTATTTGAAAAAGCAATGGCTTCAAAGCAGACAAGAAGCGATGCTTTCATGAAGAACATGGAAAATAACCAAACAAACCTGGAGGCTCGCCATTGCCCCATTATCACATCGCTCCAGACTCTTCTCTGCAGGATGCATGGGTGGCGGGTGGAAATGGAGCATTCTTCCAGACACATCTCTCCCCTGCCCGATGAGGTGCTCCGCAGACCTAATTGTTGTCCCAGACAATGGCTGGCTGTCCGAGGAAGCTCAGGAAAGATGGTTCCTGAAGTCACCCTTTTAAACACTTTCTCTGCTGTTTTTTCCCCTTTAAGCTTTCTGATCGCTTTCTGATAGGAATTCAGATTTTGTTTCTCTGTTTGTGTCTCCAAGGAATTTTGTCACAGTTCATGCCTACACAGTTCATGCCTTCCAGAATAACATTTCTGTTAATTAACTACATTGTGCCCTCCTGTCAGGAGTAGAAGATTCTTGCCTCTAAGAACAGTGAATCAGTTACACTAAGTTAATGAGATACCATCAATATCTTACTGTGCAAGTAAAAAAAAATACATGAGAAAATTAGATTGATGTTACTCATTAGCATATTTTACAGGTAAAATTTTAAGACTGTATTTCACTGGCTATATTTACTCACTCATTCGGTGAGTGTTTATTGATGTCCCTACAATGTCCCATATGCTGTGCTAGGTGCCGAGGGAACATAGTCAAATTAAGCATGGTCTCTTTCTCTCAGAGGGAATTCAGAGATCTGTCTGTTTTGGAAAATAGACAAGTAAATCAATAGTTACAACAATGATAAAAATAGCTCAACTTAATGCATTCACTATGTCTCAGGCACTGTTCCATGGATTTTAGGTAAATCATCTCACTCACTTTCCTAATGAACCTTTGAAATGGGCAGTACCATTAACATCTCTACTTTACAAATGAGGAAACTGAGGCAGGGGGCAAGTAAGTTGCCAACATCCCACAGCTAGAAAGTGGCAGAGCTGGTGCTCGACCCCAGACATTTTTTTGTCTGTCCCAGTTCATGGCTGTTAACACCAAACCGCGCCACCTCCCAGAACACATTGAGTGTCCGAGAGCACCTGACTGGAGGACAGGAGTGTTTCCAGGGAATGTCATGTTTTAATTAAGTTTTGATGGATGAGCAGGAGCCAGTAAGGTGCAGAAGTGAGGGAAGAGTGGGGTTCAAGAAGGAAGACGTAAGAGGAGGTATACACCAGTGAGTGAGGGTGTGTGGACAGAACCCAAGGACTTGCAAGGGTGCAGCTATAGCAGGGAGCCTGTGTTGGGGAACAGAGAGCTGGATCCAGAGGGGCCAGCATGGGCAGAGCACTCAGTGTGCTCCAGGTGGGGGACAGATGTGGCTTAACTTGACCCTGACAGTTATAGTGAGCGGGGGCATAACACAATAAGACTTGCATTTACCAGAGAGATGATGGAAAGGCAGACAAGAAGCAATGGGGCAGAGTGAATTTAAGGAAAGTAACATCAACAAAGGGGTAGAGATGTGAGAGACCCTTAGAAGATAGGTCCCGCCAATTTTAACAAAATGCCTGTGAGAATGAAGTAGAAAGGAAGGTTCTAAAATGAAACCAGTGTTTCTGGTGTTGATGATTGTGCATGTGGAGCACCTTTGACTAAGAAATACAGCATTCTAGGGGAAAATGCAAACTACATTTGGATATTTTGAGTTCGCATGTCTGCAGAATATAATAGTATCTATCCAGGTGGACACGTCTAAAGGGGGCTATATACACACGTTTGGATCCCAACTGAGAGGGCGGAGTCAGAAATACAGTTTGAGAGTCATCATCACTAAGAGACTCATCAGGAAATAAGTATTTGGTGCCCGCAGCATGAATGAGATTGCCCAGGACAAATGTATAATTTTTAACCTACAGGAAAAAAGATGTCCAACAACGAAAACCACACTTAAGGGATAGAAGGAAGCAAAATAGCTTGTAAAAGATGGGCAGAGAAGTAGGAAGACAGTGATAGCCCAGGGATCAGATGAAAAAAGAATTTCAAGAACAACAAATAAATAGCGTTTGGGAACTGCTGAACTGAGCAGTCACTAAAATAAGGATGTAAAGTGTCCATCAAGTTGAACATGTAGAGGTCCCTGTCAAAAAGTAAGACAGGGTGGGTGACTAGAGGTGGATATAGGGAGCAGGGGACTGGGGCTTTGCCATTGTTCTTATAGCTGTTGTAAGTGGTGGAAACTTGAGCACACATATACATTAAGAAGGATAATCCAGTAAACAAGAAGAGTTTGGAGGAATGGGAAAGAAGGACAGTCTGAAAGAGTGAGACCCCCCAAGGAGGGGGAAATGAATGAGATCCAGAATCTGAACATCTGAAGGGGCTGAGAGAAACAGGCCAAAGCAAGGAGGAGAGGGTAAGCCACAAATGAGTGGTTCCCTTTCTGAATCAGAAATGACTTTGTGTTTGTTGTTTTGTTTGTTTGTTAGTATTTTTGAGATGAGAATATTGCTCTGAAAATATTCACTAACAGCCATGGATATATCCATGTATTTTGTCAGAGTTACTCCTAGGGAGCTATTTGACTTGTCTAGATCCCTTTTCTGGCTAAGGTGGTAATCATGACATCGTCGCATCAATAGGCCACCACTTACCTCGCATCATCAGGGCACCACCTGAGCACCTGCCAGGTCAGAGGCAGCGGGTGGACCCTGGAGAGTCTAGGGTGAAGACAAGGAAAACCAACATCCTCATCTAATGAAGGACTCAAACATATTAATAACGGCACAGATATATGACTTTTGTTGAAGGTGTCTTAAGTGCCAGGCGCTGTTCTCAAGCTTTTGCAGATATTAAAAGTTTTAGGTTTTATAACAAGTTTTATCCACATTTGACAGAAATGGAAAGGAAACTGGGGCACACAGTTCACACATCTGATTCAGATTTTGCGCTTGTGATCATGAAAATACAGTAAATGACAGTGATAGCCTTAAGGTAGTCTACACATCCAGAGGAGAGGTACGTAACCCTTCCTGAATGAAGAGAAAAATGAGATGGTGTCTGAGTTAGGTCAGAAAGAGCATGCGAAGATGTTAGCTAGATGAAGAAGTAGGGGAAAGAATTCTGGGAGGAGAGGACGGTGCACACAGAAGCACAGACAAAAGCGTAGGGATGTGGAACGTGACGGGTATGTGGGAACTCTGGGCACGCGGCACTACTAACAAGTATGAAGTGTGACACAAGCAGGGGACATGGTTTGGCAAGTCTCAGATCCAATTCTCAAGATATGGCGGTCTGGGTATTCCAGCCAATATTTATTGAGTGCCTACCGTGCATGTGCCAAAGAGGAACTCAAGAAGCGTAAGACACGACCCCGTCCTAGAGGCACACACAATCTAGTGGGAGAGACTCACCAGCATATAAAACCATATTTTGGGTAAGATGAAAGAAGTGTTAGAAGTACAAGCGATATACTGTGGTTGCCCAAATGCAACAACAGTTACATCCACCTGGAGAATAGGAAAAGGTCCTTTCGAGATTATATCGTTTTAACTGAGCCTCCAAAGGAGTGGGAAAGAACACTTCAGGCTCAGGATGCCAAAGGAATTGTCAAATAGGTATTTGTCGCGTGAGTGAGATGGAGAACCATGGAAAATCTAGGTGGGAAAGGGGATCACCACGACTGGTGTTGGAAACTGAGGACAAAGAACACACCAGAAGATAGAAGGCAGATCTGATGGCTGGTGAGAGCAGAATTCCAGATCTCACGGGAAAGCAGGTCAGGTGATAAGAAGGTCTGAGTTGCACAGTCTGGCCACGCAAGTGTGATTCTTGGTTGCATGAAAAGGCTGTGGAGAAAGTCAGGGAACGGAGAGGCCAGAGGGCTCACTGGTCATCCACCTCATGGATGAAGCCCCCGGTGGTGAGGGCAACGGATGGAGGGGACACGGAGCCTGTGAGGCAAATGTTCCAGTTCTCAGATTCAAACGATGACGGCAGGAAGCATGGGAGGGTAAGCATGTGTCACAGGGGGGATGCATGGCTGAACAAAGACGCTGGTGCCATAGAATGGAAGCCCTAAGAAGTGAAGAATAAAACCGGGTGCCCTCTCAGCCCCACCAGGAAAAAGTGGCTTCAGTGCTGATGCTTGCACATTAGGTTCCCTGAAGGTGGGCTCCACTCAAAGGAAGGAACCGTTGGAAATGTCTGATGATGCACAGTGACCACGGAGGGCTTTGTTTTTCTTTTTTAATTGATATATAACTGACATGTAACATTATATCAGCTGCAGGTGTACAACATAACGATTCGGTATTTTTATATTGCAAAACAGTGAGCCCTAGTTAACATCCATCACCTCTCACAGTTACAAATTAAGCTTTTATTTTTGCTGAACATTTTAAGAGAGATTTCAGAGGACACAGTGGAAAATTTTTGAAAGACACGTTCACTGACTAGGAAACATTCAGGAAAAGCAACAGGAAACTGATGTAATACTTTAGCACAAGCTTCCGTGATGACCAAGTTTGAGCTTTTTCAGATGACTTTGAGAAAATATTTGCATTTAGCAGGAATAGCTCCACAAAAATGTGGAGGCAGCAGCCTAATGTCCTGCTAATCTTAGGAAAAGGTATTAAGGAAAAACTTTCATTTTCCAAGATGCAGCCTTCTGCAATACATATGTTCGAGAAAGGCAGAGAGCAAATATTCTGCAATATATAGAAACTGATGAATCAGAAGAAGTAAACTAACAGCAATTTATCTTCTACTTATTTTTCGGAAAACCTTTTATATTAAAAGAGCTTCACTTATATGAACATGAAAAATGTCTAATTCCACTTAGCTGGGCTGTTGAACCATTAGGATGTTATTTATGGTGCTTTTCTTTTATTATATATATATATATATATATATATATATATATATACATATATATATGTAAAATAAAATATAAATATATATAAAATATATAAAAATATATAAAATATAAATTATATAAATATATTTAAAATATAAATAAATGAATATAATTAATATATATAAAAATTATATATATATATAAAGCTTTATTAATAACAAGTATGAAACAAAATTTATTAATTTGTGTTCACTTTCTTTTAATTTTCTAAGGCCAACGTAGGCTGTCAATGTAGATTTAGGAAGAATTTTAGTGATACTGCTGTTTTACAAGTCCAGCTGTGAGTTCAGTTTGTATGACAGGTTTGGGATCTGGAGAATGATTCTGACTTGGTGATTCAAATACGTAAGAAAGAAAACTGCATCCTCAAAAAAAAAAAAAATTAAAAACCCGAATAGCAACATTATTGCAGTTTTATTAATTTAAAAAATGTCTCTAGCTTCTGATTTAGTTTTTCAATTTTCGTTATAGACTAAGAAAAAAGTTCAGAGATGCAATTTAAAGACGAAATTTGTGCTGTATTAAAGCTATGTAGTGTATTAGCTGCTTGAATTTTGGGTATTAGAAGACATACAAATAATTGGTGAACAACAAAGTCAGATTAAGTTTACTCAGATTTCTTTGCTGATCTCCCAGAAGGGGTAGTTATTTGAACATGTGCCAGAGGTACCCTAGAGTTATAAAAGTAGACTTTAGAAAAGGGTGTCCTCTTGATATGAAAACTGACCCAAGTTACCTTAGATGTTACTGGTCCAGCCATGTCTCTTGACTTGGACATTTCTAGGAAGAGCTGGCCAGATGGAATCTCCTCTCTAGAGAGATTGTGGTCCCGCCTTTCTTCCTCCACATTCCAGAGGCTCCTTTAGAAGACCACCCAGCTCTCCTGACCAGCCCACTCACGCAGCAGCCAGTCTGGGTACTATTTAACTTCTGTCACCCAGCATTTCCTTTCTTCTCCCTCAAGGTCATAGTAGAGATGGTGAACCCACTCTGCTCACACTTCCTGGTACAGGGAGGGATTCTTCTTTTGAAGTTAAAACCATCTTTCTGGTAGCATCTCCTTAGCCTCTGGCTCAGAACCTTGGCACAGAGCCCCCAAGGACAGGACACTTGCAGCCACACTCAAAGAGATAGCTTGCCCCTCCTCTGAGACTCAACTTCTGCTCTGAAAATCAGCTGGAATCCAGAACACAGGCTCCTCAAGACCTCACTACAGGTCCCTGTGTGCTCAGAGTCTCTGTATTGGCCCCCAGCCTATCTACATAGTCAAGCTAAAGACATTTTAGGGCAATAAAAAGTAAGTCAATATTAAGAGACAGGAATCCCTCACAGACATTACATTGTATGTACATTACAACATACACTCATTTCTTTTAGATGACATCCAAAAACAGGCCAAAGTAATCCACAGAGATAGAAGTCATGGTAGTAGATATCCTGGGGATTGGGAGTATTAACTGGAAGGGGGCTCAAAGGAGCCTTCTGTGGTGGTGGAAATGTTCTCTATCTTGATCCAAGGAGTGGTTATATATATATATATTTTTTTTTTCAACTGAACACTTAATATTTTCACATTTTGCTGTCTGTAAACTATACTTTAATGGAAAAAGAAAAAACCCTATGAGATGATCCCAAATGATTAAAGGACAAAAAAGATTAATAAAACAGTTTTTCAACAAGAGGAATAGAGACCATGATCTAGGTCTGACCTAGGCAGACCGACTCAAGACTAGTTGCTTGACCTCCCCAGACTTTGTCACGTTCACTTGTAAAAGAAGGGCACACTGGACCATCTTTTTTTTTTTTTCAACGTTTTTTTTTTTGTTGTTGTTTTTTTTTTTTATTTATTTTTGGGACAGAGAGAGACAGAGCATGAACGGGGGAGGGGCAGAGAGAGAGGGAGAGACAGAATCGGAAACAGGCTCCAGGCTCGGAGCCATCAGCCCAGAGCCTGACGCGGGGCTCGAACTCACGGACCGCGAGATCGTGACCTGGCTGAAGTCGGACGCTTAACCGACTGCGCCACCCAGGCGCCCCAACACTGGACCATCTTTTTTTTTTTTTTTTTTTTTTTTTTTTTAATTTTTTTTTTTCAACGTTTTTTATTTATTTTTGGGACAGAGAGAGACAGAGCATGAACGGGGGAGGGGCAGAGAGAGAGGGAGACACAGAATGGGAAACAGGCTCCAGGCTCCGAGCCATCAGCCCGGAGCCTGACGCGGGGCTCGAACTCACGGACCGCGAGATCGTGACCTGGCTGAAGTCGGACGCTTAACCGACTGCGCCACCCAGGCGCCCCAACACTGGACCATCTTAAGGTGTCTTCCAGCATCAACAATCCTACAAACCTGGTCAGAGGCCATTAGCATCACATGCGGCTTACCACCTCCCACCCTAAGTGAGCTTATAAGGAAGCAGCATCTTCAATTTCCATGCCATCGTTCTCCGTTCTCCTAGACATGATGGCGGGAGGAGGATTGTATTGGAACAAATGACATATGCTTCAAATAAATTCCAGTCCACACACATGCTTCTACTACATGTAATTAGGAGATTTTCTAAAATCATGGACCCTTAGTTGTAAATTCTAATTAAGGATCCATCAGAATCACCCATAGGTACCTCAAGCTCAATATGTCAAAACCGAAATCCATCGTCTTCACCCAAAAGCGCTCTCTGGTGCTTCCCATCTTAATTAATGTCATCACTATTTTCTTCATGATCCAGGTTAGAAAGATCAAAGTCATATTTAATGTTTCACTGAGGTCCCCACACTACATAGACTGTTTATCTTGATAGAACCCTCTATTTTTAATATAGTGAAATGTTATTCTGATGTTCCTGATGGTATGTTATCATGCCAGAATTGTCCCAGAGAAAGCATCAATCCCAACGAGTCGCAAAAACATGAATGTAACAAAAATGCAAAGATAATGAAGTCTTCTCAGACTTCTCCTTTTATCTCCCATGATGTCTTCTTTGGTTGAAATGCCTTGGATTCTTGAATCAAACAGCCTCATACTTTATCTCCCTCACTTCATTCCCTCCCTCCTGACACCTGCCCTCCCTGGTGAGGACCGATATCTACAGATCGGCCCTGTCATTCCTTTTCTTACCATGACGGTTTGTCAATGCATTATAATGCAAAGTTCAAGTACTTAAGTTTGGCCAATGATTTCAGGCTTTAACCTAATTTTTCAGTCTTCTTTACATACAAACTTTGCCTCTTTCCAACAGTGCCTAAGTGCTTCACCTTAGCCTGCCCATCTACTGACAGTCCCTGGATGCCACCCACACTTTCTTATGACCCACTGTGTCTTTCCCTGTTCTGGAATTGTCTCCCCCTAGTTGAAACTCTGCC
Source organism: Panthera pardus (assembly GCF_024362965.1). Taxonomy (NCBI): domain Eukaryota; kingdom Metazoa; phylum Chordata; class Mammalia; order Carnivora; family Felidae; genus Panthera; species Panthera pardus. Next base: position 61,711 of record NW_026527024.1, read on the forward strand.
CACACAACTTTTTTTTTTACTGCATCTTGATTTAAAATACAGAAAACACCTATTATAGAATTCTTTCATTTTTCTAAAAATATTGGTGAGAAAAGTTGAAATAGCTGTGTAGAGTTATAAGATTAGAGACCTTACTTCTGCCATTTTAGAAGCCAATGGGAGCTCTAACAGGCTCTGTATGTTCATAGAAACAAATGCTTCAAGAAGAAAAAGTTGATGCCAATGTCAGTGCATGTTACTAACACTGGCGAATTGATTCAACTAAGGATGACGCTTGGGACCAATTAATTCAAAGCTGGTTAAAAAAAGGAGATACAATAAATCAGGGAGCAGAATTCATTTAAATGTAGTGAGTGACTGGGAAAGATTACTTGAAATAGCTCAAAACCAGGCATATATCTCAAAGGGCCAAAGACAACTAACTATAAGCATCACATTGTTAGGATTTTGCAAGACATCAGACAAACACCTAAATTAAAACCAGGTAACAAACATTGCCCAGCTGGATGTCAACTTGAAAAACCTTACAAAAACAGTTTTTCACAGATGAAGAAACGCAGTTTGCTCAAATTACAAGGTAACTTTTAATAGCACTCAAGATAGGAACTACATGAAATCTAATACAGGCCTTGGGTCATAGCTGAAATATATTCTTCTTGGACCCTTTAGGAAAAGAAGACTTATTTCTATCTCTATAATATTCTTGTTTCACTTCCCGCCCCCTCACCCCCCGCCCTGTGTTTTAGTTTAGGTACTTCCCAACTTACAGAGGACTGTGTCATAGGAGTTTCTGAGCTGGCTATTCAAAACCTTGTAATATACTTTCCAATAGACACAGCATCATAAATGGCACTCATATTCCATGGCTAACCATAAAGACTTTTGTGGTGTGTTTGGTTTTTTTAAGTGGGGCTGAAAAATAGGGCTTCGTGTGGCAGCTTGAGGTCCGCGTTCTAGAGTCCATTCAATGTAGAACAGAAATGTTGAAGGACAAAGGAAATCTCTTTCCGTATTTCTTAACGTCAAGCTTGTCCTTGACAAACATCTCAAGAAGGCAGATGTTTGTTTGCCTTTCTGATAGGCAAGGCACAGTTCTGCCTCTCCTTTCCTTGGGACTCAGTTTGGTGGGGTTAGTGAAGGAGGTGGCTCAGACTTTCACAGGCACATATACCAGTCAGTCTAGGCTCCCATGTGGTCCTAGCCCTTCTCTTTTCTCTAAAATGTCATAGTTCAGGGCCGCCTGGGTGGCTCAGTCGGTTAAGCATCTGACGCTCAATTTCGGCTCAGGTCATGATCTGAGTTTGTCGGTTTCATGAGTTCGAGCCCCATGTTGGGCTCTGCTCTGGCAGTGAAGAGCCTGCTTGGGCTTCTCACACTCACTCACTCTCTCTCTCTCTCTCTCTCTCTCTCTCTCTCTTTCTCTCTCTCTCTCTCCCCCCCCCCGCCCCTCCCCTGCTCACACTATCTCTGTCTCTCTCAAAGTAAATAAATAAACTTAAAAAAATTGAACATCATAGTTGTAGCAATTACAGAATTCCACCATCTGATAGATGGGTGTTGAAACTCTAGTAAGACCATTACGGTATAATTCATCCCTTTAAAATTCCAGTGGTCGGATGGAGAAGACCCTTTGGTTAATTTTTAAAATCTCATAAATAAGAGATTTAGGGATAAGAAATGTTCACACTCAGGAATAAGTGAAGCTGCTGTAGTGACTAAAGCCCAGGTTTTAGTGAGTGTCCAGCAGTCTGCCATGCATGCTTTGGTCCGTGAAGCCCTTCCACACCGGGATTTGAGTTCAAGATTCCTTTTGCATGGAGTCTCCTGGACTCCTGGAGGCGCCTGGAGCCTGGGCGTTTCAAAGTCCAGCTGCAAGACAGAGAAAGGGAGGGTGGACAGGTGCCATGCAGACCTGCTCTCATTCTGTTGGTGGTAAGGTGTCACCCACCTCCACCTAGATTTCTGGGGACTGGAAAAGGCAGCTCCTGATGCCTGGCAGCTTCGTAGGGGTGACTGTGGACAGGAGGAAATAAACTTTTCATGAAAAGTCAGCAGCCTCTGCCACAGGTACCAGGACGATGGAAAGGAGTAGGCTTTAACCTTGCCTAAAGACATCGGGGTAGGTTCCAGAAGGTGCCTTGATCTGCCCTGAGCAATGACAGGCAAATAAATGAGATAGAGGCATCTTTCCAGAGAGTAAACAGCACAGGCAAAAGCAAGTAGAGGAGAAAGATCATGGAGCACTTGAGGAATTGAAACAAATATAGCAAAAGTCTAGGGACCAGTTAAAAGGCATTTTTCATTACAGCCATGACCCACCCACATATCTGTGTTAAGAGTTTGACAGAAGAAAGCTGGCTGGACCCAAGGCCTCTTGGGAAATTACTCATTTTACTTGCCTTTGCAGATAGTGTTAAAATGATCACATTTGGTTTTCTGCATCTCTGAATTTGATGCCTGTGATGAGAACTGATAAGAATGCCAAATGGCTTCTCCTGAAGAGTGGTTGATACTTAGGATTCTGCAGGGTCTTTCTGGGTAAGTGCAACCAGAGGCAATGAATAATGAAACAGTGTATATCTGTCAAGTGTAATTATAACACTGAATTATGCTCCTTCTTGCATTCTGATTCCTGTATACATTAGTTTAAACATCGGAACATGCTGGCACTTCAGACCTGTGAGGATTTTACTTTGAAAAATAGCATGCCCTTGTTTTTAGCCATTTTTAATGGGGGAAAAAAATTCACACCTTGTTCAAAATTAGCTTATGGTAGAGTTTGACCATTCCCCCGCTTTTTTTTTTTTTTCAATCTTCTCAGGTATCTTAAAACCAGTAAAGAACTAAGGAAGAATGTTCTGCTTTGGCTTTAAATTCCCTCTAATTTTCTGTATTTAAATGAAATCCCATTCTTTGCATTTTGGTTAATCTCTCTGATTAAACACTTGTTAAAATTATAGAATAGAGTTACTTAAAATGTTACCAACCTGCAAAAGAAGTGGAAATTATCAGATTGTGACTTCTAAAAATTATACAAATAGTGTTGGTTTATTGTTGAATGAATTAAAAATCCAGGGGTGCCTGGGTGGCTCAGTCAGTTAAGTATCTGACCGGCTCAGGTCATGATCTCACGGTTCTCAGGTTCGAACCCTGTGTCAGGCTCTGTGCTGACAGCTCAGAGCCTGGAGCCTGCTTTGGATTGTGTGTCTTCCTCTCTCTCTCTCTGCCCTTCCCCCATTCATTCATTCATTCTCTCTCTCTCTCTCTCTCTGTAAATGAATAAAAAATAAAATTTTTTTAAAAAATCCAGAGAAGCAGGAAAAATAAACCCCAAAAATCAGCTGGTATACTTAACAATATTCTGTTGGTGTGCATATGCCCAAACATTTTTCTATGCGCTCATATATAATATTTTACAAAAATAAGATCATATGGTGCATACTATTTGTAACCAACTTGTTTCATGTAATGAGATTTCAGAAGCACATTACATGTCAGCTTTGTTGGGTTTTTTTTAACTCCACAACAGTGATTTTTTTTTTTTCAACTGTGAACAGAGACTATATCAGAATCTCTAAGACAGCATGTGTGTTTGGAAAACCATTATTTTATATTAACAAAACAAAACCAAAGAGCTATTATTTTTGTTTTACAACCTACAGAATATAATGCACCAAAACAATTCTTGTTGGAGTAGGGCGTTTATCTGAGACCTTCAGGGATTCTTTTTATTCCCCATCAGCCTCCCGTATCTGGGGACTTCAGTGCCTGGAGATGATAATTAGATTATTCTGTCAACAAATGGGAGCATGGGTTATAAAAAGATTGGGAAGCACAGTGTCTCAGTTGCCAAGTGCTTCATTTAATCAATGATCCTTTATTGTTGGACCTAACTTTAAAAAAATTGTTTTTAGTGTTTATTTATTTTTGAGACAGACAGACAGAGTGTGAGCAGGGGCGAGGGAGAGGCAGAGAGAGAGGGAGACACAGAATCCGAAGTGGGCTCCAGGTTCCGAGCTGTCAGCACAGAGCCCGATACAGGGCCTGAACTCACGAACTGTGAGATCATGACCTGAGCCAAAGTCAGACGCTAAACTGACTGAGCCACCCAGGTGCCTCTAGCTTAACTTTTAAAAGATAGATTTTCTCACCTTCTGATCTACTGGCTTCCCATTATGAATTCTCAGGCCATCATCCCACACAAGAGCAAACTACATACCTTAAGTACGTTTAAGGCTCGCTCACATGCCACAGCAAGCAGCAGAGGGGGCCCAATGAGGAAAATGGAAGACCTGTCTTGGGAAGGCCACACAGGATGTGCCCAGCAGAACAGTCCCCGGGGCGGGTGACCTGTTTCCTAAGCTGTTCCATACGTTCTCCTTGCTTACCTTATTGAGGGTCTGTGAAACCAGTCTCTTGCAGAGATTCCGAGGAACAAGAAACTTTTATGGAAGTTCTTCACACTTTAAGAAAGCTCGCGATATGGAAAGAGTCCTCCTATTCTTTTCTATCTTTCTGCATCCCCATTTAAAGTCTCTGTTGACCATGGTTTCCCTTTTCTCCACTCTTTGCCCAATACCGCAAATGGGACGCAATCGACGCGCATCTGGTGTTGTCACGGAAAACAGAATAAATCCCTTTTTATGTTCCGTGTCCGGAGCACGTAGAATGTAACATCTTCCTGTGGCACCTTTTTTTTTTTCCTTTTAACTAGAGAGATAGTGTCCGAAGTCCCCGTGGCATTGAAATGGCCATGCGGCAATTGTTTCTGGATTGAAAACAATTGGCTGCAAAACAGAGAGAGAGAAATAGCGCCCGTGACAAGACCCCCAGTCTGGGCTGGAACTCAGTCCGTGGCAACCAGAAAACAGTGGTCTCCTTGCCTGTCCACTTCTGACAGGTGCATTCCCACACCTCCCCGGCAGGCTTCTTCCACAGCCTCGGCCTTTCCCCCTGGCATCACGTCTTTGGCTTGTCCTCATTTTCAGTGTCCACGTAAGCAGAGCCTGTGGTCAAGAGCAAAGCTTCTTCGAGGTCCCGTCCTCACTTCAAATCCACATTCCTCTCCATCTCTGGAGACTCCTTAGGCATCCAATTCCATGTTCCTCAAGAGCAGTTTCTACATTTCCTTTTATCACAAACACTCTGTCCACACAGTCACCCTCTGGGACTTCATTCTTCCAAATCGAGCGCTCTCTGTCCAGCACACAAGTCTCCACTCGTTCCAAACATGAAGGTATTTAAAACCTGTCTACGTGTCCCTTACTAAGGGCAGGTCCTGCTTGGCACCTCATGTCATTTTGGAAAGATTTTTGGCTTTTTCCTTCTTAAACTGTACAGGTCCATTAATATTCAAGAAGTTATTCTCAGAAGGAGGTTAAATGTGTGGAGAAAACTAAAATTAGAAAGGCTTTGCATTTTAAAGACAGCTCTCTGTTTTTGCACGGCCAGTGGTAACTCCCTTTTCTCTGTGGATATCTTTGTTTGTGAAGTTATTTTTTAACCATCATAAAAGGCTTAGAGGCCAAAATACATAAGGAGAAATATTTCTCATACTCAAGAGGTTATCAAGATAACCAGAGGTTTTAAAAAGAGTTCATAACATTGATTCTTAAGCTCCAGGCATTTCCTTGAAGAATTTCCAAAAGACTTCAAATAAATTTTCCCTCCCAGTGTTCATTTGCAGATGTGTTTAACACTGAATTTTGGGGTGTGACTATGCATATTTGGCTCTAAAAATTTCTATATTCACAAGCTAAGACTATTATAAAGAAAAAATAGACTATATTATAAAAAATTGGGAGCGGGGGGGTGCCTGGGTGGCTCAGCCAATTAAGCATCCGACTCTTGATTTCGGCTCGCGGTTCATGAGATTGAGCCCCATGTTGGGCTCTGAGCTGCCAGCATGGAGCCTGCTTGGGGTTCTCTGTCTCTCTCTGCCCCTCCCTACCCCCCACACATGTGCATGCTTGCTCTTCCTCGCTCTCAAAATAATAAACATCAAAAAAAATTTTTTTATTTCCTGTACAATATGAAACGCAGTATAGTATAGTTAGAAAAACCAGCTCTCTATGCTTAGTGTTGACTGCGTGTTAGCATCTCACAGACTCAGTTCCCTTTCTAGGAGGTGAAGGCGAATCCATTCTCGAAAGTCCTCCGGCCTTCACATTATTGGGTTCAGTCACATACCTGCAAACTGAAGTGGTTGTTTGGGTTTTGCAGGGAGCCCAACCACAAACTTAGAAGGCCCATCCATAGCCTGTGCAGCCTCACACACACCTCTGACGCCCACAGCGTGTTCAGGGAGTTGTCCAAACGAGCCTCGGTGTTCAGGATCTTTAGTCAGGCTCAGGTAGGTAGGAGCGGTTGGCCGCCCACATGACCCCACCTCCGTTTCCAGCCCTCCCAAGGCTTGAACTGTGTGCCCCAAGCCTCCACCCTCCCCTACATCGTTGGTCTATCTGGCGTGCTCAGCTCCCACCCTAGATCACATTGTCAGACTCTCAGGCAAACAAAGACACAACATTCCAGGGGTTTAGATATTGCCCTCCCAGGTCCAAGGGCAACGCCTGGACTTCTCTCTTTAAGCAAACTGAAACTCTTCACTCTACAGTTTTGAACATATTTCCTTTGCGGGCAAGGAGATAAACTCCAATTCTTAGGACCTCACTACCAGAATGGAACTTGGGGATCCTAGTGGTTTGCAAAGTAGGATTCCAGGACTAGTTGCATCAGGAACCCTGGAGTTAACAAAATGCAGACTCCACGGCCCTATCACAACTTTCGAATGAGAATCTCTGTGCCAGAAGCCTCAGAATATGCTTCTGACTGCACTGCTGGGTTTATCCTGGATAAGCCTTTGATCCTCAACTGTTCTTCTATTTGTAAATAACTGGTATAACTAATGTATCTTGTCCCAGTCTGAGAAAACATACATTCTTACTTTATGCTCTTAGGAAAGATGCTTGTGGAACAGAAGATGACATTCCTTGTATATGCCTGTCTCCTAAACTATGGTTTGCCTGGATTTCTTTGATTCAGAGTATCTATATTATAATCATCTGGCCTCCTTGGTAGGAGTGTTTCTATTCATTCATTCATTTATTCACAACTTGTGCTTTCTCTGTGGCAGGCATTGTTCTAGGTGCTGAGGATATATATAACAAAAATGAACAAAACAGAAAATATCTCTGCTTCAGTGAGGCCAGGAGCACATATATTTTGTGCCAGATGGTGATACAATACGTGCTACATAAGTGGGAAAAAAATCAGGATAAAGGAAAAAAGGCAGCTGAGAGAGGGGTTCGCTATTTAACATGAAAGGTTTAGGGAAGGAATTTCTAATATGGTAACATGTGAGCATGAGGGTAAAAGAGAAGCCACAGAGTTATTTGGGTAAAGGGCACAATGAATGCTAAGGCCCTGGGGCAGAAACAGATGTAGTGGAGGAGAAAGCCTCATGTGATGGGGTTAAAGAAGGGCTAAGAGGAGAAGAAGCAGATACAGAGACTACAGGAAGCTCTTCCAAGGAATGTGGCAACTAAAGAGAGCAAAGAAATAAGAAATAAGGTCAAGAGAAAGATTCTGTAGTGGTGGTGGCTGCTGAGAGTAGAGACATGTCAACATGTTCATGTGGAGTGATCCAGCAAAGAACAAATTATCGGTGCCATGGAAGAGAGGGGAGACGTGCTGGACTGGTGTCCTTGAGTAGGTAAGAAGGAGTGGGCAGCCTCCAGGGTAAGATGGAGCACTTGGCCTTACATAAGAACACAGGTATTCTCTTTACTTCTTCCTTCTTTCCCTCATCTCTCTGATTCTCACAGTGACTCTATGTTCAGTGTTCCTGCCTCAACTCATGACCCTCTCATGTTATGTAAATTCTTTGGTTTCCTGATGTATACTTAGCCCTGCCTTCATAAAAAGGAAGAAGAAGAAGAAGAAGGAGAAAGAGGAGGAGGAGGAGGAGGAGGAGGAGGAGGAGGAGGAGAAGAAGAAGAAGAAGAAGAAGAAGAAGAAGAAGAAGAAGAAGAAGAAGAAGAAGAAGAAAGAGGAGGAGAAGAAGAAGAGGAAAGAGAAAAAGGAGAGGAAGAGGAAGAGAAAGAAGGGGGAGGAAGAGGAGAATGAGAAGGAGAAGATTGGAGCATTTGGGTGGCTCATTCGATTAACTCAGGTCATGATCTTGAGGTTCGTGAGGTTGAGCCCCACGTTGGGCTCTGCACTTACAGCACAAAGCCTGCTTGAGATTCTGTCTCTCCCTCTCTCTCTCTGCCTCTCCCCTTCCCCCGTGCACTCACACACTTTCTCTCTTTCTAAATAAATACACATTTAAAAGAGGAAGAAGAAGAAAATATATCCAAACATTCTCCACTGTAGAATGAGGCTAAAATATCTGCTCTACCTATTATCAGTTTTGTTATACGGGTCAAATGAGATTTTGTGCGGAATAATCCTCAGTCCCTAAACTTCATTTTAAGATGGAAGAAACAAATCATCATCAAAACCGTAACAGCATTCATGGGTCTTCCCAGCAAACTCACTGTGCGTACCTGTCCCTGTCTTTTCTCTTTACCTGTTCCATATTGAATGACCTAATGTCTCAATGTCACTTCACCTGCTTGGAGAGCTGAGAGCCAAAAAGTCCACTATTCTGGTCTGTTGTTAAATTTGTGACTCAGTACAGTAAGCCTGGAGGTGATTTGTTTAAGAAAACATGTGTTGAATTACAAGGAGAGTAAAGAATGCCACCTGCTGGACCGTGAGAGGCTGGACCAAGAGCTGTGCATGGTTCTGTCCCATTTATGGTTTTAAGTCACTCAAATGAAGTCAGGAACCAGATTGATTCAAAGGTAATTTCTGATACACCAACATGCCACCTTGTGCCTTTCTCTTTTCATGCAATCTCTTTTCTCCCTGTAAGGATTCAAGATCTAAAATTACCATTAAGACTAGCTATATTTCCCTTCATTAGTTCTCTTTGAATCCCTTGAAAATTAGATCATAGCACGTTGCCATTTGAAGGGACCTTAAAGATGAGTTCAGTGTTTTCAAACACATTTTGGACACAGAAACTCTGGGAAAGCTATAGATGTGATCCTCATTTCAGACACCAGGAAACTGAGGCCCAAAAGGTGAAAAAGGTAAAGCTATGACGAGAAGTCGCATCTATTGACTCCCAAACCATTCCCTGTAACAGTTAACAAGCTTTCAACTGGAATCAAAATGGCTTAAACAATAGTGGATGTCTCGCGTGAAAAGTGTTGAGCGACTCTGGGAATAATTTAGGGGCTGACCAACATCACCAAAGACCCTGGTTTATCCCACTGTTCTCCCTGTTCTCAGCATTTCTGATTTACAAGATGGTTCCAGCAACATTAGGAACCACAACCTCCACCCAGGATTAAGGGGCATAAAAGGGTTGTCTGTCTCTGATGAGCCAGGAAATGTGGCCCAAAGAGCCTTAAAGAATCTCTTCATATCTTATTAGCCAGGAGGGAATGATATGTCCCATCCTAAGCAGGTTCCTGGCAAGGAGGGTGAAATTGCCGTATGTAACTTAGACAAATCCAGATACACATTCTGGGTCTGGAGGGAGGGGCATCCATAGCTGAAGCTTAAGATTCTATGCAAGTAGAGAGATTCCAGGACAAAATTAGAAAAGGGGGTTGTGGCTGTTTATTGGAGGAAACTTCTCCATGGGTCTCCCCATTAATGGCTTTGTTGGTACCTTTCTAAGGATGTGTGGCTGGCAAATGGTCTCTGAAGGCAGAAGTTTCCTGACCAGGATAAGCTAATGTCTCTCCTCAGGGCAAAAAAAAAAAAAAAAGAGCTAGCTTGCTCGCAGCCCCTTTAAAACAATGAGGTTTCTTAAATTCAGGTTCCTCGGCTATGACATGAGCTCTGCATGTACAGCATCCCTGTGGGCTGCTCCACATGCCCCCATGAAACTTGAGGGACAAGAGAGAACGGGGGGGGGGGGGGGAGGGGGGCTGAAGTGCATACTGCCTGCTGTGCTGTGAGTAATAACATCTTTTGTCTCTGACCCGGGAGTCTTCTGTCTGCTGCCAACACACAGGAAACTACGGGAGACTAAGCTGTTAGTTTATGAATTGGGTGAAATCTCTGACACTTTCCAGTTCTTGCCACTGATAGAAAGACAACCATCAGTTTTTGCTACAGTCGTCTTTCCAGTGAGCTACGCTGGATACATCCCACTCTCAGAAACTTATTTCTGGAAGTAAGAGTACTTCCGGCGTGTAAGAAATTTCTTTTTTTGCCGGCAGAAACAGGGCAACACTGCGGTCTCCAGTGGAGACCCACATTAAATAAGGACAGTGTCATTGGCTCTGGTGTCTTTTATGCCGCCTCCCTTTTATTCGCTCCCTGACTCTCTCTGTAATTATCTCTTTTAAAATGTCAGCTCCTCTCACCCAGAAGAGCAAGAGCAATCAGCCACAAACTGAACTTTAGAAGCTTTTAAAACACACTTGCTGTTTGACTAGGAGATAGATTCGCAAAGGCGTCCCTCAGCCAAGTCAGGGGAGCTGACATTGAATGATTGAGGAAAAGGAGCCCAATCCTTTGCTCTCGCACTGGGCCCACAGCCCCTCGCTCAGGATGCAAGAGAAGGGATGTGGGCTGTACTCAAATTGTGAATATTTCTACATCAGAGCCTGAGTAGAGGCTCCTTAAGGAGGAATCTGCTCCTAGAGGCCGTTGACATTGAGCACCTCTTAGTACACCCAACTGGTGAGAGGACTGGGCTTTGCAGCAGGAGCCTGGAGACCTTTTTCTTTGCTAGAGTGAAGCACTGATGTTAAGGAGACCGTGGTCCAGGGACGCCTGGGTGGCTCAGTCAGTTAAGCGTCCGACTTCGGCTCAGATCATGATCTCAGTTTGTGAGTTCAAGACCCTCGTCGGACTCCATGCTGATAGCATGCAGCCTGCTTCAGATTCCGTGTTTCCCTCTCTCTGCCTCTCCCCCGCTCATACTCTCTCTCTCTCTCTCTCTCAAAAATAAATAAACAGTAAAAAAAGTTCTTTAATTAAAAAAAAAAAAAGAAGACCATGATCCAGCGGAAGCAGAAACAGGGGATCTAGTGTGACAAGTAGAGAAAAAAGTAGAGACATTTCCTAGTTTGCTGTTGATACTCAGGGTTTCTCCAAATGGTGAGAATTTAAAGACCTGGACAAGAATTCATCGTAGCAGGAGGAGAGGAGGAGAGGCAATTAGAGCAGCATTTACCCTTCTAAGTCAAACCTTAGGGTTAAACTCAATTTATCCCTAAATTCTATTTCCCTGATGGCGGTTGATGCCTTTAAAATGAAACCATCTTTCCTACTTAGCTCAGGAACCCATGCATTCTTGCTTCTCTGACAACTTGCATTTAAAAATGCATCTGCTAGGGGCACCTGGGTGGCTCAGTCGGTTGAGTATCCGACTTTGGGTCAGGTCATGATCTCACGGTTTGTGGGTCTGAGCCCCACATCAGGCTCTGCTGACAGCTCAGAGCCTGGAGCCTGCTTCGGATTCTGTGTCTCCCTCTCTCTCTGCCCCACCCTTTCTCACACTCTGTCTCTCTCTCTCTCAAAAACAAATAAACATTAAAAAAAAATAATTAAAAAAATAAAAATGCATCTGCTAAGCCATAGCACTACAAGAACAGAACAGATTGAATCTTAGAACTGAGGCTACTTCCCCACCCGCCCCCGACTATGCCAGAAATACAGGGAAAGATCATTCAGTCCATGAGTCGTGTGATTGTCAATGTGCGTTGGTATTTCCGTAGATACCTTCATGAAGGTCACTGGCTTCCACCAAATCACAGTGACCCCTGGAGGCATGAGCTCCTCATATAGAGGAGATACTTTACCAGGTACGTGTAGATTCACCACAGGTGTTAAAATTAAAGTCCTCCTGCTAATAACATAAAGGATCAAAATTCCTTGGTACAATTAGGTTGATTAAATTGAGCTCTGCATCTAATATCCCTGTGGCTTAATAAAGTTAATGCTGCTTTCAGAGGGGCCTGACCCAGAGGCAGGGAACAGTCGAGGTCCTGAGAGAATCTGGACCACTATGGTTTTTAAATTAGAAGTTTGATTGCTTGTGACACCATCTCAAAATGGTACCAGTCCAAAGAAGCTGAATTTTCCATTAGCCCGGGAAAAAATGACAGATATTTAATTAAACTGCTTAGAGATTAGGCAGAAGCCTTAGTGATAAAGGAGCTGAGTCTCTTTATAAGCAAAGTTGGGAAATGCCACGTCTTTGATGTGGAAAAGAACTCACCAAGCCAAAGGAGCTGGGGACCTGTGTGCCGCCTTGGCCTTTCCATTAAGCTTCCCTTCCTGCCAATTGCAAGAAAAAAATATACATTTGAAAAGCATGTTTTATGAAACGTTAGGTGGTCACTGAGGAAATTGAAACCTAAAATGTGAAGTAAGAAACTACGCACAACCGAAGTTGCCAAAGAAAACCACCCTGATCCATTTGTCTCTTATTGAAAGGTGATTTGTTATGGACCTTGAGCAGATCTATGAAAAAAGAAATGACTTGTGGTCAGTGTTGGAGGGTACGTTATGAGAAGGATCCAGCATTCCAGATTGGAAATGACTAGGCATATGGCAAATGGTTCAGGAAAGGAGTTGTTCTGCAAGAATCTTGAGCTACCTTTTGGACAGCCACAGTGACCCAAAAAGGGCGCCGGTCACCTTTATTGCTTCAAGACTCCTGCCTCCCTAGTTTTCGACAGGAATTGTGATGACTACATTAATGAAATGCAGTTGTGTAAGCTCTCCCAAAACAGTAGCTCTCAACTCTAGCTATATATTAATATTTTCCGACATACTTTTAAAAATACCAGTGCCTATGTCACCAACTGAGCCAGAATCCCTGGGGATGGGGCTGGACATTGGTGTTTCATAAAGCTCTCCAGGAGGGAGTCCCTGCCTTGGGAGCTACTGAAGAGTTGCATTGTGTTTAGTAATCCACAGATCGGGGGCTCTGAAACCTGAGAAGCCCGGGTCTAGGTTCTGGCTCCACTACTACCTAAACATAAGACACTCAGCTCATGCTTGATCTTCTCCAGGTCTGGGTTTGCTTATCTGGAAAGAGTCGACCATGGTAACTTCTTGACAAGCTTTTAAAGATGGAGTAAGAAAATAAATGTATTCCTGGTGCCCAATCCAAGTATATTTCCCTCCCCTTGGAGGAAATATGGTTCATTAATAGTGGATTGATGTTTTCTCTCTCCTTCCTCAAATGATTTTGCCACGAGTTTTTGTAGCAAGTGATGACGGGCTTTGTTTTTCCTCTAGAAATCACTGCTATCTGGTATCTGGGAGGAAAATACTCATGTGCCTTTCGTGCTTTCTGCTCCTTCAGCTGCCACAGAAGTATCCTTTTCATTTGATGTCGGTAACGGGCCAGTGGAGATTGTGGTGAGGTCGCCCTCCCCGCTCAATGATGACCAGTGGCACCGGGTCACCGCGGAGAGGAATGTGAAGCAAGCCAGCTTACAGGTGGATCGGCTGCCACAGCAGGTCCGCAAGGCACCCACCGAAGGTCACACCCGCCTAGAACTCTACAGCCAGCTGTTTGTTGGTGAGTAATAGGAAGGCCTTCATGACTTCCCCCTGTTGGTTTTAATAACCTTCACAATGGAAAAAATAAAGCTGTCTATGGGATGCTTTGATAGAAATCTTCCCAAAAGTAAGAGTCTAGGCTTCTTGTAGACTCTATCAAGACAGAATGGAACAGGAAGATGAATCAGGAGACCTAAATCTGGCTTACTGTCCACTCTCCAGCATTCAAGGTCCTCATCTACAAAATCAGAGGGGTATCTCTGAGGTCTCTGATCTGTGCAATGTTAGGTCTACAGCTTTAGGACTGTCGAAAATTCTTTGATAATTTAGGACGCTTGTAACTATGAGGGCGGAAGGATGGAGGGAGGGAGAAAGAGAAGGAAATGAGCTTCCTAAGTTTAGGTTTGCTCGGAATGATAAGTAGAAATCCATTCCTTTATCTGCGCATCCTGGAGGTTCTAGGCAGAGACAGACGGGAATTTCCCCATACAAAATATCTTTACATGAGAAAGAGATCAACACTCAGGAATTTAAACAGAGCAAAAGTTGAGCATCCTTTGCAAGAAGTCGATCTAACCTCACAGTGTAGTCTTTGCTTTTGACATATTGCAGCTGAAGCTCATGTTCTTTCAGATCAATACCTGTTTCCACAACTAAATATTAAGTTTTCTTTTCCAGAACACTAACGTTTTAAGAAATTAGCTGTTTTTCCTCTGTTGAATGACAAGAGAGCAAATTTGAAGGACTTCCTGGCTATGTGCCACCTTAGACCCCCCCCCCCGAGTTTCTTGGGGTTAATTGATCAAGTCAGTCAACTGTGGCAATCCCAGACCAAGCAAAACCAGACGTGACCTGGTTGCTGTCCATAGGCCTACCACCTGTCACCCTATGCTAGGGCCTCACTGAGGGTCAGCTAATTTTAACAAGGGCCGGAGCCCCACAGTGTCTTTCATAATTGTGCTGAAATGCTTTAAGAACATTGGAAAGTCACAAAAGGAAAGATAAAATTAGATGTCACCTCCTTTGGTACAAGGTGGGTGGACTACAGACGTGTTAACTTAGTCTGTTAGCTCTGGAAGTAAGACTGATTTGTTAACAAGCCATGTCGTCAGGGGCCATGAAAGAGTCATAGATTTCAAAATAAAATACTCCTTGACCCCAATTAAAAGCTAACCCCTTACAAATCCTGCCCTTATGTTATAGTTCTCAAAATTGCACATTACTTTAAAATTATTTTTTATTAATTAAATACCAGGTCCACTGATTCCTGCTGAATATTATGAGCAAAGTCCACTTTATCCATACGTCTTGCCCAGATTACCTGGGACAAGTTTTGTTGTCCTCAATCCTGTCCATCCCAAGCATGCTGGTTAAATTCTACCTGGTTTTCTTCATAATGGGTGGCCTTCACTGACTGAGTTTCTTCTTTTTCTGACCTTGTCCCAACTTTCCATGGATTATAGTTGTCTCTGAAAAGTTTGGAGACAAAATAAAGTTGTAAATGGAAAGAGATAGAGGGGAACATTTATTATGGTCTTGGAAGGAATTTTGATTTCTTGAAAGAACAGCTTATAAGGAGAGAACAGTAGAGGGCTGAGGTCAGAATTCGACAGAACAGTTTAAGAGACAGCCAGAAACACAGCACCTGGGGAAGAAGGCTGAAGGAAAATGGAGGGAACAAGCAAGGAAAAACCAGGAGAGGGGTGTCACTGGAAGAGACAGTCTCATGCCATTCTCTGGGTTTCTTATTGACAAATAACATCCGGTGCCATGCATAAAACAAGGCTAGAAAAACATGCTTTGACTTTAGTAATGTTAAAACCACTGGTGACCTGGAAAAGAAGCTTCAGAACAGTGGGCCGCCATGATGAGTCAGCAGTTGCTTTTCCCTCGACGGAAACGAGGAGGTCCGCATCCTCGTTTCTAATTTCCTGTCATCTCAGAGGCAGGCATGATGCGCATCTCCCAGACACAAGCTATTTTGCACCAGTATGAGAATTACTGTTCTGCAGTAGACGTCCTCCCCAGGGGAGGTGGGGAGAGGAGCTAGTTTCCAGAGAGAACATCAATTCAACAGCTGCGAAATCCTGGAGCCCGTTATCCCTATCCTATTCAGTAGGGATTCGGGAACCCGGAGAGCTATCCTGGGTTCAGTTCTCATTTAGAAACTCTGTCCTGACGGCGTGTCACCACTTTCCCTCTTGAGTCTCCTTTTTCCCTGACTAATAAAGGAGTTGGATTCATTGGTCTCCAGAATGTCCTCCAGCTTCAACCATTTGTGATTACGTGTTTAGAGATGGGTTAAAGCAGCTTCAGTTGCCAAGAGGTCATCCTTCGCGCTGTGTCATGTGGATAACGTGGGCTTTGAATCCCACCTCTGCCACTTACAGGCTGAGGGACGACTGGCAGGTTACTCAGTATTTCCGTGTTAAAAAGAGATACAGGGGCGCCTGGGTGGCTCCATCAGTTAAATACCCAACTCTTAATTTTCGGCTCAGGTCGTGATCTCACGGTTCGAGCCCCACATTGGGGTCCGTGCTCATGGTGTAAAGCCTGTTTGGGATTCTCTTTCTCTCTTTCTCTCTCTTCCCCTCCCTGCTCATTCTCTCTTTCTCTCAAAATAAATAAATAAAAACATTTTTAAAATGATAAAGAGGGATACAGTCCCTACGTCTCAGGGTGGACTGAAACAGTCCAGAATAAGCACTCTTTGGAGGGTGCCTGGCATGAAGTCAGACTCATTAAATATGAGTTATTTCGTATCTTTGCTTTTACCTTTACTCCCTTAGCTTTCTATCTCCGTGTATCCGTGTAACGCTCACCCCCTCCTACAGAACCTGCTTCCAACTGGCTCATTTCTTCTTTCCTAAAGTACTGACCGGATGTGTGTTCACTTTAACCCACATGCCCTGAAGGAAAGTTCCCATGCATACACGCCCCCTGACATTCAAAGTCAGGCTGCAGCTACTCTGCTTACCTGCCTCAGTGACCATACAGCAGCACACAATGACACAGGAATGTTCTCAGTCGACCAAGAAGACAGAAAGCATCCATGTGTAAACATCACATGGGCATCAGCATCACGGCCAAGACACGTGGCCAAGTTGCCCAACAGCTCCTTCCCCATTCTAGAGCAGAGGGGCTTGACTCAACCTAAGGCTAACACAGACCAGAATTCATTCTTGGATTTGCACACAGAGTGGGCTCTAAGGGAAGGCCAGCTTCCTGTCTCCTTTCTCAAAGCAACTGAAGCACAGTGCCCCTCACTCCACATCTAAAATGTAATTAAAAGCTGTCATCGAAAGAGGATTAACACAAGTCTTTAGGCACTAACTCTCATTACTTTAAGAATTATTATCGCGGCTCTGATTCTGCTTTAGTCAAAAAGTAACAAACCAATTTAAACATGAAGAGTGATGTGGGAAGAAAGAAGCATCTGCTGGTATTTGTCCGAAACACGGAGGAAACTTTCTCATGTTGTTGGTCCAGCAGGAACAAGGAGCATATGATGAGCTACTGGGATGGCCCAGCAAAGACACTTAAACCACATGGTGATCTATAGCCTCAACCCAGACCAGGTGTTCAGACCTACATCCTCCATGGCAGCCAAGGGCCATATTTTTCTTAGGAGGTAGAGAATAGCAGGCATGCTCAAAGTCATTATCTAGGTATGACCAGTACTGGGCTGGGCCGAGCCAGAGCGCGCTTTGGCACAGAGACGTGTTGGGAGCCCTGGTGGCTGAAGCAGTGTTGGGGCTGTGAGGGGGCAGGGTATCTGCTGGGACCTCGGCCTGCAGCCGGTGGCCAGCCCGACACCCCATTAGGGAGCTGGAGAATGTGAGCCATAAGGGAGAGCCAGGCAGGCTATTCAAGGCAGGGTGGCTGGTGTAGGGGTTGATTGCCTTAAGCCAGACACAGGCCAACTCATGTAACTGTGCTTAGCAGTAGCTTAAGGAGGAGGGCAGAGTTCGGGAGAGCTGGAGGCTGCTTTGGAAGGCTTAGGAAGATTCAAGCTCCTCAGTGGCTCTTTGAGAATCCTAACTAATGACGAGTGTCCAGGCTCAAGTCGTTCGACTCTGACCTCTTCTGAAATCTCTCTGGCTAAAGAAGGCCTTCCCTTCTGTGTAAGACGTGGCCCAGAAGGAGCTGAGAAACCACGTTCATTCCTTCAGGATCTTTTGTGTTCTGCAGGAAGGCTGCCTGGAGACAGGAGCACACCTTCTCTTCCTCCAGCAGCTTGTCAGGAAACTCCTCCTGAGCTGCCCCTTGAGTTCATGGCTGAGTTGTCCTCCTGACAAATGAGGACAGAGTGCTATGACCATTCTCTGAGCCATGCTGGGCCAGCAGCCCCATAAAACGGCCCAACTTCCCCAAACTTGATGATATAGCTTGTTTGGTCAGCTGCTCCTCAACCTGTCTGGATTCCAGAATCCTGAATGGATCATTCCCCTGCCATCTGAAATTCAGTGCCATTGAGAGAGCAAAGAGAAAAATCAACATTTGTTGTCTGAAAGGGAGAAAAATGGAATTCCGGCCATGAAGTGTACCAAAATCTGTGTATGAATAGAATGGCTCTTTTTGGTATCCAAAAAGTTTAGAATCAAAAATAGACAATCCAGGTAGCAGGAATTAAAACCCAGAAAATATGTTGCTTGTTCCCGTTTTCTGCAAGCCTGCCTCACTAACAACAACATAAACGCTGGCCTACATGTCCTGGGCAACAGACACTTCAAGGCCAAGTGCTCCCTGTGCTTTATTTACCTCTTATAAAGTAAACGCTATTACTAATTTCTGCTTTATTTTCACAGTGAAGAAACTAAAGCTAAAGATTAGTTAACAGCCCAACGTCGTGCAGCTGGTAAGAGACAGAGCTGGGGTCTGATCCCTCAGAGTCTTATTCCAGAGATCCAACCCTCAAGGGTTCATCTTGTCAAAGCAAAAATTACACAGTGACATTAAACAGGCAAGGAAGATTTCACTCAAGGATACTGCAGAGGGGAGAAAGGCCACAACTCAGTCTGGGCTCAACTCTGCTGAAACAGTGGAAGAGGGTTGTTTTTCATGTGTTGTGTTTTAATTGTGGTAAAATACACAATGGCGAGTTTTTAAGAGTAGGATAGAAGAGATGCGAGGCCATCTGTGTTTGCTAACAACTTTACCCAAAGGAAAAGTAAACTTTCTCCTCTCTTCCTGGCAGGAGGTAGTTTTACAACTTGGAGTGAGGGGCCACCCTTCCCCAGGAACTAAGAGATATAGGCAGTAGCTCCCTTGATGTTTACATTTCAAAGAGACTAGAAAGACATTCCTAGGTTGTAAAACTGGCAAAAAGACTTTTGAAAAGATTTACATCTCAAAGGGGAAGAGAAAGAATTCACCATTAGGAGCTTTCTTAAGTAAATGTTTTAAGAAGAGGGAAGTCAGGAGACCAGGGTCAGGAAGAAACAGGTCTCAAGGTGAGTCAAACTGAGGGGAACACTGCCGCCATCTTGGTCAGTCTATACCAACGTTTCTCTTGTAGGGTGATAGTGTGGTCCACCAGGTGGTTTCAGAGTGCCAACCCCAGCTACAGGCTGCAGGCTGCAGGCAGAACTTCCTGTGGTGCAAAAGGGAATCCATCCAGAAAAGACTTGGTGCACCCCAGATGGCAGCGGGGCCCCCATGAGGAAACACTGCTGTCAGTCATGGAGTATAGAGTAGAAGACTAGGAGATCAGGCCTGGCCTGAGTTGGCCCTGGCAAGTATTCTGTGCATTACAGAGTCAAAATGGCAAAGACCAAGGCAGGCAGAGAACCATGGGCAGACACAGACACAAAGCATTTGGAAAAAGATGAGAAGCAGAAGCAATCTTGGTGGGGAATGAGCCGCCTTACTTGAGAGTCTCTGGGATATGAAAATAAGCTGTTGTTTCTTTTTTACTTATTTTGGGAAACCCTTTACAAGGGTTGTCAAAGTCAACACATTGTTCTCTCCAGAACCCACAGAGGTCTAGAAAACGTCCATAACTCTTGTCTTCTTTCCATGATCTCCCAGTGTAACCAAACCCAAGTCTATCTGCCCGATGCAAAGCAAAGTCAACCACTAACAACACATCAAGTCGGCAGCAAGGAGTTTGTTCAAGAGGCAGCCAAAGGAGGAGACAAAAGGACAAGCCTCAGATCCACCTCCCCAAAGTGGGAGGGAACACACTTTTGTAATCCTGGGAGTTGAGGTCACACACATATTGATGAAAAGGGCAGAGTAACTTAGGACCATTCATTAGGAGAGACGTGGCATGTGCACTGAGTGATGTGGGCATAGCAGACATCCCGTATTCACCGTGGGGTGGAGACTTAATATCAGAAGAAAGCAAAATTCAGCCGCAGACTCTGTTGCCTGGTGAACTGGGAAGACCCCAGGCCCTGGGGCCTTGACCCAGCCCATCCCAGAGAGGTCGCCAGAGGTTCTTGGTCATGTCGGGAGAGATAATTCAAGGCCAGACACACAACACAGCAGATGAGCAACATAAGCGGGAAAGTTTATTCAAGTGACTGTCACCTCCCAAGATGTGAGAGAGCCGGTGAGCACAAGAGAGAGAGCTGTGTCCCACGGGACTTGGGTTTCTATCTTTTATTGACAGGTGGCAAGTGGGGAGTGGAATATATATTACTTGGGGTGGGGATTTCTTGGAAGCAGAGTTTTGTGCCTCTTCTTTCCTTATTTGGTCATGGGTTTCTAATCATGGCACCTGCCCTCTTTGGCCTGTGTGGTTTGATCTGGCTTCTTGTGGGGTGCCCCCAGGACAGCCCTCTAACTTTCCCCATAGCTGGCCAAGTCTTCCTTATTGCTGGCCTCCAGGCATCCTGTTAGAACCTAATTGCCTACTTGAACAACATCAGAAGGTTATCTCAAGACAAAGAGAAGGAGCTGCAGGCATGCCCTAAGAACCAGTATAACTGGATGGGGTCTTGGGTTCATCATCTCAGGTAAAGAAAGCAAGGCTTTGCTTGTTCCCAGGCTGGAACCATATCAGCTGACCCTGAGTCCAGGCTGCTGCAGAGGCACCTAGTGGGTTTGTTCGTGGGGACTGAAAAGACATGATAGCTTATGAGGAGGAAACATTTCTGTGAAAAACAAGCTTTAAACTTTCTGCTACTTTCAACTCCATTCACCCTGCAGGGCCCGGTTTCACCAGCAGCGGCCCACCCACCATCCTTCGTGAAATACTTTCTTCTCTTGAAAGTATGGCAGTGTACTCACCCACTTTTCCTTCCACTTTTGCTTGCCATGACTTAGTCTCTCCTGTGAGTCTCTTCCTCTCTGTGACCACTAGATATGGAAGGTTCACAGAACCTTCCTCTCTTTTCCATCCATCCATTTCCCCAGGTGATCTTATCCAGTCCAGTGGCATCCAATACTATCTATGGACCAATGACTCTTAAATTGAAATCTCCAGGCTTCACTTCTCCCAGAAACTCTGCATGCACTTATCCAACCGTCTACTTAGCACCTCAGCTTGGATGTCCAATGGGCATCTCAGAGAAAACCTGACAGGCTCTTGATGCCTACCCCAAACCTGTTCTTCCACCAACCTTCCCATCACAGTAAATGACGTCACCACCTACCCATCTTTGCTTAAGCCCAAAATGTGGAGCTGTCCTTGATTCCTCTCCTTCCGTCATCACTGCCCGGCAGGAGTGAGCCTCATGACTCTACCTGTAGACTGTGCCCGGGGTGTGTCCACTGCTCTCCATTACCACAAGTCCTACCCTAGTCAAAGCCACAGTTGTGTCTTGCTTGAACTGATGCAGGGTGTCTCCTGGCTGGTCTCCACAGTTTTGGTATGTGCCACGGACACATCAAGCTTATTTCTGCTCTAGAGCATTTGTACTGCCTGTTTCCTCTGCCTCAGAATACCTCCCCAGACACTGACGAGGCCAGACCCTTCTTGTTCTTTATGTCTCAGCTTCCGTTACCTTCTCAGAGAGGCCTTCTCTGACCACTCAATCAGAAGTAAGCAGTCACATTCTCCTTAGTGTGATATTTTCATTTCTTTTTGTGTCCTTCCCCTAGACAGTAGGCTCCATGACAACAGAGATCTAGAATAATGTCACAATGGTTGCCCAGTGAGTACTGGCTGAATATACAGTAGAATGAATAAGTGAATGGT
The DNA here is from genome assembly GCF_024362965.1 of Panthera pardus. Taxonomy (NCBI): domain Eukaryota; kingdom Metazoa; phylum Chordata; class Mammalia; order Carnivora; family Felidae; genus Panthera; species Panthera pardus. The sequence goes on from NW_026527024.1 coordinate 83,441, forward strand.
ATCGTGTTTATTACTTCTCTGCATTAATAGTCATATGGCCATCTTTGGAAATACCTTTTTTCACTGGATACCACAGACTGAAATCAAGCATAACAGAAGCCAAAAAACAAACAAACAAACAGGAGACAGAGAGTCTCAGAATTTTATGAAAGATAGCATCTCAATGCAGCCTAGTCCCTAAATACAGTTTTCAGTCTCCCTCTTTCAAGGTGAGGCCTTATCTGTTTGGCAGTAGCCGAGACGCTAGCTAGGACCCTAATGCAAAGAACTTCAGACCTGACCCTTATAACTGGTCCCCTGCTTCTCCCCCAGACACAGATAGGGAGCAGTATGGCTGGAAACCACAGCCAGCAGGAAAATAATGAAATAAAATGATTTACTAGGTAAAATGGTAGTATAAACATCACTAAATGAAATCAGTAAACTATCTGCAAAGCAAAAGGGCAAATAAAATACAGAGGTCGCTTCCATAGAACTGCCTCCTGCCCCTTCACCCCACCACGGGTGAAGCCACCCACAAGTAAGTCACCCTACGTTTTCCTACCCTCGGGCCTTTAGTGGGCAAAGCCTACCAGCTTTAACAATCCCGGCTCTCTCTTTTAGTTAGAGTTTTAACATATTAAGTAAGTTAGGATACACATTATTTTTACCTCGGTTTCTTACACTCCCAACATAATCAGATTGACAGTGTGCTTTTATCCTCTTTTGAGACCCAACAAGGTAGCCTGTGAACCGCCTGTTTCCACAGGGGCTGGACCACTCTTCTAAGGCAGAGGTCACGCGCGTGGAAGCGTTTAGAGAGATTCGGGACAAACGAATAGAGGCGATCCTGCTGTTTACCTTCTGCGCAAAATAGCTCATGTGTCGCAAACAAGTGTTTCAGGGGCTCTGTGGTCCTCCTCCCCATTTTCTCATGACAACTGATGGGCACGGTCTGATCCAGAGAAGTCATTTTAAAGAATGTTTTTTAATGTTTATTTATTTATTTTGAAAGAAAGAGAGAGAGAGCAGAGGAGGGGCAGAGAGAGAGGGAGAGAGAATCCCAAGCAGGCTCCACGCTGTTAGTGCAGAGCCTGACGTGGGGCTCGAACTCACAAACCGGGAGATCATGACCTGAGCTGAAACCAAGAGTCGGAAGCTACACCACTGAGGCACCCAGCCCCCCCCCCCCCGCAAAAAAAGTTGTTTTAATGCCAAGACACCAACTTTGCAATCAGCATGGAGAATTTTTTTCAACAGATTCACAATTTCACATATACATTTTTTATTCTTTCTATGAGGATCGAACTAGAGATCGTGACCGTAAATGGCAGCTGTCGCACAGAAAAAGATTGTAATCAAAGAAATTAGTATCATGATGCAACTGTTGAGGAGGGGATGAGAACTCACAGCCCCACCACCCCTCTCGCGATTCCCTGAGGAGGTGAAACAACCCCACTTCACTAGCCCAAGTGAGAGGGAGAAAAAGAGAAAGGAGAGAGAAAGAGAGAGGGAGAGCGAGAGCTGTGAGCACAGTTACCCCGTAGATGGCTTATTCTACCCTCCCCTCTCCCATCAACCCTCCTGTCCGGGGTTCTGCCCAGCAGGAACGCATGCGGCCCACCCTCACCTCCCGGTCCTGTCGTCATATCCTGGCGGTATTCCTCGCTCATTTTAATTTCTCTTTGTCACGCTTCATCTTTCTTCCCAATTCCCAGTTCTGTTCTCTCCCCCTTGCTGGCACCCGCTTGAGTGTATTTTATGTGTGGCCTCCCAGCCCCACGCTCTATATACCTGTTCAAAATATATGTATGTTTTGGAAACTTGATAGTATTGCCTTTTGCGTGTCGTGATTTATATAAATGGTATTGTACTACAAATCTCATCTGTTTCTTGCTTTTTCACGCAGCCTTAGGTTTTTAAGATGTATTTGTATAGCTCTGTGAATACTGTGGTACAGTGTTCCATTATGTGTACATCCACACTTTATTTATTCTGTCCCCTAAAGATGGATACCTGAATTCCCCGAACTCTTGGCACCTGCAGCCATTCCGTGAATACGTTTATGCACGTCCCCCTGTTGTTCGAGGGTTTCTTCTGTGCATGCATGTATATGTGTGTGTGTGTGTGCACGTGTGTGTGTGTGTGTGTGTGTGTGTGTGTGCGTGTGCGCATGTCCAGGAGAATTACTGCATTGTAGGGGATCTGCATGCTTACTTTACCAAGTATTGCTTGTCTGATCAGTTTCTGAGTGTAAACTTCAAACCTTATTGGTCGAATTATCCATTTCTGTCCATAGTCTATCATTGGTAGCTCTGTATAATTTGAGGCTGTTTTGCTAGCTAAATGAGTCAGTTCGTGATCTTTTTGATTTATGGCGTCTTCATTCACTATGATGTTTTCCATCTCAGTTTTATCTTTGCTCTTAAAACTACTGCAGTGCCCTCCTCGTTGCTATTAATATTTGCCTAGTGCTTTTGTACAGGTGTTTGTATCCTTTTATTGTATCTCAGATATCATAATGCAGAATCTCTTAAAAATCTAATTTGAGAATCTCTATTCACTTATTGTAACTACTGTTATTTCATAAGGGAAGATTTCTGCCATCTTACCTTGTGTTTTTGATTTACTGTGTTTTGTTTATTTGTTTGCCTGCCCACCCACCCCCATCTACTTTCCATTGATCAAACTGAATATTACTCTACTGACTTGAAAGTTATAGATTCCACTTTCATTCTTCTGGCATCTATTCCTAACTTATTAAGACACATACTTATGCTTTTTTTCCCTGTCATCCACAAAAACAAATCAATATCACTGTTCTGAATAAGACAAAGACCAAGAACACTCTGACCTCCTTCCCCACCTCACTGCCTGCCGTGGTGATATCATTTAGAGTTTTAATTGCAGAATCTTATCAACATACTTATTTTAATTGCATTTACTAGGTTTTTCTTATTTCCCATATCTTATCACCTCTTGGATTCAGTTCCCTTCTTACTCAAGAGCAGTTCGAAGAAAGACTGTATAGGGGGGTGCCTGGGTGGCTCAGTCGTTTGAGTGTCTGACTTCAGCTCAGGTCATGATCTCACAGTTCGTGAGTTGAAGCCCCGTGTCCGGCTCTGTGCTGACAGCTCAGAGCCTGGAGCCTGCTTCAGATTCTCTGTCTCCCTTTCTCTCTGTCCCTCCCCTGCTCATGCTCTCTCTCTCTCTCTCTCTCAAAAATAAATAAACTTTTTTTTTAAGAAGAAAGAGTGCATAGGTGAATCCTTCCAAGACACATGCTTACAAATATCTTTACTGGTGGCCATATTTAAATCAATACTGTCTTTTATCAACAATGTTGCTCTTGAGAAGTTAGATGTAAGCTACATTCTTATTATTGAACTTCTTTCTCTTTTCTTTTAATGTTTCTTCACTTAATGCAGCACTCTCAGCCTTTTGGGGGCCAGTCTGCTAAAGCCTGTTTTCCTCTTCCCAGAAAGATGTTTTATATGAGTAACATAAAATATACTAAATTACGAAAGAAACCAAGCATAGTGAAATTAAGTTATCAAACATCTAAAACAGCAAATTAGTGATACAATAGTAATATTAGTGCTGTAAATAACAAGACCTAGCATCACATCTAATAACTACCTGAAGTTCAAACTCCTCATGAACATAAATGATACTTCAAAAGATCTATAACTCTAATGTAATAGGAACATGTCTATGATTTTCTATCAGCAGTAGTGATGCAGATACCGCTAATCCTGCTGCAATTTTCCCTACAGTCCTAATTGAAGAACATGCTAAATTTTCATTGAGAGGCTACTGAAAATTTTGAACATGGAAGGTGTTTCCCATCCTATTCTCCAGCCTCCTGACTCCCATACACAAATGCCTGGGCTTTGGGGCTCTGGTTAAGAACCACAGCTATAGGCATAGGTGTGGGGTTTTTTCTTATCTACTCTGTTTAGTATTAATATATATCTTATATACTTCTGTTATTAGTATGTCGTATATACTCTGTTTAGTAGGAGCCTCTTCATTCTGTTCTAGAATATTCTGAGTCATTATTTCTTCAAACAGTTCCTTCCCCCCAGTTTCTCTTTTCTTTTGAGGTTATTGGTACACACATGACAACACTTCTGCCCTCCATAGTCCTTAACTTTTTGTTTATTATTTTAACCACTTTATCCTTTCCTGTTGCCTTTGAGGAGGGTTTATTGACCCCATATTTCAACTGCCTAAAATGTTCTTCTGCTCTATCTAGTCTGCTCTCCAATCCCTCCTTAGAAATCTTTATTTATTATTATATTATGGTTTTCTAATTCTCGACATCTCCAACCAATTCTTCTTCATAATGGTTTGTCTTGGCCCCATGTTTCCAGTATCACGGAGGAATCATTATGCTAATCTCGCTGCTCTTTTATGTCAGCACAGTAATTAAGATGACGATTATGTTGGCTCCTGTGTGCCTGCTGTCTTGCATTTCTGTCCCTCCCGATACAGGAGTCCTTCCCTCATAGCGTGGGCTTTCCTCCAAGGCCTTGTCAACATGTGAGCTCATGTCCGTTCCCTTGAGATTACAAAATGCATCCTCCAGTGTTGTCTGCCTGAGGGGAGAAGTTAACACTCAGGCCCTGGGCTGTGCTCCTCAAGGAAAGATGAGCGTGAGGAGAAGATGTTCATCTCGGGATGTGGAAGGGCTAGTTCCCATCCACGTCAACCCCTTCCCGTTCCCACCTCCAGGTGTCTCTCACGTCCCCACGCACAACTTCAAAAAGCCTCCCTCCCACCCAGGCAGGGACAGCCATCTTCTGCTGTAACTGATTCTTCAACCAGAGGTGTATCTTCACCCACTAGAGCTGTTCTCTCAGTACTACACCTAAAGGTCTGTCTCAAAAATAAGCAGATCAAATAGCCTCTCATGGTTTCCTTGTTTTCTGTGACCTGCCCGTACTATTTAACATTCATACCCAAGGCGTCCTTGCAGTCTTGACCTCAGAACGTGCCACTGTTCTGTCCTCAGCCTCTCTGCTAGCTCCTCTCTTTCCCTCCCCTCCATCCCCACGGCTCCTCTTCTGTTCCTCCACCCTTGTGTCTTGGAAAGCTCATACATCCTGGGAGGGTGGTGATCAGAGCCATTCCGATCCCTCCCAGATCCATAAATCCGGGGACTAGCATCTGCAAAGCCTTGTTTGAAGTCTGCAGTCTGCGAGGGGGACATCAAAGTGACAGGTGGAAGGAGCACTGGGGGTTCTTGACTCTGGATGAAAGAGACCAGATCTGGTTGTTTAAAAAGTAAAGACTTTAGAAGACAGATAATGAAGACAGAGAGAGAGGTGAATCAGCCCAGTTCAAGTTCCCAGCCTCGTGTGTGTGTGTGTGTGTGTGTGTGTGTGTGTGTGTGTGTGTCCGAGAGAGAGAATCTAGGATATGTTAAATACATTAAAACCAACAGAAAGAAGAGGCTTATTTTGCTCCAAAGATAAGCAGTATTCACCAGCAGGACACATAACAGGAACAATAACATACAGATATTTGTAAAAGAAATACCTGGAGTTCTAAGCTGATGTATTTAAATTTGGGGTTTGCGTTGAAATCTACTAAAGTGCTGTGAATACTCTAACATTTGGATCTAAGATGTGGTGGTTTATCGCTGTATTCTCTCTCAGCCCCCACTTCTCTAAGGGACTTGGAACTGTATTAATTGATGCCACGAGCTACCCTCTGAACCAGCACCGTCAGACCGGGTATGGGGGGGGGGGGCGGTGAGCCACCACCCACCAGCTGGGGCTAAAACCCATAGCCGCTGTGGTTTTAAAGTTGAACTTGAGCTTTTGAACCAAGCAAAAATATAATTTCAATAACGGCATCAAAGAAATGGTCTCTCTGTTGACCTTGAGATCGGTGTGGACAGCTCTGTTCCTGGTTCTGAACTGTCAGCACTGCATTCCCTTTTTGGCTTCAGCCATCCTTGTAGCTTCAGGGACAGTATTTTTCCAAGCAGTGAATGACTTATATTAATCATTCTGTCAGCATTTTCCATTTAAGCAGAGCAATGCCTAGAAACATATGTAGAAGAATCTCCTGTGATGCAAGCCCAAAAACCAAGATGGCAGCCATTAGCAAGAGTGCAAGCTTAAGAGCCGGATAGCCTGGCAGTGGATTATGGCCAATGGCCACTTCTTAGCTGTTTAACACTGGGCACATCGAGTCTCTTGGTCTCAGTTTCTTCACCTATAAAGTAAGGATGATAATAATTATCTCTGAGAGTTAGAACATGTAGTTTGGAAGAGTATCTTGTACAGCTAGTATCCGACTAATATTAGCTTTTGAAACAGGTAATAATTTATTATGCTTGCCCTGCCACTGTGGCCTCCAGAATGAATTCAGACCTCCTACATCCTCCCCATCTCAGAGCAACTCACATTTAGATGCGCATAACTGTTCCGTGCTATCAGAAACCCAGTATTCCCTCGGCCTTTATTTTGAAGTCTCCTTCTAGTTTAAATAGTTTGGATTCACAGATTCTGCATGTCCTTTGCCCTGAGGACATAAGAAAATCCATGCAGTAATAATGAACTTTAGGAAAAAATCTATTCTATTGAATGAAGTTATGAATGAGCACTCACGAACATTATCTGCAAAAGCAATTCTCCAAACCCGCGCTCTCTGTGTAGAAACTTTTTCATACATGCCCTCCGATATCTAGCTGACATAGGCTTCCCTGATCAATACTTGTCGATCATGCAGCTGCACTGAATAATGTGATCCCATCCTTCATCCCTCCCCACTCCTGAGAAATCTTCGCCATTCTGAGGCTCTCATCTTAACCAGTAATGACGGTTTATTTTACACACCTGTACTGACACTGCAGGCTTTTTTCTTATGGGTTCAAGTGGAGCATCAAGACCTAAGAGACAGTGGTAACATGTAGACTGAGAGATACAGCGGGTACGGCATCTGCAATGAGGGAGGCCAGGCCTGTCCAAGCACATAGTCGTGTTTGCCCGCTCACGAGCACAGGCCAGGAATGGCTGCCCTGGAGTAGGGTGGGGGGGGGGGGTGGTCACCTGGACCCGGAGAAGTCACACCAGTCTTTTATCCCCTCCCAATCACCGGTGCAAGGCCTTCGTGCCAGCTCACAGTTCCCCAAATGCAAATACGGTCCCGCACAGCAGACAAGAGAGAGAGAACACACCGGCCTAATCCCGGATCTTCCAGGAACACAGTGCAGTTCAAAGGTCTTTCTCTCAGGCAAGCCTGGACCAGCCAAGCTTGATGCCAACCCTTTACTCACTGTACGAGCCTGCTCAGGCTGCCATAACAACATACCCACAGATCAGGGGCTTAAATAACAAACCTGTTCTGGAAGCCGCAAGTCCAAGATCCAGATGCCAGGGTTGGTATTTCCTGAGGCCTCTCTCCTAGCTTTGTAGACTGTTGCTTCTCGCTATGTCCTCACAGGGCCATTTTCCTGTGTGCGCACAGCCCCGTGTGTCTCTTCCTCTTCTGAGAAAGGACACCAGTCACAGGAGATGAGAGCCTCACCCCTACCGTCGCATTTAACCTTAATTACCTCTGTAAAGGCCCTATCCCCCAAATATAATCACACTGGGGGTTAGTCTTCAACGTAGGGATTTGGGGGCAACGGAGTGCTTTCCAAAACACCAAAGGATTCAGGTTTCTGTACGCTCACCTTAGCCCTATTTAATTTATTCCAAGTCTCTACTTCTGTAGAATTTTGTTTATAATAAATAACAGTAATAACGACAGCTACCATTAACTGAGCATTACCACAAAGGAATGTATTATCCTCCGTTATTAATATGACCCTGCAAGGTGCTTATTGTTATGCTAATTTCACACGCCAGGAGACTGGAGCCCCAGAGGGCCTGGGGAGATCACACAGGCAGTGAGCAGCAAAGCCAATGTAGGAAAGTAGATCTTTGTTTTTGTTTTTTTTTAACGTTTATTTATTTTTGAGACAGAGAGAGACAGAGCATGAACAGGGGAGGGTCAGAGAGAGGGAGACACAGAATCCAAAGCAGGATCCAGGCCCCGAGCTGTCAGCACAGAGCCCGACGCGGGGCTCGAACTCACGGACCGCGAGATCATGACCTGAGCCGAAGTCAGCCGCTCAACCGACTGAGCCACCCAGGCGCCCCTGTTTTTGTTTTTTTAATTTTTTTGACATGTATTCACTTTTGAGAAACAGGGAGAGATAGAGCGTGCATCGGGGTGGGACAGAGAGAGAGGGAGACACAGAATGGGAAGCAGGCTCCAGGCTCTGAGCTGTCAGCACAGAGCCCGACGAGGGGCTCCAACTCAGGAACCGTGAGATCATGACCCGAGCTGAAGTCGGCACTTAATCAGCTGAGCCACCCACGCACCCCTGAAAGTAGGTCTTTGTGACCACAGCTCATGCTTTCCTCACCCCGTTTGCTGCCTCTGGTCTGTCACACTGTGCCTTGCGTCACAGCGTACCGTGAGTGACGCTTGCCATTAACCCTCGGGCAAGAAGTAGCTCTCCTCCGTCTCTTTAGCAACGCCTTTCCCAACACCTTGCACGTGTGAACCGGCCAGTGGCTTTGTGTTTCTCACCACCGTGCAGCAACTCCCCTTTATACCCGTCCTTTCCCTCCCACCTGCTTCCCCCCACCTGCGGGCAGCACCCCCCTGCCTCTTTATCCTGAAGCCCTCTTCCCAGGGATATGCTCTTGGATACTCTTCCTTTTTTAAAGAAAAGTGTATTTATTTACTGTGAGAGAGAAAGAGAGAGAGAGAGGCAGGAGAAGGGGAGAGAGAGAGAGAGAGAGAGAGAGAGAGAGAGAGAGAGAGAGAGAGAATCCCAAGCAGGTTCCGCATAGTCAGCGCGGAGCCCGACAAAGGGCTCAGACTCCTGAACCTCAAGACCATGACCTGAGCTGGAATCAAGAGTCAGAGTCTTAATCAACTGGGCCACCCAGGTGCCCCTTGGATGCTCTTTCCTTTAGCTTCTCAGTGAAGTTATCCTGATGGCCCTATTTAAAATTGTAACCACCCCCACACCACTCCTACTCCTGATCGCACTTAACCCTACCTGACTTCTTTTTCTCATAGTGGTCGTTACCTTCTAACACACAATGTACTTCACATGCTTATTGAGTTTATTGTTCAATTTTTCCCTTCCCTTCTGCAAGTTGGTAAGCTTTCCAAGGGTGAGGACTTTCTAAAGACCTTCCAAACATCTAGACAAGGACTGGCTCATAGTAGATATGAAATAAATAATTATTGATGGATACATTAGATTTCCCATGTGTAAGCCTTGGTGTGATTCCTTTCTGGGGTGAATGAATGGCCAGTCTCTCTAGGCAAGGATACTCTGTAATCCTACTTAGCTCCTTAGAAAAAGACTAAGCTCTGAGTTTGACAACATTGTATTTTTAGAATTCCTCTTGATCATTATTTTCACCTGTTTTGCTTCATTTACTACCTGATTCTTTTTGCCCCAATCCTTTGTGCTTTTGGCGGTTGTATTATTCATTATGGGTAGATAAAGTCTTTTCATAATTAATCTTTAATTGCAATACTGGAATAGCATTTCACATGAAAAATGATTTACAAATTAAACCCACATCTCACCTTGGGTAATTATCACAGGTCTGACTAATGTGCATAAAGCCCTCGCAAGGCAGGGAGCGCTCTCCAATGACAGTGTGTTGATTTTTTAATTAACAAAGGTTAAGTAGCATTTTTGCTTGCAGACCTACAATTTAAACTTCTGACATTTGTCACCAAGAAAGATTTCTATAGAGCACATAAGTTGAACTCAAGTAATTATCACCGGTTCTAGTGTATTAACATCTTTTGCATAACACATAATGACCATTTTCGGGACAAAACATTTTCTCCTTCATATCGACTAGATCAGTAAAAGTACTTTCCAGCTCACTGACCCATTTAATAAATCAAGGGTCATCTAAGTAAGAAAAGTGCATAATTTATTTAGTTTTCTTTTATACAGAGAGAAATGGAGTATTCCATTTACCTGCTTTATGAATTAAGAAGAGGGAGTACAAAACCTTATGTAATGAATGCAACAAATAAAAATTAGAACACAGTCATATTTTATGGTCAATTAACAGAAGTGGGGGGAAGGTCAGGCAATGGTACAAAGAAGTAAAGTTAGGAGAAACTGAGAGTAATTTACTGAAATAAAGAGACGGAGACACATAAACACAGAGGGAGGTTGTACATCACGAGCTGGACTAATTTAGAGCTGAAAGGAACCAGAGACAGAATCTAGTTCAAACCCCCTTTTTATGGACAGGAAAACCTGATGCTGAGAGAGATTAAGTGACTTGATGAGACCCACGCACCTAACCTAGAATGGTCAACAGCCGTGATAGGGAGAGATATACAGACGCAGAGGCAGAATGACTGATAGATGTAGAGCCTCAGAATGGCCACGACCAGAAGGAATCAAAGACAAAGAGGCAGAGAGACAGAAAAACCCCTTGAGGACTGTATACAGAAATAATTAAGTACATACACATAAATCTGTTTACCTTAGTCACATAATAAAAATATGATCTAACCTAGATTTATTTGTTCTGCCAACTGGACCTTTTCAAATCTCCAAAAATTTTTTTTCGTCTTAACATTGAAAACATTCTTCTTCAAACTTGCAACTATTAGTAAGACCCATTAAATAGAAGTTATTTCTAAATTACAATACATTCTGGATAGATTGAAGATCACAGTGCTAAGAGAAGTAAAATCATAAAAGTGCTAGAAGAAAATATAGTTGAATAATTATATTATTTTGGATTGGGTTTATTATATTATTTTTAGGTTAGGCTTTATAAAAGCTTAATACCAAAGGCACAAACTGTACAAATAAGAAAGATGGAGGGGACTATATAAACAACATAAACATTCATAGAGAAAAAGAAACACCATATATAAGTTAAAGACACAGTCTGGAAGAATATAGTCGCCAAATTTATAACAGAGTTAAAGCCAAAAATACTGTTATTGATCAATAAGAAACATACCCTCTCCTATTTCCCCCAAATAGGAAAAGACATGAAGAACCAAAAACTAACAGTGGTGAGAACATAAAAATGTATTCAACTCACAGTGTTTGAAGCAATGCAAATTAAAACAATAAACTCTTCTTTTTTTTTTTTTTTTTAGCCTATAAATTCAAAAGCATTCTGCCAAGTATCCCAATAGACGTGGAAAAGGTGGGAATCTCATGCCCTACCCGTGAAATACAGATTGACAAATTCTTAGAGGAAATTGTACTCCAAATGCTTTTAAAATGTATCTGCCTTTGTATCCAGCGACTGCACTTCTAAGAATTAATTCTAAGGACATATTGAACAAGTGTGCAAAGGTTTTTACAAGGGTATTTATTAGAGTGTCCTGTAAAATGAAAATGGGCGTGAGCTTAAAAGCCCAATGGTAGGAATGGCAAAATAAGTTACAGAGCATTCACAAGATGAGATGCTTCACAGATGGCAAACGAGATGTTCCAGTTGTACGTTTATTGCTTGGAGAACGTTTTATGATATATTAAGTGCAAAAAGCAAATTTCAAACCAACGTGTATATCGTGCTCTCACTTCTTCCTTTGTTTTATTTTTTCACACATATGTATGTTCATAGCTAAAAGTAGAAAAGGCTATGTGCTGAAAGTAGTAGTTATAGCTGAGTAGCATTCCAGATTCTCTTCTTCATCTTGCTTATCAGTGTGTTTATGGTTTCCGCACTGAAAAACTATTACGTTTGTAATAAGGAAAAGGGGCAGGAGATATCGAAAAACAATGATTTAAAAATTTCTGTGTATTTTGATAGGATATAATTGTCTTAATTGACTAGCAATGAAAATTCAAACGGCTAGGCGTTTATTGAACAAGAGGCCCTTTGGAAAGCCCTGACTGCAAAAGCGAAAGCCATGGTCACCAAATTGAAATGTTAACACATGGATTGGAATTCTTCCAAATCATAGCAAAGGCCCAAATTCTCTTCAGCGCAGGGGTGTATGAAGCTGGGCTGACGAGCAGATTGCAAAGTGGGAAATCCTTCAAAGTGGCTGTTTTTAATAACTTCCTTTGCCATCTACTATTCCGGAGCTTTGATCAAACAGAGCATTGGCCTCCCTTCAACTAATCCTCTACTCAATTATTTCATTTGATAATAAATAACAGTCCCTGGAGAATCATCATTCAAACCTATGTACTACACAATGAGAGAATGCGAGGCTTGGGTTTATAAAGATAACAGAGCCAGTCACTTGCCATTTCAGGGCTGAGGATTTACAGACATAAGCAAACGAATACATCTCTGCGCCTAAAGCCTTTGATCCACCCGCCCTGTCTGATGAGTCCCCTCGATGGTGTGCTTCTTCTCAACATACCAGAATAAGTGATCAGAATCCATCCCCAGCTACCAGTCTCATCCAAACACTGACAATCCAATTGATCACCCCACTTTTAAAGGCATCCCAGCCTATATCTCGGAAACATGTACATCGATGGGGACGCTGACCCTGAAGCCCTTCTTCTGCATTAAGTGGTCAACACAGAACAGAATACCATATGCTCGAAATTAAGACAGGACTAACACAACTTTGCCACTGTGGAGCTATGACTCCTTGAGTAAACCTCTGAACTTTCCTAAGCTTCAGGCTTCTCATCCGTACAGTGGGGATAATGATGATAATGCCCACCTCGCCAGGCTGTTGGGTGAATCGGGTGAATGACATAAGTAAGGTGCTTCGTAGAGTGCCTACTACATCGCCCTCAAGAGAAGGTCACTTTGGGTTTTTTTTGTTTTTTTTTTAACGTTTATTTATTTTTGAGACCGAGAGAGACAGAGCATGAATGGGGGAGGGTCACAGAGAGAGGGAGACACAGAATCTGAAACAGGCTCCAGGCTCTGAGCTGTCAGCACAGAGCCCGATGCGGGGCTCGAACCCACGGACCGTGAGATCATGACCTGAGCCGAAGTCAGACGCTTAACCGACCAAGCCACCCAGGCGCCCCGAGAAGGTCACTTTGTTAACGGTATTTTTTTCTAAATCCCCAGCAGATATTTCTTTTAATAATTTTAATGACCGATCATTTTATTTAATTTCCAGAAAAGTCATTACTCCAAGACGCAGACATGTGTGTAAGCTTGAGCTCCTCCTTTTGTACCAGCTGCTTAAAAAAATCGCAGCCAAGGTTCTTCTAGACATAATTAAATTCACTTGTGATATAATGCTCCAATGACTCAATGAAATTTGTTAGGAATATTTTAATATTTTCATGCTCATGAGCCTCTAACGCTGTAACTTAGGAAATCACAGTGAAATGCTCTTTGTGCTATATGTCTTGCAATGGCATTTAGACAAAAGCGGTGAAATCTAACCTGACCTGGTAATAAGTGTGCTATGGCTGACTTCCATGTAAAATTATCAATTCCAACTTCTGACCACCCCAGAAGCCCCGGGAAGCCTTCATGTGAACTTCATAGCCAAGTATTTCCTAAGACAAAAACCAGGACCCAGGTCGTGTGGTCACATTTCAAATGGATTTATGCCTTCCAACTAATTGACTTGTTAGCTATGCTAATATATTCATGTTTCTCTGCCTCTTTATATTTCTTTCAATAGATAATGCTTTGGAAGTGAATGCCATAAGATTAAAACAACAACAACAAAGAAACCTAGAGATTTCTATAAACTTCTTTAGGAAACCAGATTAGATTTCCAAAATGGTGTATATGATTTTTGTGTATCTCCAAACATCTTCTTTCTGTGGCAAATTTATGGCTTCTCAGAAGACAGCCTCTTTTCATTAGACATTGTGGCCTGAGGGGGAAAAGCTTCTAGCTTTTGCTATTAGGCAGGGCTGGCTCGAAAGTGAGAATGCTGGCCGCACTTAGCAGCCTCCTTGCCTCCCGCCACTGGGTCCGGGAGCCACAGCAGAGGTAATCCCGTCTGAGCCCTGTGCCTTCTGTCGTTCCCAGGTGGTGCCGGGGGCCAGCAGGGTTTCCTGGGCTGCATCCGCTCCCTGAGGATGAACGGGGTGACGCTGGACCTGGAGGAAAGAGCCAAGGTCACTTCCGGGTTCAAATCTGGATGTTCGGGCCACTGCACCAGCTACGGGGCCAACTGTGAGAACGGGGGCAGGTGCCTGGAGAAGTACCACGGCTACTCCTGTGACTGCTCCAACACGGCCTACGATGGGACCTTCTGCAACAAGGGTAAGGCAGAGCCACTTTCCACAGCCGTTTTTACAGATAAACCCAAATCATCTATTTCATGGTTTGTTCAACTGTCCACAGTGTGCTCTATTCCGAGAGTAAGGTGTTCAGAATTCTCCCGCCTTAGGTGAGAAGTCTCCCATTCATTCTCTGATCTCTGTCCATTCATTCTCTGAACCATTCATTCTCTGATCTCTGTCATTCGCTGAAAGGAGAGGAGCTCCGGATATGTGTGTGAGGAATCTCAGCCCAATTCCGGCAGACCACGCACGGCCTAGAACATTCCAAAGCAAATATCCCCATAACACCTTAATGGTGAGTGACAGAGTAGGTGGCCTCTGAAAGGTGGACTCAGGCCTGACCCTCCCACTCAGGGAGGTCAGAGGGGGTCTGTCGGCGGGCTCGAAGACTGATGGATTGTTGCTGTGGATCAGTCAGGACAGCCGGCAGTCCGGATGCCTGCCCCACCCCCCAGCCCTGGCTGCCAAGAGACTGGATTTGAGCTGGACTCACAAGGAAACCTGTCTGGCCAGTTATTGCCACTTTCATTATTAGAACCCAGACACATGATGCCTCTATGCGTGGTTCTCAGCCTGAGCCGAACTGCAGGAATGATCACCACCTCTGATCAGTCAGCTTCGAGCACCTGTTACTGGTGCAGTAGTTCAGGCTTGAGTGAGTCTTTAATCCCTAATAAATCCTGCAGGGCCAATCAGCAGACTACGGGAGCCCGATGCATATACATGTTGTCATTCAAGATACACCCCGTGATTCTTCCGTGACTGGAAGAAATGCCCTTACCTGGTCTGTGGCTTCCATTCCCATGCGTAAACAAGAGGGACGGAGCCCGGGACAGCTGGCGCTTTGCCTAAGCTCCCCCTGAAATGCATGTAAATCACTCTTCCCTGTCTAAATGAATGTATAGTATTTGGGTAAAGTTTTCTGTAAACGGTCGGTATATCTCTTAATAAGAAGCTTTACATAAGTAGCCTATTCATACTCTCATGAATACATGGGGGATGGTTTATGCTGGCATTATTCACACAAGATGCCACACAGAAGGAGGAATTGTTCCATAACATGCTCTGTACATCCAGGCTACTCTCTGGCGGTGCTACAATATGAGCATACAAATGAGGTCAGGCAGGGTTTGAGGAATGAGCGCAAGACAACAACAGAGGTGGAAAAGAACACCATTGCTGAATAATGGCATACCACGTTAACAGTGCTATTACAGGGCTTTTTTTCTGCTCGGAATAACACGGTTCCATGATTTTCCTGTGCCACACAATGGGATGGGTTTGCAGAACACATTAATTTTGCACTTGTAGAAATGACAGTCTTGCAATTACCATCCATTGTGCTCGATGCTAATTTAATGCAGTCATTCCATTGCCAAAGTGATGTCTGAATGCAATCAAGTAAGTCTTAATGCCTGGGAGATTCCACTACATAAGTACCAATCTAAAGAATATCATGATCCCCTCATTTTTTTGGAGAGTTGGGTTAAACACAATGGCTCATACAAAACTTCTGGGGGTTAATAAGCAATATTCACAAATAGAAAGGCAGGAGCCAACGTTAGAGACAAAGCTAAACGGAGCTTGTGTGTTTCCCATGACATTATTTCAAAGAATTTACACAAAGGACACCTAAATATTCTCTTAATGTCTGTTTAGCAGGGCAAGTTTATGTTTGACTCAATTCAGGGCTTTAACAAAAGCAAAAATAAAAGCCGAAAAACATATTTGGAAAGTATCCGTGGGCCTCTTTCTGAGTCAATACAGGTATCCTCTTGACCTGGGGAGAAAAATGGTAGTTCTGGTTGAAAAGAATCGAGCTTCGTTTGCAAGCTCCTTCATGGACTTCGTCTTCCCTGTGACGCCCCCAGCCAGGTGCCCCCTCTGTTTCTGGGTCACCTCCCAGGGAGACTCGAGCCGTGTGCAGCTCCTATAACCACACCCTTGCAGTGGGGCTGTAGCCAAAAAACTCAACCTCTAGAGAGAGTGGCCACAGTCACCTGCCGAAGAGTCAGTTCATGCAAGTCCTTCGTGGGCCGTCCTTGGATAATACAGGTCTGCGCTTGTGGATGTGAGAGTGTTCACAACATTTTGCTAAGTGAATGAGGCAGGTCCCGCTATACCATGGACACTCTGATTACATGTTTATACAAAATCAGACACACACACACACACACACACACACACACGCACACACGCACACAGGAGGAAAGCAAACTATAAGAAAACACACCAATATAGTGACTTCCATTATTTTTAGGGGAGGTAAAAACCCTGTATTTACTTTCATTTCTGTGGTGCTATATTTTCTACTCTTTATACACCGACGTATTCTCTGACTTCCTCGTTTGTTCCTGTTTGGGGGAAGAGCAGTACTAAGAGGCAGAGTTCTGGTCAAAGGTCAGCTGTCTCTGCTTGGACAATATCTAATTGTGAACCAGAAATCAGACACAACCTGACCATGCGATCTGGAACGGAGTGGCATCTCCGGTGAAAGTTGCATAGAGTTAAATTGGCCTCGAAAGATTCATCTCTCACTGCACTGAACAGAGCCCAGTTCTTTACCCTGCTTGCGGGCACTAGAGGAGGGATTGCGTTGTTGGGACCAAGGTGTATGAAAATAAAAACCTTGAGACATTTGTGTCACACTCAGCCACGCGCGAGGTGCACACTAGGACAGGCAAGGACCCAATGTAGCCAAGGGGGCAAACCAGCCAGGGGTCTCCCAGGGTATGAGGCCATCAGGGGAATGGTGGCAAACGGCACACGCTATTTAAATTCTCTGTTTCTCTCTCTTCCTCTCCTTCTTTCCTTCCTTCCCTCCCCCCTCCCTCATTTCTTCCTCTCCCCTCTAGCTCTCAGCCCCCACCACCTCGATCTGCATCTACCTCCTCCCCCTCTCTCATTATCCATCCCCCACACCCTGGGAGCACATTCCTTGTCTCAGCCTCTATCTCTGACTCAATCCTTCCACCTCCCCTACCTACTTTCCCTATTTCTCTTTCTCTTCAAGGAATATATGGCTGTGTTTGTAAATCAAATTACCATGAGCTGCCATGTCATTAAGCTCAGGAGGACAGGGCTGGATTCAAGCAACTCGCACCTGACGACTCCCTTTTGCTTTGTAGATGCTGCACTTTTACTCACAATCCCCTGCCAGCAAATCTATATACACGAGAAAGATCTTTTTGCCTTCCTGTAGCCTCTTATCAGGGAGGCTCCCAGCTTTCTTCAAATGAATCTATAAAGATTTGATCACCAGCTCAGGCATTAGCTCTCCCAGGGCCACCTGCATATTAATAGGTGTGCTGGCTTGGGGGGGGTACTCATGGTTCAGCTGTGGGTCTGGGTGTATCATCTCCAGGATCAGTGGGGACCTACACGGGGGACCAAATGGATGGTTGCCTGGCCATGCCAAGGCTAGTTTTCGCTAATTAGGCCCATTTCTTCTTAGAGAGTCAAACCCTAAAACACTGGAAAATTTTATGACTATCAACCTCAGTTTTATTCAAACCAGAAATTACCCACATCTTTAGAAGCAAACTCTCTCTGTGTTTTTAAACCAGAGGCAAAAAAAAAAAAAAAAAAAAAAAAAAAAAAAAAAAAAACCAGACCTGTAGTGGCTACAACAATTTCTATATTTAATTTTCGTAATTAAATGCTATAGTAGCTAAATAGTGTCCACCTCCCCCAAATTCATGTCCCCCCGGGAACCTTAGAACATGACCTTGTTTGGAAATACGGTCTTTGCGGATGTGATTAAGGCAAGGTCATACTGGGTTAGGGTGGATCCTAAATCCAATGAGAGCGACCTTAGAAGAAGAGGCCAGGACACATACAGACACACAGTCACAAGGGGGAAGGCCACGTGAAGATGCAGGCAGAGATTCAAGCGGTGCAGCCACAAGCCAGGGGACGCCTGGGCCACCAGAGGCCGGAAGAGGCAGGAGGGACCCTCCCCTAGAGCCTTCAGAGGAAGCGTAGCCCTGATAACACCTTCATTTTCGACTTCCACCCCAAAACTGCAAGAGAAGCAATTTCTGTGGTTTTAAACCACCCAATTGGTGGCACTTTGCAATGGCAGCTCCTGGAAACTAACGCACGTCCTAATAAAAATCCTCCATGTTGGGGCTCCTGGGCGGCTCGGTCAGGTGAGCGTCTCACTCTCGATCTCGGCTCGGGTCATGATCTCGAGGTTGGTAGGTCCAAGGGCCATGCCATGCTCTGTGCTGACAGTGTAGAGCCTGCTTGGGATTCTCTCTCTCTCTCTCTGCCCCTCCCCCACTCACGTGCACTCTCCCTCTCTCTCTCAAAATAAATATATAAACTTAAAAAAAAATCTTCAGTGTTTAATTCCTGCTGTGAAGACAGCTGACATTCGCTGAGAACTTACTATGGGTTGAACGGTGTGCTAAGCTCTGTGATGGTGTTAACATCACCTAATACTCATGACAACCCTATGAGGTAGGTGCTATTATTATCATCCCCATTTGACAGAGAAGGAGATTGAGACACAAATGGGTGTAGCAACTTGGCCAGTGCTCACAAGGCACGAAGTAGGAGGACTGGGATTTGGATGCAGGCATTTGACTGGAAGTTCGTATTCTTCACCGCTGGGTAGTATTGCTTCTCACCAAGGCTTGGTCCTTCATGTAGGTTGATACAAAACTAAAGACAGAACCCCAAATCTTAAAGCTTTTTAGTTATTGTGATTTGGTATAAAAAAAAAAAAAGCAGAATTTTAGGGGCGCCTGGGTGGCTCAGTAAGTTAAGCATCTGACTTCCACCCAGGTCATGATCTCGCGGTCCCACCTCGGGCTCTGTGCTGACCACTCAGAGCCTGGAGCCCGCTTCGGGTTCTTTGTCTCCCTCTCTCTCTGCCCCTCCCCTGCTCTCACTCTGTCTCCCCTCCCTCAAAAATAAACATTAAAGAATTTTTTTTTAAAAAGCAGAATTTTATTGGATACAGAATATATCACAAATTTTTTTTAGGATATAAGATCCGAACAAAGACTTTCCCTCTCTTTCTTGTTTTGTAGGGGTGGGAACATATAGGTGTAAGCTGTATTTATTGATTGATTCATTTGTTTAGTAAGCATTCAGTGAATACCTAATGTGTCTGAAAGCCTTGAATGTGTGGTTGAGTCTGACTACATTGAAATTTTCAAAACATTCCAATGGTTTATTGCTACAGAAACAGGGAAATCTACAGTGTATGAAAGCAGTGGATGTGAATTAGCTGTCACCCAGGCTGCTGCAAACACTTCTTCATTATGATCCCTTCACCGCACCAAGTTTAGCAAGAATTTATCATCCGGAGGCACAAAAATATCCCCTAATTCACTTGTCTGCACTTTTTTTCCTATAAAAATTTTCACGTTCGTCTGCCAAACCAGAATTGCAATTGGAAAAATACCTACCTTTAAATAGTCTGAAGCCATTTTCTGAGCTTAGGGAGTTCTGTTTGCTTCTCAAACATTCGTTTGTTGGTTGCTCAGATAAAGGCCAAAATTAGAGGGAGCATGGTCCCAGGACTGCAGAGCGACTGAGTGGTGGACTAGAGGTCACCGCCATCATTAAAGTCGCTGGAGCACACACCGCCTCACCGTGGTCCCGCGATGTCTCCTGCTCCCCAATGAGTCTCCTGACTCTGACTTGACATTTCAAGACCTGTATTGTTAACGTGATAGAAGAAACTGGGCATGGCCATCTCAGACCCCACATAGAAAATGGAGGACGGACTTGAATGTGAGTTTGAATCCAGCTTCCGCACTTGCGGGTTCTGTAACCTTGAGCAAACTCTTCAGCTCCCCTTGGCCTCATCTTCAGAACTACAAAACACCCGCTTCTTAATTCCACCGTGAGCATCGCATG
Source organism: Panthera pardus (assembly GCF_024362965.1). Classification (NCBI taxonomy): domain Eukaryota; kingdom Metazoa; phylum Chordata; class Mammalia; order Carnivora; family Felidae; genus Panthera; species Panthera pardus. The sequence continues at coordinate 103,542 of NW_026527024.1, forward strand.
GAATGGTGTGAACAGCTTTCCAAATAAGATAGTCTGGCACATCAGTCCAACAGCAGATGTCACTTTCCATTCTCAACACTCCTTCCTTTTTTTTTTTTTTTTTTTTTTTTTTTTTTTTGCTGGTGTTGTTGTTTTCACTTTAAATCATGTCATTCCTTAGTCCTTCCCTAAAAGCTTTAAATGTCAGATGCCTAACTGGCATCATTCGATTACCTCCGAGTATTGGCTTGCCACTCTGCTACTTCTGGAGCAAGGGCAGTGTCATAAAATGTCCATTCTACTTAGTTATGGTCACGGTAACAGTATTCTGAAGGTGGAAATGTAGTGTCCACGCCTAAACCCTGATGGACTGAGGAATATGTAGTGATTCTGGAAGGTGTAATTGGAGGATTGGAGGCAATCATCCCTGCATGGGGTCGTGCCTGGTTGTGCAGTTCCTGGTGCAAATTATCCACCCCGTCAAGAGTCAGCTTGGGTCACCTCAGCAATGGCTGCGTCCCTTCCTAATACAAAGCCCAACCAGAGCCAGGCGAGCCCAAAAGAGTTCAGAACTCCATTTTGCTGGAGGGAGGCCTCAGACACAAGTCCCAGGCAGACCTCGAGAGGAGAGAGGATTTCCATCGTGCCTCCTATCTCATGGAGGGTGGGAGGAGGCAGCTTTGCCCAAAGCACCGTGAAGATGGCACAAAGGCTACATCTCCATGACGCCAGGCACAGCGAGCAGAGTAAATCCAGGGCCTGTTTTTCTGTTTTGTTTTTTCTTTTAGAGCAGATTTGAAGATTTTGGGAAGGGGAAGTGAGGGATGAATTAATAGAAAACCTTATGAACAAATGGGAGAGAAAAAGAAAAGAAATACTGGAATTATGTACCATAGAATCTGTCCCCTGTGTGGAAGGAACTAGGGTAAGCTATTGGCGACAATGGCCTACCCACCCCTGTCTTCCTCCCAGCCTGCAGGAGAGTTTCGAACCAGCAGAGAGAGATGCCTTTCACAGGCTTCTTTTTCATTTCCAGTTTGAACAGGAGGCTTTGTAGGTTTGGATGAAGGCCCAAAAGCACAAGAATAGAATTCTTTTTCCCTTTCCTCTTAATGTGTTATTCAAGAGAAGAAAATATCCCTTCTCTAGGTTTCTTAAAACTTCAAACCTTAAGCTACAACTTAAAAATATCATAGAAACATAGGAAGATAATCTACTTAAATGTCTTAGAAAAAAAGAAGGAAAAAGTAAGAAAATACTTACGGGCAAAAAGCTCATAAATACTTAGGGATCAAAGAATAACCTTTTGACTTGATTCCAAAAGGCCAAAGCTGCAGAGATAGCTGGCACATCACTGTCGGATTTCATGGTGGGCAAATACATTTCCCCTGGCCTGGGTGGCTCAGTTGGTTGAGCGTCCAATTTTGGCTCCAATCATGATCTCACGGTTCATGAATTCGAGCCCTGCATGGGGCTCTGTGCTAACAGCTCAGAGCCTGGGGTCTGCTTCGGATTCTGTGTGTGTGTCTCTCTCTCTGTCCTTCCCCCATTCACTCTGTCTCTCTCTCTCTCTCTCTCTCTCTCTCTCACACACACACACAAATAAATAAAAACATTAAATTTTTTTAAGAATTAACACATTCATTTCCCCTGGCCTGGGGATTTTTGTAGGGTCCCAGATATAAAGAAAAACCTGGCCAATTAACTTCCCTAGAGGAAAGGATTTAAAAACTCATTGGGTACATAACACCTGGGTGGCTCAGTCAGTTGAGCATCCAACTTGGGCTCAGGTCATGAGCTCAAAGTTCATGAGTTCGAGCCCCGCATTGGGTTCCCTGCTGTCAGTACAGAGTCCCCTTCGGGTCCTCCCTCCCCCACCCTCTGTCTCTCTCTGCCGCTCCCCTGCTCACACTCTCTCTCTCAAAAATAAATAAACATTAAAAAAAAATCCAGCAGGTAAAGCAAGCCCTTTCTAAAACACTAAACATTCTAGAGAAGACAGTTTGGGAGGGCTTTTTTTCTTTTAATTCCAGTGTAGTGAACATACAGTGTTATATTAGTTTCAGGTATACAGTCTATTGACCCAACAAGTCTATATATTACTCAGTGCTCGTGAAGGTAAATGTACCCTTTAATCTATCTGTTTCACCCATCCCACACCACCACCACCACCACCGCCCCTCTGGCAACCACCTGTTTGTTTTCTATAGTTAAGAGACAGTTTTTTGGTGTGTCTCTTTTTTTCCCCTTTGTTTGTTTTGTTTCTTAAATTCCACATGAGTGAAATCATATGGTATTTGTCTTTCTCTGACAGCCTTACTTTGCTTAGCATTATGCTCTCTCTAGTTCCATCCATGTTGTTGCAAATGGCAAGATCTCATCCCTTTATATGGATGAGTAACATTCCTCTGTGTGTGTGTGTGTGTGTGTGTGTGTGTGTGTCCCATCTCCTTTATCCATTCATCTATCAGTGAACACTTGGGCGGCTCCCATGATTTAGCTATTGTAGGGGGTATAGCTCAGTGGTAGAACATTTGACTGCATAATTTAGCTGTTGTAAAGAATGCTGCAGTCTACATAGGGGTGCATATAGCCTTTCGATTTAGTGTTTTCTTATTCTTTGGGTAAATACCCAGTAGTGCAAGTACTGGATCATAGGGTAGTGCTATTTTCAGTTTTTTGAGGACCCTCCAAACTGTCTTCCACAGTGGCTGTACCAGTTTGCATTCCCAACAACAGTGCACAAGGGTTCTTTTTTCTCCACATCCTTGCCAACACTTGTTTCTTGTGTTGTTGATTTTAGCCATTCAGACAGGTGTGAGGTGACATCTCATTGTGGTTTTGATTTGCATTTCCCTGATGATCTTATGCCGTGCCCAGAAATAAATTCAAAATCGATCAAGGACCTAAAGGTGAAACCTGAAACCATAAAAACCCTAGAAGAGAGCATAGGCAGTCATTTCTCTGACATCAGCCATAACAACATTTTTCTAGATATGTCTCCTGAGGCAAGGGAAACAAAAGCAAAATAAACTACTGAGACTACATCAAAATAAAAGGTTCTGCACAGCAAAGGAAACAATTAACAAAACTAAAATACAACCTACAGAATGGGAGAAGGTATTTGCAAATGACATGTCTGATAAAGGGTTAGTATCTAAAATATATTAAAAACATATACAACTCAACACCAAAAGACCAAGTAATCAATTTAAAAATGGGCAAAAGACATGAACAGTCATTTCTCCAAAGAGGACATCCAGATGGCCAACAGACACATGAGAACACAGTTTTTGGACTTTGCTTTAGGTATGGGATGAATAGCAATTTTTCAAATTCGTGTCATTTTCTAATACCCCACCAGGTTTGGGACCTTTTTGGATACAACCGATTTTTCCGTGTGTGTTGTTGAATGCTTTTATTCTTCATCCTTCTGCAATAAGCGGAACTCTAAATAATGTGAAGTTTACAAAACTAACGCTGTCACTTTCCATGGCTTCCGATGTGTTTCTTTCATGAACCTAAAAGGAACCAGTCTAATAATTTGTTTTCAGGGTTTTGCTCTTAAATCACTCACACTTTCAAGCAGGTTCATTCACCACAGTCCGTATTTTCCTTGAGCACTTCACATCTGCAGGGCGTAAAGACCTGCCCCTGACAAGCAGTTCTCTGCCCCACAACCTTTTTGCGTGCTCATCATTTCTAGCGGGCAGCTCTGGCCTTAGCCGTTGGGCTCATTCTAAGCATCGTTTGGCTGGAGGAGATTTACTTTCTTCAGTGATCAAGCCTGGAGGTTTTTGAACTGACTTGTCAAATGCTTTTAATTGGCCCATCTTATAGATCAACCTGACTTTGACCTCATTTACATATCTTTCCCTCTATCAGTTGTGCTTGATTATAGTCATGGTTGACTTAGGTAAGCGGATATTTTACTTTTTTTTTTCTCCTGTTAAGGCCAAATCCACAGGAAGTGGAAATTATTAGGCCCATCTGAGTTCTCTGAGCCATCCCTTGCTTGGCATTTTAAAGGTATTATTTTCATGAGGTCTGGACACATGAAGTGATGAGTTCACTAAAAATAAGGTGGCTTCTAAACTTCTATAAAGCAAAGATTCTCAATTGAATTGAATTATTGGCAGTAAAAATTAACAGGTCCATGTGCTGTAGGAGTGAAGTAATGTCAGGGAGCTGATCATTAGTAATAATTTAATTTCTTCACATGCATGGAGCACAAGTTTAGTGTAATGTGGGAACACCTACTAAAAGCTTACTATGTGGGAAGCAGTGAATTGACAGAGACAAATGAGACCAGGCTTGGAATGAAGTGGAGATGACTGACCCAACTGCAATATAAAGGGAAAACGAGACAGAAAGTGCTGAGTGAAACCTACATATGGAACCAACCCATTCTGAAGATTCTAACGGTAAAGCCACTTTTAAAGTCTCATCAGCATGGCTAATCGTAGTAGGTCTCAACCTAATTCTGGGGCCAGGAGTTTGACTAAGGGAGAAGACTCTTTAAAAAACGTTTTTCATGAATGAATCTCAAGTCTAAGGATTTAAGAAACCCTATGAATCTCAAATATGACAAAAATAAAACCACTTAAACATATATTATTAAAACCTAAAGAATTTTAAAGAATTCAAAAGAGAATTTTAGGGGCACCTGGGTAGCTCAGTCAGCTAAGCATCCAGTTCTTGATTTGGGCTCAGGTCATGATTTCATGGTTCCTGAGATCGAGCCCCCTGTCAGGCTTCGTACTGATAGCTTGGAGCCTGCTTAAGATTCTTTCTCTCCCTCTCTCTCTCTGTCCCTCCCCAACTCACAAATGTGCATGCTTTCTCTCTCTCTTTCTTTCTTTCTTTCTCTCTCTCTCACAGAAATAAATAAATAAACATTTATTTTATTTTTTAAGTTTATTTATTTATTTCTGAGAGCGAGAGACAGTGCGTGCATGTGAGCTGAGGCGGTGCAGAGAGGAGAGAGAGAATCTCAAGCAGGCTCTGAGCTGTCAGCATGGAGCCCTACTCAGGGCTTGATCTCAGGAACTGTGAGATCATGACCTGAGCCAAAATCGAGAGTTCAACGCTTAACCAACTGAGCCACCCAGGCACCCCAATAAATAAACGTTTCAAAAAAATAAATAACTAAAACAGAATTTTAAACACATCCCAATTAAAATTTTTGTCTCTGAAATAATATTATTGATATTTATAAGAAGTGTTTACCTGCTTTTAATGTTACAAAATTTGATTGGACAAAATAGTTTAGGATTCAGATCATTTTAACCCCTTCAATTTATACCCCACTAGCCAATAATATTTTGTGAAGTTTGCTTCCTTTGTTTTTAATACAGAAAGAATAGGGAACTTTAAAAATGGGCCAGGGGCACCTGGGTGACTCAGTCAGTTGAGTGTCTGACTCTTGCTTCCAGCTCAGGTCATGATCTCCTGGTTTCGTGGGTTTGAGCCCTGTATCAGGCTCTGAGCTGGCAGCTCTGAACTACTTCTCATTCTCTCTCCCTGTGTCTCTGTCCCTCCCCTACTCGCACTGTCTCGGTCTCTTCTCAAATAAATAAAACAAAAATTAAATAAATAGATAAAAGTTTAAAAATGGGCCAAACACCTCACCAAAGAAGATAGACAGATGGCAAATAAAGCATATGAAAAGATGCTCCACATCCCATGTCATCAGGGAAGTCCAAGTTGAAACAACAAGGAGATACCTCTACACATTTAGAAGAATGGCCAAAATCCAGAACACTGACAACACCAGATGCTGATGAGGATGTGGGGCAACAGGAATTCTCACTCATTGCCCGTGGGAATGTGAAATTGTGTAGTCCCTTTGGAAGACAGGTTGGTGGTTTCTTAGAAAACTAAAAATACTTTCACCATAAGATCTGCCAATCATGCTCCGAGTTTTTACCCAAATTCAAATTCAAATTCAATTCCATTTACCCAGAGGAATTAAAAACTTAATGTTCACTCAAAAACTCTACATGCTGTTTATAGCAGCTCGACTCATAATTGCCAAAACTTGGAAGCAACCAAGATATCCTTCAGTGGGTGAATGGACAAACAGGTATGGGTACATCCAGACAATGGAATATTATTCAGCATTAAGAAGAAATGAGTTATCAGATCATAAAAAGACACAGAAGAAACTTAAAGGCATATTACCAAGTGACAAAAGCCAATCTGAAAAGGCTACGTACTGTATGATTTCATCTACATGACATTTTAGAAAAGACAAAACTGGAGACAGTAACAAGATCAGTGGTTGCAAGGGATTGGGGGAAGGGAGAGAGGGGGTAGGTAGGTGGCGCACAGAAGATTTTTAGAGCAGCAAAATACTCCGTACAATACTATATTGATGGACACATGTCATTATACATTTGTCCAAACCCGTAGGATTTGGATGGGTTCACCAAGAATGAACCCTAATGTCAGCTATGGACTTTGGGTGATAACGATGTGTCATTGTGGGTTCACTGATTGTAACAAATGTACTACTCTGGTGGGGGACGTTAATAGTGGAGAAGGCTACCCATGTGTAGGTATGCAGGTGGCATATGGGAAATTTCTATACCTTTTTCTCAATGTTGCTGTGAACCTAAAACTGCTCTTTAAAAAAGCAGGGGGTGGAGGGCTTTAAAAAAAAGAGAATAGGAATATTTTTCCATTTTCCAAAACTGTGTTCTCATCCTTTCAGTTTTTGCCCTCACCCCGAGAATTGTATATGTGTCTAATGGGATACCCCCTTTCTGTATTCCTATTTTAAACATACCCCTTTAAAGATACCACTTCGAAGATCAGCACGTTGATGTGTAATTAACACCTGATCCCTGCTATTTTGTTAAAGGGGGTCTTCTAAGAACTCTGTTAACTTCAACACTACAGGATTTTATTTTGATATCCTAAAGTTCAGACTTGACTAATGCAAACTTGCTACCTTTCAACTTGTATAAATGACTTATCATTTTCCGCACCCATGGACAATTTTACTTCCTTTGTTCCTCCCTAAGGAGAAGGTCAAGAGTAGCTTAAAGTAGGATCCCCATTCAGGGCCCTTTGTGAATCATTCTCTCTACAACCCTCATGATGCCAAAATATTCCTTCAAACCCTCTGTTCCAATCCACTCTATTCACACAAACAGCATTTTTTTAATGTTTGTTTTTGAGAGAGAGAGAGAGGAGAGAGACAGAGAGAGAGAGAGAGAGAGAGAGAGAGAGAGAGAGAGAATGAACAGGGGAGGGACAGAGAGAGAAGGGAACAGAGGATCCAAAGTGGGCTCTGTGCTGACAACAGTGAGCACCGAAATCAGACGCTTAACTGACTGAGCCACAGGCACCCCAAACAAACAACACTATTCTCAACTAATTTCATTTTTTTAAAAAAGGAATCTGTACTTTCTTACTGTTTCCCAGTTAAAGAGGGAAAATTAACATTATTTACAACAATGGAGCAAGAATACCTGAAATTCCAATTTCAACATTATTGAAAACAAAATTGGACAGTCAGACCAGTCTCTTGGCATTCTGTTGCTTTTAAATTTCATTAATTACATAAAATGTATCATTCACAGGATTGCGAGGATCAAAAGAACTGGTGTATGTAAAAGTACGTTGAAAAACACTGATCTTATGAAAATGCAAATGATCGTTAAGGCTATCAATCACGACGCCAGAGGTCCTGGAGTCCAGGTCTCTTGCTAAAGAGAATGTATGACGGGTTGCCATTCAAAAGCCACCAGAAAACCCTGCACAGGACTTTGCCGTCCACACTGGTGGTGTTACCTGACTGACAGCAGAGAGTTGTGCCTTCCATGCCCATGTCTCTGCACCACAATGTCCCGTATTATCTGGAAGCTCAGGGATGACAAAGTTCAGCAGATGTTAGACCTCAGACTTGGAATCTTCCACAGCCTGCCTTCCTTGTCCAGCTCTGGAGTACAGGGCCCTGGTTACATTCCCGTCTGTATGATAGAATTGTCATGAATCATTTGGCCTGGAACAGCATTAAAGCAGCAAGCACATTTGAGATTAAATGAGAATGGATTCTGAAGGCTCCTCTTGGGGTTATTCGTGAGGTCTTTAGAAAAGAATATTGGTTCCTTGAATCCTTACAGAATTTCAAAAAATAAAAAGTGACTGCTGCATTCTGGAAACCCCATCTAAAATTTTCCCTTTATCTCAGGTGATTAATGGTCTCTCTGCCCCTCTGTGCCCTGATTAAGGGTGACAACTCCAGTTCAGATGATCAATCTGGGTATGAGTTTAATCAAATGTAGCCTAAATATTTGCACAAAGTCATTGCCAGCCACTTCTTAGATTTCAGAGTCAGAGATTAGTAAGATTATAAGTAAAATGCTTTCTAAAACTTTACCTTTGAAGTAATCTAGTTTAAATCCCTTTTAAATGGCTCTGTTAACCTGTTGGCTTTTATAATTCCTTATAATGGAATCTTGTTAATTCAGTTAAAAATGTAAGTTAAGTCACGTGAATCAACTTAAAACTTGAAGTTATAAATCAACTTGAAGTTGTAAGTTGCAAACACATTGATATTCCTACTAAACAGGCAAAAAGTGTTATCTTCTATGACTTTTTACAGTATCCTACTGGATCAGAAGCCACATGTGGATGTTATAGCACTTCCTAATTTCTTTAAAAATATCAAGGGCTCTTTCAAAAAGTTTTATTTCAAAAAAAAAAAAAAGTTTTATTTCTATTGCCATGATAAATTTATCATTATTCAGACTTTCAGCTTTGCCCTAACATTCAAATGTCATTGGGTTACTTATTTCAATACTTTCTTCAGTTACTCATAAATTGTTAAGAGTTCGTGAAGCTCTTTTTTTGTCACCAAATCAAAGTATCTCACGGTTGGAGAGGATATTATGTTCTCTTCAACTGACATTTATTGAACACCTCATTTTATGCCAGGCACTAAACTAAGTAGGTTCCCATATCTTACCTTATTAATCATCATAGCAATTTTAAGATGTAGGTGTTAGTCCCCTATTTTTATAAATGAGAATGCTAATACTCCCAGAGGTGAAGTTTATTATCTACACTCACCTGGCTAGTCAATGACAGATCGGGATTACAACTGGGGAGCCCTGGCACCTTATAAAATATCCAAAATAGTGTCTTCTTTATAACACACTCACTCGATGGGATCCAGACTGTGCTTGATAGGTCTCAGGACCACATGAGTCAGCTCATTCCACATTTAGACTTTTCTGGCCACCGGAAAGGTTTCTTTTATCCTGTACCATCATCTCTACTAAAAATGGGAAATAACTTTAGACACGGTGGAGGTCAGACTCTGGGTTCAAATCCCTATGCCTTTAAGAACTCAGGGACATCTGTGCACCTTCAGAATTCACAACTCCAAGGAGACAAGTAAAATCGCCTAACCTGAAGCTTGACACAGAAGAGGTATTTAACAGCTGATAAATTCCATAGTCTACTCTTTCCTTTACTGACGCCTTAATGATATGCTCCGGGGACAAGGATGGCATATGGTCACTGGCCCCCTTTGCAGTTACTGTTCTCCCAACACCCCAGAAAGCCTTAAAATAATCACAAACTCTCAATAATATGAATTTTACAAAATAACACTCTTTATCTTTTCTCACATACGAGCTCCATGACTCAGCTGAAACTCTCTACACTTCTTTTCTTCCATGAATCTAAAAAGAATGAGTCTAACAAATTGGCTTTTAAATGTCTTTTACTTTTAAATGTCTCACGTTTTCAGCTCCCCTGCAAGCACGTCTGTTCCCCCATGTCCACATTGCCCTTGACTATTTCATCATGTCTGCAGGGCATACTTCCCTTAGTAGTTGTCCCATATAAATGGCAAGCTAGTGAGTTCCATGCAGAGAAGTGAATACATGGTGCCCGATTTGTCTTTCTCTTTCTATCATCCCAACCTGATGACTGACCAAAGGCCTAAGGCCCCAAAGTTCTGAATAACTTTTCCTTCTTTCGTTGCCTCATTTCCTGGGGCTCTCTGTGTGTGGCTGATCGAGGAAACACATACATGCACACACACACACACACACACACACACACGCACACACACACGTGTGCACGCACACAGACAGCAGGGTCAGAACAACAATTTGACTGGGCTTGTCCATTTCTAACTATAAGTCTCAGACAACAAGATACAAGATATTTCTTGTGTTGTTTAGGGCATCACCCACACACCTTGTCCATGATTCTGTGTTAATAGTGGAGAGTACCTTTCTCTCCAAATACACAAAGTGACAAATGAAACAAGGGACATAGACAGTCTGACCAAATAAATTCTTGGACATGAGAGACCACTGTAGATTGCTTTATAACAAAGAAGGTGATTCACAGGGTAAATACAGGACATGCCCTGTGAGTTTTCTTACTGATGAAATTCATGCTTCGAATTGCTGATTGGTGGTCCCTGAAGGATTGCAGTAACTGTGTTCTAGTCTGGAGATTGCGTTATAGGTGATACATCTCTGATAACTGAAATTCCAAAAAAAACATGGGAATTACCAAAAACATGGCAATTACCAATAAATCTCTGCATCCATTTTTATAAGGAGACGCAAGTGTGGACACATTTCGCCAGCTACTACTGTCTCTCACGTCATTGCAGTTATTACAGACAGGAGCCCAGGCGACGGGCCCTGAGCTTTTGGCCTTGGTGTGGCCCATGAGCCTTCTTTCCCACTACAGAGTCAGGCTCTGATCACAGCATGAGCCTCCCTTTCTCTGGCCAAAGAGTAATGTAAAAATTATAACACACATTAAATATTTATCCTCGAGACAAGAGTAAAAGAATTCATAAGCCAAGACACAACCGGCGAGCATTCCAGAATGCAGAGTAGATGTCTTAGTCCATTTACGCTGCTCTAACAAAATAGCACCAACAGGTGGCTTATCAACAACAGAAATCTGCTTCTTATCGTTCTGGAGCCTGGAAGTCCCAGATGAGAGAGACAGCATTGTCCAGTGAGAGTCCTCTTCTGGGCCACAGACTTTTCATTGTGTCCTCACTTGGCAGAAGGAGCTAGGGAGGTCTTGTGGGTCTCTTTTTATGGAGCCTTATAAAAGGAACATCAGTAATCCTGTCATTCAGGCTCCAGCCTCATGGCCCCACCTTCTAACACTCTCACTTTAGGATTTTGGAGGGTTTTTTTTAATGTTTATATTACTTATTTTTGAGAGAGAGCAAGGAGGGGAGGTGCAGAGAGAAAGGGGGACAGAGGATCCAAAGCAGGCTCCACGCTGACACCAGAGAGCATGATGCAGGGCTCCAACTCACGAACTGTGAGATAATGACCTGAGCTGAAGTCGGATGCTTGACTTACTGAGCCACCCAGGTGCCCCTAACACTATCACTTTGGATGTCAGGATTCCAACGTATGACTTTGTGGGTGGATACAAACATTCAGACCATAGTAGTAGCCATTCTCTTCTATAAAAACAAATGATATAAGCAAATCTCTGCCACTGCCCAGTCTCTCTCCTTCAGATGGCTGACTCTTCCCCCATCCCAGCACACACACACATACACCCAAAGTGGCTCACTACCATCCTCATTACAATGGAGGGAATTGTTTTTAATTAAACTTTTAAAGCATCTCTTAGTCCAGAAGGAAGACATCGTGGAAAAAATAGGAGTAATTTAAAGAATGCATGACAGACCAGCTACTCTCCACCTAAAAGGATTTTCTTTGAACCACCTACTTGTCCATTTTCTTTCCTGTGGTTGGATAGTCAACTAATTAGAGCATCATTTGAGTGAGCGTCAGTGGGTCAGGGAGAAGGGCGAGACACCTGAATGTGGGTTGGATGGTTGAGGTTGTGTCCTCAAGGAGCCAGGTGTCATTTAGGAGTGAGGAAGGTGTTGGGCAAGCTCTAGGGAAGTGGTTATGGTGAATTCTGGGAGGACATGAGTTGAAGAGCTTCAGAAGTGTCTGGGAGGGATGCGGGGGGCAATCAAAGATACCTCCCTTTCTTTCATGATCTTGCCTGAGGCCAGCCTTGTTCCGGCAGAGAGAGAGAAGAACCGTATCCTTGCTCCTTTTAGCAGGCTCCCTTGCTACTAAGATTCAGAATTCAGGATAGTGCTATAATTTAGTTACATTACCAAATAAATAATCTTTAGTTATTGGTCCATGTTAGAATATCGCACTATAGGAAAATGTATTCCAAGTTCCTAAAATCAATTTATATTATTATAATGTACTGTGTATCATTATGAACATAATATTAGCATATATAGCATAAACATTTTTCCTTGAAACCACTTGGTCTTCATACCCATTATTTAAAAAGACTACTTAATATTCCATCCAGTAGGTTTACCAAAATTTATTTAACCTAAGTATCTCACAATAGGGAAATGGCAATTTCTATTTCTGCTCTCAAAATTGTTTCCAATTTTTTATTGTAAATAATACTGCGGTAAATGTTTTTATAAATGGCATTTTGGTATTTTACATTATTTACTTAGGATGGATTGCCATGTGTGGAGAGGTAGCATTAGAGAGTATGAAATGTTTATGGTTTTTCATCTGTGGAGCCAATCTGATTTCCCAAACTCAATGCCAGCAGACGTGAGAAAGCCTGGTTCTCTGAATGCAATCAGCACCGTTTTCTTTTTTCCCCTTTTTTCATTGTTGTGAAAATAACAAGCCAAAAATGGTTACCATTTTAATTTACGCCTCTTTCCTGGAGAACAAAGAATTCAAGAGAAAAGTGTGGCAAAATGGATGTGCCTCCGAGAAAGGTCCACTGGGGGGCTACCAAGAGGCTGTTAGCACTGAGCACCACATTTAACGTGCTGAAATCCTCTCCAGGTTCAAAAGTTTCATTTGCTGATGTCCTAGCATGGAGAGAATGGGGATTCCAACGGACACTAAGAGTTCATAAAAGACTGTACAAAAATGAACTTTTAGAGGTCAGTTGGATATTATCTATCAAAACATAATTTTTATGGGGCGCCTGGGTGGCTCAGTCATTTAAGCATCCAACTTCGGCTCAGGTCATGATCTCGCGGTTTGTGAGTTCGAGCCCCGCATTGGGCTCTGTGCTAACAGCTCAGAGCCTGGAGCCCCATTCGAATTCTATGTCTCCTCCTCTCGCTGCCCCTCCCATGCTCATGCTCTGTCTCTCTCAGTCTCTCCATAATAAATAAACATTAAAAAAATTTTTTCATTAAAAAAAATAAAATTTAAAAAATGCAACTTTTATGTATTCTATTGAATTCAGGAATTATTCTCAAGAAATCCATCCTAGAGAAATACTAGTGTTATAGAAGTATAAATTCACAAGAATAGTCATGACAACATTTTGTGTGTCATAATGAAATATAGAGGAAAAAACTAAATATCCATCAATAAAGGAATTACTCTTGAATTGTGGTACATAACCATTAGAAAGAGTAAGATGGACATATTGATTCACATGAGAAAATATCCCTTCTATCAGTAAGCTTAAAAAAGCAGAATATGTAGGGATGCCTGGGTGGCTCAGTCGGTTAAGCGTCCGACTTCAGCTCAGGTCATGATCTCACAGTTCGTCAGTTCAAGCCTGGTGTCAGGCTCTGTGCTGACAGCTCAGAGCCTGGAACCTGCTTCAGATTCTGTGCTCCCCCCCAACTCTGCTCCTCCCCTCCCTGCTCTCTCTCAAAAATAAATAAACATTTAAAAAAAGAAGCAAAATATGTAGAGTTGGATTGTATTTATGTTAAAAACCCAGGCATCTTCGTGTGTGTGTTATAATACACACACACACACACACACACACACACACACACATGCACTACACACAAATGGGGTTGTTTTCAACATGAGCAGAATTGGACTGTATACAAAGCAAAAGATACATATAATCCGTCCAGCCTTTTTCCAAGATTTTACAGACTGTTAGCCTGGTTGCCTGCAGAGGTGATATGACGTGAAGTATAGGACAGTTTTGACATTTTACTCTATAAAAAGTTTACCTTTTTTGAACCATAACCATGTGTGATGTTGAAAAGCAAAAGTCAAATGAATAGATATGCTCCAACTCTCAGAAGGTTCTCATTTCCTAATTCCTAATGAAGGAAAGGTCTAGTCGCTTCACCTTTGCCCTGTTGTAGCAAACTACAGTGAAATGGAACAATTTTCAATTTATTACTTGAATTCCATCCTTTAAAAAAAAATTTTAATGCTTATTTATTTTTGAGATAGGGACAGAGCACGAGCAGGGAAGGGGCAGAGAGAGGGAGACACAGAATCCAAAGCAGGCTCCAGGCTCCCAGCTGTCAGCACAGAGCCCGACACTGGGTTCGAACTCACCAACTTTGAGATCATGACCTGAGCCGAAGTCGGACACTTAACCGACTGAGCCACCCAGGTGCCTCTTGAATTCAATCTTTTATATAAATTCTCCATTTATGCCTTTTGAGCACATTTATTTAATAAGCTATTTATTTATTAAGAAATTAAAGGTTCCAGTTCCACATAAACACAGCAGATCGACCGCATCTATTTGCTTTTGCTTCACGCTAAAATCTCTGGGGAAGGACTTTAAAAAAAGGATCAAAGCGGTCAAGAGAAGACAGCAACTTTTATAAAGGCCAGAAGCAAAAGGAAGAATAGACACTTAGTAGACAGAGGAAAGCTCGAGCCTAAGACTGTTGACGGAGAGGCTCAAGAGCAAGCAGGTTTGTACGTCTGGCCCCCTGAAAGGCTCACACATGAGGGGCTCCAGGTACCTCAGAAAGAGGGAGTTGAAAACAGAGGATTGCCTTCAAGTTTGTATAAAGAAGCCAATCTCCCCACCCTGTAGCTGGGCAACAACCCCGATGCCAAGTAGGGATGAAGATTGGCGGTTTGCTCCCTGGAGGGGCTGGATGCCAGGATAGTCCCCGTGGCCAAGGACAGGGGTGCCATCGTGATCTCATGGGAACTAAGTGGAAGTTTCCATGCAGGCTTCCAGAATCCTGGCCACGATTCCTTCCAGGAATCCTCGTTGGGGAAAATGGTCATCCCTGGAGAGAAGGCCAGTGGATACAAACGGACCAGTCCTATCACCAGACCCCACTGCAAAGACCACCCATTAAAAGGCTTCATTCTCACACCATCACCAGTTATGTGGTTCAAGCCCCTAATGTGACTGAGACCAAACAAATAAAGGATTCAGCATAAATGAAGATAGTACTTAGATAACAAACTTTTTGAAAAACCAAAAAACTGTCATTCATAGTCTCCATTTCAGTTCCAATTGCCACACAAAAAATTGATCCCAAAACTTTGTGGCTTAAAATAACAGCAGACATTTTATTATCTCAAATGGCTGCCATGGGTCAAGAATTTGGATGAGCTTCATGGGCAGTTCTGGCTTGGAGGTTCTAAGGGAATTACAGCCAGGTGGCAGCCGGGTCCTGGAAGAGCCAGGACCTGGCCAGACTTCTCTCTGTCTCCTCAGCTGGACACAAGGCCCTTCCACGTGATCACTCTGCATCAGCTAGTGTGGCTTCTTTGAGTGGGTTGGCCTAGGGGCAGGCGACTACTTTCCTGGATAATCACGGCTCTGTTGTGATTGGTTCAATTCCCCAGGCCAGAGTTGTACTGCCTTTTGCAACCTAGCCTTGGAGGTCATGCACCATCATTTCTGCCACATCCAGTTGGTGCAAGTGGGTCCCAAGGCTGCCCAGACCCTAATGGAGGGAAATGAGAGCTATTGTGGTGGCCATCTTTGAAAACAGATCAGAAAGGTACAAGGAGATATTGTATCCATGAAAGAGCAAGGGAATTATGCCCTCTCCCTGTGCAATTATCACTTTATAAATTACCAATTTTGAAAATTAAAATCTGCTAACAGAAATTTAAAAAATAAAAGATTGAGAAGGTAAAACTCCAGTAAATCATGCAGAAAAAAATAGAGCAAAAAAGACAAGGAGTTGGGAAACAGGACAGAAAACGTAAGAGGGTGAAACCAGTAAATTCAAATATGAATAATGAAAGATCTAGACAAAGAGAACACAGAAAAAGGGATGAAGAAAAACATCAGGAATATGAGTCATGACAATGTCACAGCTTCCCTGAATGGAAGGGCATGAGTTTATAGATTAAAAGGGCTGAACATAAAAAAAAGAAGAAGGTGGAAACCACATGAATTCATAGCATTATAAAATATCAGATTATAGGGCATAAATAGAAAATGCTAAAAGTTTCCAAGATGTCGGTAAAAGACAATTCAAAGACCACAGCTCCGCGACCAGCCTAGAGAACAACCAGGTCACGTTGGAAAAGGAAGATGGAACATCTGGGGTGAGGTTTCCAAGAAAAATACTAAACAGCTTCCCTGTGTTTGCAGAGTTACACCTCCAACTGAGAAATAGGGGATTAACTGGTGACAGGTATGCAGAAAGCAAGACAAATGAAGACACAAAAGATTTCCCTGGAATATAGATGCCTGTGTTAGGATCAAGAATAACAGTACAAGCTTGTTACTTAGAAACGGAGTTAACATCAGGGGGGGAAAAGATTGTTCTGAACCGTGGAAAAGTAGGAAGGCATGGGGGAGTGGGAGGTGAGGACTTCTGTTATGTTTTTTAGGCCTTGTAGAAAAACGAGTTCTTAGACTATATGTCATAACATGCTTTAAAAGGCTAAACTTAAATACCACC
This sequence comes from Panthera pardus, assembly GCF_024362965.1. NCBI lineage: Eukaryota > Metazoa > Chordata > Mammalia > Carnivora > Felidae > Panthera > Panthera pardus. The sequence continues at coordinate 120,196 of NW_026527024.1, forward strand.
TTAAAATGATAGCTAGAAACTCAGATAAAAAATGGTACAATGAGGATATTTTTATTCCCCTCCCTCAAAGCCACTGATACCAAAAAGTATAAAACAAAAGAAAAAGAAATCTATCTTCAATGAGACACGGGAATAACCATCACCACAAACCACAGTTAGGAAGCATGAATGAATGCCAAAGACACTGAAATTTGGGTCAGAGGAGAGAAAGTGGTGAAATCATGTTTTCTTAACTTCAGTTGATTCAAAGTTCATCAGAGCATTATTTAATTCCATCTCAGTATCAATACCCTATTCTTTTTCTTTTTGTGTATGTGAAGGAGGACTCTTTTTTTTTTTCCTGTAAAAGTAGCGTGAGAGATTGTAAGTTATTTAAATCTTTTGGTGTTGTTTCAGTTTTTAAAATAACGAGCACCTGTGGGGTGCCTGGATGACTCAGTTGGTGAAGCATCTGACTTCAGCTCAGTTCATGATCTCACAGTTCACAAGTTCGAGCCCCACAACAGGTGTGGCTTTAGTTTGTATTTTCCTGATGATGAGTGATGTTGAGCATTTTCTCCTGTGTCTGTTAGCTATGTGGATGTCTTCTTTGGAGAAGTGTCTGTTCATGTCTTTTGCCCATTTCTTCACTTGATTATTTGTTTTTGGGGTGTTGGGTTTGATAAGTTCTTTATAAATTTTGGATACTAACCCTTTATCTGATATGATATGTCACTTGCAAATATCTTCTCCCATTACATTGGTTGCCTTTTGATTTTGCTGATTGTTTCCTTCACTATGCAGGAGCTTTTTATCTTCATGAGGTCCCAGTAGTTCATTTTTGCTCTTGTTTCCCTTGCCTCTAGAGACGTGTTCAGTAAGAAGTTGCTGCAGCTAAGGTGAAAGAGGTTTTTGCCTACTTTCTCCTCTGGGATTTTGATGGCTTCCTGTCCTGCATTTGAGTCCTTCCTCCATTTTGAGTTTATTTTTGTGTATGGTATAAGAAAGTGGTCCAGGTTATTCTTCTGCATGTCGCTGTCCAGTTTTCCCAACACTATTTGCTGAAGAGACTGTCTTTATTCCATTGTATATTCTTCCCTGTGTTGTCAAAGATTAGTTGGCCATACGTTTATGGGTCCATTTCTGGGTTCTCTATTCTGCTCCATTGATCTGTGTGTCTGTTTTTGTGCCAGTACCATACTGTCTTGATAATTACACCTTTGTAATACATCTTGAAGTCTGGAATTGTGATGCCTTCAGCTTTTGTTTTCTTTTTCAGGATTGCTTTGGTTATTCAGGGTCTTTTCTGGTTCCATACAAACTTTAGGTTTGTTTGTTCTACCTCTGTGAAGAATGCTGGTGTTATTTTGATAGGAATTGTATTGAATATGTAGATTGCTTCGGGTAGTATTGACATTTTAACAATATTTGTTCTTCCTATCCAGGAGCATGGAATATTTTTCCATTTTTTTGTGTGTCTTTTTCAATTTCCTCCATAAGCTCTCTATAGTTTTCAGTGTATAGATTTTTCACCTCTTTGCCTAGGTTTATTTCTAGGTATTTTATGGGTTTGGGTGCAATTGTAAATGGGATCAATTCCTTGATTTCTCTTTCTGCTGCTTCATTATTGGTGCATAGAAATGCAACCGATTTCTGTGCATTGATTTTATATCCTGTGACTTTGGTGAAATCATGGATCAGTTCTAGCAGTTTTTTGGTAGCATCTTTTGGGTTTTCTCTATACAGTATCGTGTCATCTGCAAAGAGTGAAAATTTGACTTCCTCCTTGCCGATTTGGATGCCTTTTATTTCTTTGTGTTGTCTGACTGCTGAGGCTAGGACTTCCAATACTGTGTTGAATAACAGTGGTGAGAGTGGAAATCCCTGTCATGTTCCTGACCTTAGGGGGAAAGGTCTCAGTTTTTTCCCCATTGAGGATGATATTAGCAGTGGATCTTTTGTATATCGCTTTTAAGATCTTGAGGGATGATCCTTCTCTCCCTACTTTCTTGAGAGCTTTTATCAAGAAAGGATTCTGTGTTTTTTTCAAATGCTTTCTCTGTGTCTATTGAGAGAATCGTGTGATTCTTATTCTTTCTTATATTAATGTGATGTATCACATTGATTGATTTGCAGATATTGAACCAGCCCTGAATCCCAGGTATAAATCCCACTTGGTCGTGGTGAATAATTCTTTTAATGTATTGTTGGATCCAGTTGGCTAGTATCTTATTGAGAATTTTTGCATCCATGTTCACCAGGGAAATTAGTCTGTACTTCTCCTTTTTAATGGGCTTTTTGTCTGGTTTTGGAATCAAGGTAATGCTGGCCTCGTAGAATGAATTCAGAAGTTTTCCTTCCATTTCTGTTTTCTGGAACAGCTTCAAAAGAATAGGTGTTAACTCTTCTTTAAATGTTTGGTAGAATTCCCCTGGAAAGCCATCTGGCCCTGGACTCTTGTTTTGGAGGAGATTTTTTATTACTAATTCAATTTCTTTACTGGCTGTGGGTATGTTCAAATTTTCTATTTCTTCCTGTTTTAGTTTCAGTAGTTTATAAGTTTCTAGAAATTTGTCCATTTCTTCCAGATTGCCCAACTTATTGGTATTTAATTGTTCATAATATTCTCTTATTATTGCTTATATTTCTACAGTGTTGGTTGTGATCTCTCATCTTTCATTCTTGATTTTATTTATTTGGGTCCTTTCCTTTTTCTTTTTGATCAAACTGGCTAGGGGTTTATCAATTTTGTTAATTCTTTCAAAGAACCAGCTCCTGGTTTCGTTGGTCTGTTCTACTTTTTTTTTATTTCAATAGCATTGATTTCTGATCTAATCTTTATTATTTCCCATCTTCTGCTGGTTTGGGGTTTTATTTGCTGGAGTTTTTTTTCTTTTTCAGCTCTTTGAGGTGTTAAGGTTAGGTTGTGTATCTGAGACCTTTCTTCCTTCTGTACGAAGGCCTGGATTGCTATATACTTCCCTCTATACTTCCCTCTTATGACTGTCTTTGCTACATCCAAGAGGTTTTGGCCTGTCATGTTATCATTTTCAATGGCTTCCATGGACTTTTTAATTTCCTCGTTAACTTCTTGGTTAACCCATTCATTCTTTAGTAGGATGTTCTTTAATCTCCAAGTATTCATTGTCTTTCCAAATTTTTTCTTGTAGGTTGATTTCAAGTTTCATAGCATTGTGGTCTGGAAAAATGCATGATATGATCTCGATATTTTTGTACTTGTTGAGGGCTGATTTGTGTCCCAGTATGTAATCTATTCTGGAGAATGTTCCATGTGCACTCAAGAAGAATGTGTATTCTGCTGCTTTAAGATGAAACGCTCTGTTAAGTCCATCTGGTCCAGTGTGTCATTCAAAGCCATTGTGTCCTTGTTGATTTTCTGCTTAGATGATCTGTCCATTACTGTAAGTGAAGTGTTGAAGTCCCCTACTATTATGGTACTATTATCAATGAGTTTATTTATATACATGATTAATTGACTTGTATATTGGGTGCTTTACATTGGGAGGCATAAATGTTTACAATTGTTAGCTCCTCTTGGTGGATAGACCCCTTAATTATGATATAATGCCCTTTTTCATCTCTTGTTACAGCTTTTATTTTAAAATCTAGATTGTCTGATATAAGTCTAGCTACTCCAGCTTTCTTTTGGCAACCATTAGCATCATAGATGGTTCTCCATCCCCTTACTTTCAATCTGAAAGTGTCTGTAGGTCTAAAATGTGTCTTTTGTAAACAGCATATAGATGGATCTTGTTTTCTTATTCATTCTGTTACCCTATGTCTTTTGATTGGAGCATTTAGTCGATTGACATTTAGAGTGAGTACTAAAAGATCTGAATTTATGGCCAACATGTTGCCTGTAGAGTTGGAGTTTCTGGTGGTGTTCTCTGGTCCTTTCTAGTCTTTGTTGCTCTTGATATTTTTTTGTTTTATTTCATGTTTTCTCCCCTCAGAAAGTCCCCCTTAAAATTTCTGGCAGGGTTGGTTTAGTGGTCATGAACTCCGTTAGTTTTCATTTGTCTGGGAAACTCTTTATCTCTCCTTCTATTTTGAATGACAGCCTTGCTGGATAAAGAATTCTTGGCTGCATATTTTTTCCAATTCAGCAAGTTGAATATATCCTGCCATTCCTTTATGTTCTGCCAAGTTTCTGTGGATAGGTCTTCTGTGAACCTGATCTATCTTCCCTTATAGGTTAAGGACTTTTTTTCCTTTGCTGCTTTCATAATTCTTTCCTTGTCAGTGTATTTTATGAATTTGACTATGATATGTCTTGTTGATGGTCGGATTTTGTTGAATCTAGTGGGAGTTTTCTGTGTTTCTTGGATTTTGATGTCTGTGTCTTTCCCCAGGTTAGGAACATTTTCTGCTATGATTTGCTCATATCAACCTTCTACCCCTTTTCTCTCTCTTCATCTTCTGGGACTCCTATGATTTGGATGTTATTCCTTTTTAGTGAGTCACTGATTTCTCTAATTCTTACATTGTGTTCTTTTGCCTTCGTATTCCTCTTTTTTTCTGCTTCATTATTCTCCATAATTATGTCTTCTATATTGCTGATTCACTGTTCCCATTCATCCATCCTTGCCACCGTGGCATCCATTTGAGATTGCACCTCAATTATAGCATTTTTAATTTCGTCCTGACTAGATTTTACTTCTTTTATCTCTGTGGAAAGGGATTCTATGCTTTTATCAACCCCAGCTAGTATTTTATTATTGTGATTCTAAATTCTAGTCCAGACATCTTGCTTATATCTGTGTTGATGAGCTCTGGGAGAATCTCCCATTTGCACATACATATAAGATTAATTTTCCCCAGAGCTGACCAATCTCAGGGTCAACAGACTACTAATGCCAAGGAGCAATCATAAATGAAATTCCCTAAAACTGTTTATGAATGTCAAGACCCACCAAGGCAAACCGTATTTTGAAAACACAATTCAGATGTCTCATGTCTTAATCCCAAGTGAAATAAATCAACCATTCATAATTAAACGTTTCTGATTGCGGATGTGGCCAGGCATGGAAGAGTCCACAGCAGCAGGGAGTCAGGACGGGGTGGGAAGGCTGGGTCTGGAAACTCACCCGCATACTGGAAGGGGGCACAGAGTGGGCTGGGGTTTGTAACCGTGCAGCAGCAGATGGCAGAGGGAGCTACTTTGGAGCAGAATGGTGACTGGCCCCTTGCAGCGGGGATCAGGGAAATCCAGCAAAGATGATAGTGAGCTGCGTGCTGGGCACCTTCTTGAGCATTCCTCTCGCATTAATGAGCTTACTTACACAAGAATCTGGTGAGGGAGGCAGTTTTACTAGACCCATTTTACAGACATGGAAACGGATACACAGAGAAAGGAAGGAGCTTGCATGAGGTTATCCCTCTAAGTGGCAGAGCAAGGATTTGGACAGTTTGGCTGTAATGCCTACCTCTTTAACCACTGAGCTATATCCTCCCCACGAGGTAACAAGCTTCTCTTTCAGGCAGAGGGTGGAGGACAGTCACTGGAACTAAGAGAGCAGTTAATATGCTGGGGGACAGATCCACGTCCTTCCAGGAAAAGCGAACAGCTTGCACCAGGATGCAGGCTCAGGAGAGGGACACAGAGTGGGGCCCCACTAGAGCTGGGACTCTCCAGACAAGGCATCCCGAACTCTTTGACATCACACTCCTAAAAGAAAAAAATGTTAAGCGTGAGTCCCAGTGTATATAACTTCATTTATATATTCCTTTTAAATTTTTGTACATGTACTACTGAATTAATGTAGGTCGTAAAATATGCACAAAGGGGGAAATTATTCTTTTATACCGAAAACTTGCCATAAATTCACCTCAAATATTACATTGACTTATCCTAGCACTGGAAATGTAGATCCCTGACCAAAAGTATATTTTTAAAATAATTTGGATCTGCCTCTTATTTAGACATTTATCAGAATGACTTGATCTAGAACCCATTTTTTTCTAGAATTATTCCCTGATTGTTTAAGATCATGATGGATGATTAGTTGGGGGGAAACACACACACACACACACACACACACACACACACACACACAATGCAAGACCTTTGATGTATTGCGTAATCCTGAAACTATACGTTAAAATGAAAACAAAGAGACTTTAAAAATCCTGCAGCAATACCCAATAAATAAATAAAGGTCATCCAGCATGAAAAATTTCCTCTCGAACAATGCTTTTAAATCCCAGAAACAAAACCAAAATGTCAATCCATTCTTTTTAACATTTTTTCACAGCAAAACAACAGCCAGTGTACAAAATAAAACACTGGCGTTCAAACAATCTAAGCCACTGCCGGTGACAGAGCGTGTCTCATTCGGGGCAAAGATCTATTTTTCTGATCACATCCATAACTCAACACATACAAAAAGAAAAATTAAATTATATTAAAAGACAGCATGTTCAGCAGTTCTGACGGGCTTCAGCCCTCTGACAGCTCCTGGGATTCCATCAGCCAATTATTGCCACGTTGTGAAGTCAACCGTCTCTTGAAACCAAATCTAATGGAAAGAGGAGGAGCTTAGCAAAGCAGCTTAAACACCTCACCTGAAAAGCTCTTTTCGAACTGGGACGCGTGTCAGTCATGTCTGAGAGGTTCCCTCCATCCTGCAAAGGAGAGATTAGTTCTTCAGGTTCCACTTGTGTGGTCATCACTTCAGATTTCCCTGAAGTTCTGGAAAGGCTAAAGGTTATTTCCAGCTGGAGCCACTGGGGCCTGAACCCACGGAGCCTTTTCCTGCACAAATCTCAACCTGACAGAAACTGTAAAATGAGACTCCTGACCTTCCATATTAAGGGAGCAATGTCAAGTTGGCTGATAAGCTTGTTGGTGGTTGGTTTGGAAGGGGGTTGACCCAAGACTGTAGCAAAACCGAGGCTGTGGTCTGTTAATCAAAGCCACCACCCCCAGGCTGGCAGATGATGGCCTCTGTTGTTTTGTCTTTGTTTTTGTGTTGGGGTTTTTTTGAAACCTGGGGTCAGGGATGGGCAACTTATTCCAATTTGTCTTTGAGGTGATACGTTTGGGAATGGAAAATTACCCAAGAAGTTAAAAAAAAAAAAAAGGAAAAAAAATCTGTGAAAGTATTTTATAAAGGTTTTAAATCATTGGGTATCTAACGTAGATTATTCATTCCCTTATGTGCTTTAAAATGCTCCTTCTTGGGGCACCTGGCTGGCTCAGTCGGAAGAGCATGAGACTCTTGATCTTAGGGTCATGAGTTTGAGCCCCACATCGGGTGTAGAGATTACTTAAAAATTTTTTTTTAATAAAGTTAAAAAATAATAGTAAAGTAAAGCAACTCCTTCTCTAAGCACTTCAGTATTCTTCCTAATGGTTGAGGTAAGACAATGTCTACATACGCCCCTTTAAAATCTCCCATGTAAAACACCTGCATCCCTACTCTACAGCTGTGAGGATCTTGACCACGAATGTCCTCCCCAGGCAGTGTCATGCCATAATAGCTTGCTGAGGACATTTTGTTCTTACTTCTGAATATTCCCTGGGCCCACCTCTATATTAACCTGCAGTGGTCATGTCTTCATATATGTCCTTGTTAAGCAACAGAGTTTTCATGAAAGCACTCTGACCCTACCCTTGTCTTAGAAGACGGCTAAAGCCTCATAGAGTATTTGTGTTTAAGGTACTAGTTAGAAAATGTGACCTTGAGATACCTGGGTGGCTCAGTCAGTTAAGCGTCCGATGTCAGCTCAGGTCATGATCTCACAGTTTGTGGGTTCAAGCCCCACATCGGGCTCTGTGCTGATAGCTCAGAGCCTGGAGCCTGTTTTGGATTCTGTCTCTCTCTCTCTCTCTCTGCCCCTCCACTGCTTGTGCTCTGTCTCTTTCTGTCTCTCAGAAATAATAAATAAACATTTAAAATGAAAAAAAAAAAGAATATGTGAGCTTCAGTTCACTGCTGCTGAGTGCTTAGCAGAATCTCAAGTGAGAGAAAATGTGTTTAGGAGGACAGCCTGATGGCCATGCAATCCACACACCGGCCTGGAGAAGCATTGCTCCTTCTGGCAGCCACAACCTCTTAAAAATCATCTAGAACTTGGTGTGATATGGGTGCTCTGAGGACACAGGTAGGCCATTGAGGATGGGGTGGAATGAGCAGCAGTGGGAAGAATAGAAGGAATAGAAGAATAGAAGGAAATAAGGTGAGGGAGTTGAAGGGGTTGGGGATGGGGAGAAGACGCCCAGATTGTGTAGGGTGTGGTCGGTCATGTCAAGGGCTTGGCTTTTGCTCAGAGGGCGTGGAGATCCACCCAGGGGAGCGGAGGAGTGACGTGATATGACATACATTATAAAATGACCAATCTGGCTAAACTGTCTCCTCTTTCCATTGCATCATTCAAATCCAACACTCAAAACAAGGAGCAGTTTCCAAGCTATTGCTCAAATGTCTGGTGGAAAGAAATAAATGGCAGGACGTCCCCCCTGTCACCTCCCTGAATTCCTGAGAGAAATAGATGGAATATTTCAAACAAGTTCTTTTTTAAGTCCTCCTCCACTTGGGCATGTCCGAGAGAGAGAGAGAGAGAGAGAGAGAGAGAGAGAGATCATTCCCAGAAATTCTAATTGAGTGGCTGGGTACAGAACAGAAACAGCTGTGCGGTTAGACTTCCAGGACGATCCTAATGTGCATATAGAAACTGCCTCTCCAGAGGCTGGCAACAATAGCTGATGTGGGCACAAGCTTTTATTTTTTCCCTTCTTGTGCACCATAGCTGTGCTGTCCAGGATGGTGGCCACTAGCCACACGTGGCTATTGGGCACTTGAACTGGGACTAGTTCAAAATGAGATGTGCAATCAGCATAAATCACCCAGTAGATTTTGAAGACAGGGTGAAAAAAAACGGATGTAAAATGTCTCAATAATTTCATTATAGATAACATGTTGAAAGAATCATATCTTGGATGTACTAAATTAAATACAATATGTTATTAAAATTAATTCAGCACTTTTTTTTTACTTTTTTAATATGGATACAAGAGAACTTAAAACTACAAATGTGGCTCACACTACATTTCTATTGGACAGTGCTGATGTAGAGCATCTCACAGACTCCTCTTGTAGGAACTGTGGCCCTCTGTCTCCCAAACCTTCAGAACCCACCTTACCGTGGTTATCACCTTCCACAATAATTTTTTTAAAGAAAAATGCTAAATTTATTTTTTAGATCTTTCTTCCAGGTAGTCTGTGGAGAAAGATCGAAAGACAGCACAACCAAGGAGTTAGTAGTAAGAATTTGCTAGATGTGTGACCATAAGCCAGTTACTCACTTCTCTGAGTCTCCATTCCCTCATCTGTAAGAACTCAATAATAACACATACCTCGAGATGTTGTCAAGCTAAGTATCATCGTTCCTAACTCTCCATAAGTGGTAAACCCTCTTGTCATTGGCGCTGAGCTTTTGAGAAAGTGGGGAGGTGCCCTGGGTCCAGGTGATGTGATTCTGTGTAAGCAGTGATACCCCCATTCCTGCGTCAACAGAGGTTCAGAAACCTGCCGTCTTCCTACCCACTCCTAAGCTGCCTGGACATTGTACCTCTGTTCACAAATGTCAGAATTATATTCAAACATCAGAATAAAAATAAGTACGAAGCCAATGTCGCTTGGAAAGAGTATTTTTGATGATCAGATCGTGGTTGCCATGTGCTTTCACTAATTACCATGACTAAAGAGAAGGGCCTGTGGTCTTTGCTAAAAGAGAGAGAAGAAAGGGCTCCAAGCCTTAAAACACCCAGTGCTCCCGTTAAACCATGCTACCTGTGAGGGTTTGCTTTATCTCGCTGTTTATGTCTCTCTGCCTTTTGGTCTCATAACCATTATCTATCAATGTCCATCAGCCTCGAAAGTTTAATTTTTACCCCATTTCTTCCAACTGCCAAGCTCAACTCTTACTCTTTTTTTTTTAATTTTTTTACCTTATGACTGAATTCATTAAAACAGTTTGTCCTTAAAGGTTTTCTTTTTTTCATTGACATGGAAAGACTCACATGGTTGGTTTCTCTAATTTTCAGAGGCAGCTGGTTGAGCTGAAGCTGGTTTCACATGCAGCGAGGCTTCCTCCTCTCCTCCAGCGGGCCGACTCCAATTAGAATGGAATCAGGAATGGGCGGGGGGCAGGCATTTGAAATCACCATCCATGGTCACCATGACTTCTAAACCCAGAGGCACCATTAGATCAGGGCTATATTTGTAGGCATTTTGTTATACTTGGGACTATTGAAAAGTGAGAAACTGGAATGAACTGAGGATTTTATGCTTTTCCCAAACTGTGGAGCAAAAGAGATGGCAATAGACAGGAAAATGTAACAGTTTAAGTGGTGGATGTGGCTGTTGAGCTGTGTTTCTGGAGGAGAACGTGACAGGCAGGAGAGGAAAATGAGTAAGTTGGGAACAGGGACAATCTCACTTCCTGAGTCACAGTCCTCTACACTAGACATAAGACTAAAGCCTTAAAATACCAGCAACCTGTGTCCTCAGACTGTTTCCTTGGATGACTGGCCAAGGTGCTGGATGTAGCACAGAGCTTTTTAGAGAATCCTTGACCCTGAGCAGTCCCAGAAATTCACGTGCAGTGATTCCTTCGTTGCATTGGCGTCTGTCCTGCCACCTGTGGCTGCTTTTACTGCTCCTTTTGTGTCAAAAACAGGTCATGAGCAAACACTCAGGCAAACCGGGTCTCAGCATGTCACTACACAACACATGCTTTCTGAAAAACCATTTTTTTTTGAAAACCATTTTTTGTTACTCTAGAAAGTGTGTGTGTGTGTGTGTGTGTTTGCGTGCGCACGTGCACATGCATGCACGCTCCCGTGCGTGTGTTTGTACACGTATGTGTTTTCTGGGGAAAAATATGTGCACACACATTTCCAGACATATTTGCTGAAAACACACACACGTGCACACACATATGCGCACTCCTATTCTGGAAAATCACTTTGAGGTTGATTTTATATATATGTAAAGAGAGAGAGAGTCCTGTAGATCCATGTAGAAAGCCTTATGCAAGTATTTTTAATTTATTTCCTATAAGAATAAATTTGTTGCATGCAACAATGAATAAATCTATTCTTTTTCCACAGATGTGATGCAAAAAAAGAGGGGCATGCTCAAAGAACCTACAGAGGGGAAAAGTTTCTAATAGAGGGGGAAACCATTAAAGTAAAATTTTAGTTGTCAGTTTTATAACTGAAGCTATCTCCTCACTTGAAAATATTGTTTTCACTGGAGTAGAAGGAAAAGAGGACCCAGCAAATGCCCTACAAGGTTGATTTCCCCCAACAGATTACAAGCATGTACGCGAGGATTTCAAGAGAGTCCTCACTGTTGTGGGGCAGAGTCCAGTCATTCAAGGCAGTGTGTAGTAATTCAGTGAATGAGTGTCCTAAATTCATTCTTTTTCTTCTTTTTCCTTCCTCCCCTGCTCGTTTTTACTTCTTTTTCCTTTTAGACTTCTTCCACCAAGAGGCAGGCAAAGTATAATTACTTTTTTTTACGACAATCTTATTTTCAAAATCAACTCTGGATAATTCATAATCCTGGACTTTTTTTGCCCAAAATGTACCGATAGCCAATTATTTCTTGGTTTCTTTGAGGTGAATCTTTGCTTTATAACCCATATTTTATTGTCTTTGAAGTTTGAAGAAATGATTCTCAAAAAGTGGTAGATGGTAATAGAAATAGGTTACCAAAGTGTCTTCAGTGTTCTTTAAGCAGAGGGGGTTGGGGTTCCGGCTCTGAGAAAAATGTGAAGATGGCCAAACTGGTCCAGAATACCATCAATCCATCATTAATTCCGTGTGTGTGCATTCAATACCTAGTAAGTTGTAGGAAAAGTACTGGACTCTGGAGATACATCAGACAAAATATGGTGTGTGCCCAAGGAGCCCTTCTTTGGCCTTTGGTACATGCAAATGTAAGCTACCAATTGTAGTTTAGTGTGAGAAAGCCTTTGGAATTGCTATACTTTGAATTTATTTCACAAAAGAATGAATGTTTAAGTCTAGCTCTCACAGAAACAAGTGATACCAGCACAAAAAAAAAAAAAAATCCGGGTGGGTGACCATGGCCAAACCAGATAGGCAGCTCAATGTGGGGATGTGAGACTCGGTGTGAAGGCTGCCTGCTCTTGGCCTGGGGAGGAGCCTCATGGCCTTTGGCCACTTCTTAGACTCTGTACGGCATCACTCACAAATAGTTTTCAGGAGGCATCTCTTTTTTTTCTCAAGAAGCATGGTGTCATCTACGCTCATAACGTCCAGAAAGCCTGTGAGGCCTCAAACAACTTTATGGGGACATAACCTGCTTCTTGAGTTGCACGAAGCAGAATGCCGTGAGCTGCTAGTACCTCATGCATTCTTGCCCCGTTCAAGAGAGGGACCCTACATGAGTTTCTTTCAATTACTCTGTTTATCCAACTGTCATCATTACCCACAGGAACCCACCTCCCATTTGATGAGTGAGACTCCAGTTGTGATGGAGTCTTACTCATTAAGAGTAATGTGGCTTTACCCACATTAAAGCCACCTACACAGCGTGGCACGTTCTCTAAAGAGGCAGCAGTTTTGAGGGTGGTTTGTATTGACTGAAGGACGGTTCAGGGCTAGGTTAGAACATTTCCACAAATCTCAAGGTTTAATTAACACACCGGATAAAGGAGTCACGTGGACAAAACGGGCGACATGAGTAGGAACAGTAAGCAAAGTCATAATCTGTAGTTCCATTTACCTTCCTTGGTCAAGGAAAAGAACATGTCAAAATCGATGTCCTATTTTAATCAGAATAATCAGTGAATGGAAATGGCTCTGGATTTTAGGAACTATATGTCAGAGTCTCAGATCTCGCAGCCATCCACACTTTCAGGTGTGGCTTTGTTGTTGTTGTTGTTTAACTCAAAATAGAAATCGCTTTACTGTAACCAAAGTTGATCCTAAATAATAAGACATTGGTGGATTTTCTGGTTGTTCTTTTCTATTAAGGTCTTAGGCGGTAGAAAAAATAGAATTTTATCACTTAAGGAGTCAATCGTGTCTTTATGTCTGTGAGTAGTAAACAATCAGTGGTTACTTGGTAACTAACTTCCTTTTAAAATTCCAAGAGAAGAAACTGGCAAACAAATCAGTTTGCGGAATTCTTTGAAAACAGCTGGAACTTGCTTTGAGCGTGGCTGGGAGCGTCGGCTATGAAGTCTAGAAAAATCTGTATTTGACTATCCCTTCCTGATTAGTATGATGACGTTGGCCAAATTATTCCCTTAAGCCTCAGTTACCTTATCTGTGAAATAAGGATGATAACATCTACACCAAAAGTGTTGCTGCTGAATACTTCATTAAATAATATAATATATGAAAATTGCCTATTGCGGGAACTCAAGAGAAACTCATTTCTTTATGGCATGTAAACATGAATCTGGCTCCAAGTCAAAAGTGCCCTCACCGAATCAACAAACTTTCTGTAAGTAGCTCTTTCTACTAGGTTCTGGGGCTATAATGGTGAATGAAAAATAGCACTTACCCTCAAGAGCCCTTACAGTCCAGAATTCTACTTGGCTCCCAGTTCAGCTGAGCAAGCAAGAAAATTTGGGCTGCTTAGTGTTCAGAGCAAAGAAGCAGCAACTTCTTTGATAAGCAACCTGCTGCTTATCAACAGAATGAAGAGACACCACCTCGTGTCTGCAAAAGGCATAAATTACGTAATTTAAAAATTTTACAAATAAATAATTGAACAGATAATGTAACTCCTGAAAGCAACAGCTTCATAGCAGATGATGAAGTGAGCAGAGCAGAGGTGACACGAAGCAGAGGCATTCGACTGGGGGACAACTTTATCCACTAAAGCGATTCAAGCAATTGACCTGTCTGTCCAAATAACACTCCAGTTTACAAAGCCAATAAAGAGAAGATAAAGCAGTCAAAATGAAGACCATCTGTTAAATTGCAAATCATTTCCTTCTTTTGGATGTATTATTCTAAATGCATCTTATAACACTTTGATTAAGAAACTGCTATTATAATTAATGACAATGACTAAGTTGACAGAATGGCATTTCTCCCAAGAAACCCACTTTACAGGAACGCCTGGGTGGCTCATTCAGTTAAGTGTCTGACTTCTGCTCAGGTCACTATCCCACAATTCGTGGGTTCAAGACCCACATCGGGCTCTGTGCTGACAGCTCAGAGCCTGGAGCCTACTTTGGATTCTGTGTCTCCCTCTCTGCCCCTCCTCCACTCATGCTCTCTCTCTCTCTCTCTCTCTCTCTCTCTCTCTCTCAAAACTGAATCAACATTTTTAAAAAAAGCTACTTTACAAAGGGAATGAAATTGAGAAATATCAACTGGGAAAGGTCATTGTGGACAGAGTAGCTGAATATACTGTTGTTATTTAAAAAAATTCAAATTTGGTTCAGCTCAATTCAATAAGTATTAATTGCGTTTCTGCTGATGGCCAGGACTGGATAAGGTTACTCTTACCCTCAAAAATCCACATTAGTGAACTACCAGATGTACAAACAAAGCATTCAACTTCGAACTTCCTGGTCTCTCCATTTGCCTTCCCTCTCTCTCCTGTTCCCACTCCATTATGAAAGAGATGAGCCCACTCTGCTGCCTGCTTATTTTACAAAAACTCTCGGGGCACCTGGTGGCTCCGTCGGTTAGGCATCCGACTCTTGACTTCGACTCAGGTCACGATCTCGCAGTTGGTGAGGTGGAGCCCCTCGACAGGCTCTGAGCCAACAGCGCGGAGTCTGCTTGGGATTCTCTCTCTCCTCCTCTCTCTGCCCTCCGCCACTTGCCTTCTGTCTCTCTCTCTCTCTCTCAAAATAAATAAGCATTTAAAAAAAACTTTCTACATGGAAATATATATATATATGCTTACGTATACATACAGCCTCATGATGGTTCTCCAAAACTATTTGTGTGTACATGCGAATATTTGTGTCTGTATATATATATTTCCAGAAGTGGGACCATAATGCAACAGTAGGGTCAGGTTGATGTTTATTTACTGACTCCAGCTTGCTTTTAAATGATTCAGGAATTAGTATGTATATATATATATGTACATATATATACACACATATACATACATATATACACACCCATAAAATACACACACAGAAATATGGTGGAATGTTAAAAGTAAGAGAATCTGGATATGAAGGGTATGGTTCTTGGTACCAATCTTGCAACTTTTCTGTAAATTTGAAATGACTTCCAAGTATATCGTTCTCCTAAAAATTTTAAAAGTAAGCGATTCAAGGGGTGCCTGGGTGGCTCGGTCAGTTAAGTGTCCGACTTCGGCTCAGGTCATGACCTCTTGGTTCCCGAGTTCAAGCCCCGCGTCAGGCTCTCTGCTGACAGCTCACAGCTCGGAGCCTGGAGCCTGCTTTGGATTCTGTGTCTCCCTCTCTGCCCCTCCTCCACTCATGCTCTGTCTCTCTCTCTCTCAAAAATAAATAAACATAAAACAGATTTTTTTTAAGTAAGCAATTCAAGACCCTTCGTAAACCTCAACGCGGCCTCGTCTTCCAGCAGCAGGTGCTGGCCAGGTTCCAGCCCATGTTTCATACCCGGTTCCCAACTACCTACAACAGCGGTGCTCAACCCTGGCCACACGCTGCAGTAATCTCAGAAAATAGTAAAATAGGCTGGCCTTTCCCCAGACCGATTAAATCAGATTTTCTGAGAGTTTGCCTTAGATTTGCATATATATATATATATACAGATGTGTGTGTGTGTGTGTGTGTGTGTGTGTATATATATATATATATATATATATATGTATATACAGCCAAGGTTGAAAAACTCTGACATCATTTCCTGAACACCACTCCGTGTGCCTTTGTTCATGTTTTTACGTTTTTTCCCCACACTGGGCAGAGAGCAGGAGGGAGCTGCCCGCCTTGTGCATCTTGCAAATACATATTCACTGTCACCTTTCTCGTGAAGAAGCCCAGACCTTCCCCTCCCCCTGTTTCTACTCTGTTAGTCTGGACCTCACACTGTATTCTAATGAGGTGCTTATCTCCCAACCAACTGTGAACTTCTTTGGGGAAAAGTCCTTGGCTCGAATTTGCTTTTGTTATCAGCACATGCCTGGCACATAGCGAGATTCCAAGAAATGTTTACTAAATTCAAAGCAAACAAGTTACACTTGTTGGACTCAAGTTGTAACAAAGAGCCGTGAGGGCACTCTCGGAGGAGCTTTTCCCTGCGTGTGGCACTTAGGTGCCGACACCGGCTGGGAGCATGAATGAGGGCCATAATGGAAGGCAGTAGAGACGGCCGGCCAGGAAGGACGCAGAAGTTCTATAAGCAAGTAAGCCAGTGTGGCCAGACTGCAGGCCGAGGGTGCAGGGAATGGGAGACGGGCTGGGGAAGACCAGGGCCAGGTAATGAATGAGGGTGATGAAGGTCACCCGGAGGGGCAGCCTCTCGCACAGAGCCCTACCCACACCCAGCGTCTCAGTGTGTCATTTCTGAGTGAAGTGATTCTTACTATGTTTCCTTAAGCTTTTGATGGGGAAGTCATGAACGCTGATTAAAACTACTAACCCTCTAACCCTCTCTGGGGCGCGAGGGTGGCTCAGTCGGTGAAGTGTCCAACTTCAGTTCAGGTCATGATCTCAGGGTTCATGAGTTCGAGCCCCGCATCGGGCAAGGTGCTGTCAGCACGGAGTCTGCTTTGGATCCTCTGCCCCTCTCCCCGCCCTCAAAAGTAAAAAAGCAAACAAACAAACAAAACAACAACAACAACAACATTAAAAGCTATGAGCCCTCTCCCCAGGAAAATGCATATGCACTTTTTGCCTGAAGTTTCAGAAGATTTACAGATTCGTTGAAATGTATCTAGTGACCACCTCCCCCACCCCCAGTGATATTCCAAATTGTAATAAAAAGGATGAAATTTAAGTTTAGGGGCAACACACTCTCCTCTCATACCAACCATTCACCAAACTGCAGCCAGAATGATCTTTTAAAACTGCAAATCAGATTATGTCACCTCTACTTGAGACCCTCCAGAGTTACCCTTTACTTTCTACACAAAAAAATCCCCAACATACCACTCTTTCTAGACTCACTTCCTGCCACTCTCCCCTGAATTTTTGCCTTTTCACCTTCTTGGCTTTCTTTGCATTGGCCTTCAACATTCCCTCCTTCCCCAGGTCCTTTGCACATGCTCTTTCTCTCTTTTAGGATGCCGGCTCTGTCCCCAATACCACTTCAATCTCATGCTCCTTCAGTGATTAACTTAAATATCATTTGCTCCTTGCTAAATCTCTACTCGCTTCACAGCTTGTAGAAGACACTTCAAAAATAAAGAATATACAAAGAAGACTGGTTGCTAGCCAGAGGAAGATGTAAGTTCAAGGGAGGATTGCTTTAAGATGGCAATGATTTAAAGCCCACAGCAATTAAACGGTCCTGACCAGACCAGGACTGGTGGGTGGCAAAACCAAGATTAAACCCACATCTTTGGATCCCTGCCCTCCCCATATATACATTAATCGCTGACTGCATGTGTCAGGTGGAGGTTACCGGGATGGGGTCCTCTCCCCACTTGCTCTTTCTAGAGCAGTCTAACCTGTTGACCACCATATTTTCCAGTATGCTTATTAACACAGTTTCAGGAGCATGACCGTGGAAATTCTGGATACAAACTATCTTCCCACTTGAGACTAGAGCAAAGATGTTCAGTGCCATTGACTCTTGAACTCCAAGCAAAGAGGGCCCCCGGCTCCCACACAGTTCAACTCAGAGATCATATAGCTTATCGATGTGATTAAAGTAATACACTCTACACTTGTATCTCATGGGTAGCACATGCCATTCAGGCTAAACTTGAGAGATTTCTCCTTGGTGTCTTTTCACCCCTTTGCAGATTCAGACGCTTGAAGCTTATTACATAGAAACTGACCTGGCCTTTAGAGAGGGGTAGGAAAGTGGTTACAAAAGTTACGTATTCATCTGGGGAAACAGAACAAGTAAACGTGAACATTAACCCATCCTGGCTCAATGCTGTTAGTCCAAAATGACTATAGTAAATTGAAGGAAACATCCAGCAAACAGAGTAAAAAACGCAGGAGGGAAATCCAAAGAGGTACATACACTTGGGGAGAAAAAGCAGATATTGCCAGTGTAAAGCCAGGAGAGAAACTGGCTGTATTTCAGGATAGTGGGTCCTTGGGAGTACAACCGGAACCAAGTTGAAGAAGAGCTGGGCCTTGTAGATCGCCTTGGAAGAGGCCAGGTCTAATGCAGGACCAGGATATATGCAGAGGGGTGATGGCCAAGATTTCTAGGACCAGAGCTCCACAACACTTACTTAAGTTTTTCACCAGATGATTAATGGAAAATCAGTTAATGAGCATGATCATTCTGGGCAATGGAATTCAGCCATGAGAAAGCTTCCTGAGGCTGGGGCTCAGGTCCGTGTTTTCTCCAGTATGGGGTCTGCTCCCCAGCCGTTCCTCCTAGATTTTGTAGAAGCTGTAGAGAGCTTTTAGGATCCGGGGTTCCGGGACAAGATAGAACAGAGCTGTGGATGGCAGGAAGGAGTAAGCAAATATGAAAGTGTTTGTTTACAGCAGAAGATAAAAAGAAAGAAGCCTTCTGTTATGGGCTGAATGTTTGTGGCCCCCCAAGTTTCTGTGTTGAAGCCTTCAGGCTTTTGGAAGTCGTACTTAGGTTTAGATGAGGTCATGAGGGTGGGGCCCCCAGGATGGGATCAGTGCCCTTATGAGAAGAGGAAGAGACCAGAAAGCTAGTCCTCTCTCCTTTAACTCCCCACCTCTCTCTCTGCCATATAAGCACAAAGCAAGAACATGTCTGTCTGCAAGCCAGGAAGAGAGACCACACCAGGGAAAGAATCAGCTGGCACCTCGATCTTAGACGTACAGCCCCCAGAACTGTGAGAATAGACCTCTGTCGTTTGAGCCACCCAGTTATGGCCAGTCAATGTGGTTTGCTTGAGGGACTGGGTCAGTGACTGCATGAGACCACCTGCTGGACGCAGTTCACGCAGGCTGGGAGACCAGACCCTCTGGGACTCAACTCTGTATGTAGAGATGTGCAGGCAGCTGGAAATCAGCCAGCGGGGGCTGTTTACACCATGGAGATAGGCAAACACTACAAATCAGGGCTTCCCCTACCCGGGGAACGAGATATTTCACATTTACCAGCATACCCCTGGATTCGTTAGATGAAATACTTATGGGAGCAGAGTTCTCTGGAATCCTCACATTCGAAATAAACCTTGACTCTTTTGTTGTTTCTGTTTTAATTGTTAAAAACGATGACACTCTGCAGTTCTCTTGTATTACCCATCCGGTTGGTTATTCAGCATTTGTGGACTCTCTTGGCAAAGTAACCGTCGCTTACAACATTGTTCCCGTGGGGAAGTATGTCCAAGTTGCAAGTTGCTGACTTAATCTTTTTTTAATGTTTTTATTTACTTTGAGACAGAGACAGACAGAGCATGAGCAGGGGAGAGGCAGAGAGAGAGGGAGACACAGAATCCGAAGCAGGCTCCAGGCTCCGAGCTGGCAGCACAGAGCCCGACTCGGGGCTCTAACCCACGAACCATGAGATCGTGACCTGAGCTGAAGTCGGACGCTTAACCCACTGAGCCATCCAGGCGCCCCGCAAGTTACTGACTTTAAAATAAGCTTTTGGAAAAGAGCGCCTTTGTAGAGTTGGGGACTTTCAATTTCAGATGCTCGTGGGGAAGTGAGAGAATGAAAAGAATCAGGTTGCAAAATACATCCTAAGTGAAAAGGCAAAAAGAAATGGGATTCTTGAGCATGAGAAGGAAGGGATCAGGGGCAATTTAATTATGGGGGTAAGTGGGGCACCTGAGTGTCTCAGTCGAGCATCAGACTCTTGATTTCAGTTCAGGTCATGATCTCACACAGCTCAGGTCGTGATCTCACCATTATGAGATCAAGCCCCACGTCGGGCTCTTTGCTGGCACGGAGACTGCTTGGGATTCTCTTTCTCCCTCGCCCTCTGCCCCTCCCCCACTTGCCCACGTGCACTCTCACTATCTCTGTCAAAAAATAAATAAATAAAAATACATAACAGTAACAGGTGAGCACCATTGCTCTTCCATGGTAAGTGTCAGGGATTTGGTTACGCGAGGGAAAGGATATCTTTATGGTATTATTCTGGGATGGACAGTTTTGTGTATTTTATTCCAAACATTCGCCGACTTTTCTTCGTCAGTCAGGGGCCCATTTCGAGAACCGAGAAGCGATTATGACAAGGTAGCTTGCCTGCTTTCAGGGTTTCTGGCATCCTTATGATCCTGAACCTGCAGATGATGCACCATTGTTCGGAATTTTGAGAAACATGATATAGTTCAACAAATCTCTTTTATAATACATCTTAGAGTAAAAAAGACTCCAAGTTCGTCATTTTTTCCATCTAAAAAACGAACATCATAAAACGTAAGCTATCTCGCATTTGTATAAAACTATAAATTACGCACTCTACATCAGTAATATTTGATCATTTAGTGAGGGAAAAGATGTTATCTGGGGCTTGTTAAATTAGCGTTATTTTAGTCATTCATTCAGAAAGGATGGGAGTCCTCCTTTCCTAAATGATATTGCAAACCCTGATTTGGCATTTCCTTAAAAACCGTGTAAAACCGTGAAGTGACAGCCGTAAATCTGCCACTGGGAAACCGACGTGGTTCACGGCACTCCCAGGCCTTGGCTTAACAGTTGGTTTATGATGTAGGTTTAGAATAACACTTTTCGAGCCTGGTATTCTCCTTCCTCCAGAACTGACATGAATCCATAAAGCTTTCTAACGATGACTCTAAAATACACCAAAAGTACTCTCTGTAGCATGTTTTTTGGTCTGTTTATCTAAAACCCTTCACTTTCTGAATTTCTGTTCATGATCTGCCTTGGGAGGACGGTCGCCCCTCTAGCTGAAGAATGCATAATGGCTCACCCCCTCGGGACCGCCCAGCTACCTCCTCGGCCAGGTGCGCCGTCCTGCCTCGGCTTAGGCTCCCGGGATCTCAAACCCCTGTGTGCACAATTATCGTCCGGGGAACCTGTTCTACCTGCTGATTCCCAAGACCCTCTGAGTCGAGGCCTCAGAGCTAACTTCTGGAGCTAGCCCCGGGAACCAGCATTTCAGCAGAGAAATGTTATCGGGGGCTCGGTTCGGCCCACTCTCTGGAAGTGCAGTAACTGAAGGTGGCTCAGGGAAGCCCGGGTTCTTGCCGGCGATGTGTGGCATCTGTAGCTGGGGTGCCTGGGGCTTCCTCCGCCTCTACTGCCCAGAAGCCCTCCCTAGGCCCAGGTTCTTCGGGATTTGATCTTGAGTTTCAACCACCAGATACATTTCTCTCTTCCAATACGTTGCCCCTGTCTCTCTGCCTCTTGGCTTGTTCAGAAGACTCCACGACCTCCAGGCACCAGCTCGACCCCTTCTCTCCTGCGTGGCCCAAAGATGTTCTCAGATAATGAGCCCTCGTCCTCTGGTAGAACCTCTCTGGTGGCCCAGTGAACCCCCTGGTGTGTCTGCTTCAGGCGACCTGCCCTGCTTGCACCCCTTGACTGACCCCCTCGCCCAACCCCAGCCCCCACCATCTGTTAGACACTTTCTTTTTTTTAAATTTTTTTAAATGTTTATTTATTTTTGAGACCATGTGAGAGACAGAGTGCAAGCAGTGGAGGGGCAGACAGAGGGAGACACAGAATCCGAAGCGGGCTCCAGGCTCTGAGCTGTCAGCCCAGAGCCCGACTCGGGGCTGGAACTCACGAACCGTGAGATCATGACCTGAGCTGAAGTTGGACGCTCAACCGACTGAGCCACTCAGGAGCCCCTGTTAGACACTTTCACAGCAGCTGGCCTAGGAGCATCCGTCTGTCCCACTGGGCTCTGAACTGCTGAGCTCAGTGATTACCTCTTTCTCGTTCACTGTTTCCCCAACGCCCAACCTAAAATGTAGTGGGGCGCTAATGAGTCTTGCATAAACAACTGATGATGTAAAAAGAACGTTATGACTTTCACCCGAGGTATGATCCCTCTGACCGCACTGTCTCTGCTCCAAGCATTGATGCACGCTGCTCCCTCAACTAGAAAGCTGGGCTTCCCGCCATGTTGACATAGCCTCTGGTTCTTTGAGTCTCGGCTTCCTGTCTTTTCTCCCAGACGTCTTCCCTGGCCCCTTTTAGACAGGGCCGGTGCCCCTCATATTCCAGGACCCCCTGTATCACCTGGTCCTGTGCTTTACCCCACTGCGTTCTGATGATGCCTGGTCATCTAAATCCTCTAGATCCAGGGCTTGATAGGAGCAAGGATTGTAACCTCAGCAGACAGCACTCAATAGATGTCTGCTGAAAGCATGGGAAAGCCAACTCAGGATCCTGCAAGCTCGGATGAGGGTTCTCATCACACAATCTGCTGAGTTAACCTCCATAACACTCACCAGAAAGATTGCAAATTGTTGACATGTGTCTCCCGTGCCCTCTGCTGGACAGAAAGGTCTCCCAGTATGGCATCAGACATCCCAGTAAGTCATTCAGTGACTAGCGTGGATTAAGCATTGTTTAATCCTGTGTTTCCCATCAAAGGTCCTTGCGTTTCAAGCAAGGCAGCTCTTAATTATGTAAGACAGTCTCACATGCTGCAGGTTGCTTAGCAGGGTAACAGGTTGGTTAGCAAGTTGACACCGTTAATAGGTAGGTCCGGATCCGTCCACAGGTGCCTGACTCCAGACCCTGATTCATGACTCCGCACCAAATCTGTTCTAGACTTATTTAACACAGACAAATTTCTGAATTTCCAGCTGAGAGAACCCTTTTGGAATTTGTCCTCTCCTACTCATGACAATTGAGCTGCATTTCCCAAATATGTTCTTCACGGTATTAATTTGGTGGACGTTGGGTGTTGTGAGAATAACAGGTTCCATAGGCAATGAAGTTTGAGAAACACTTTCAGAAGGGCACGTGCAGAGGGAAAGGGAGCTGTGACAATGAGGACCAAACAAATCTGGAGAGGGAACCTCAGCCTTCACCCTGAGTTAGGAGGTGATGTTGGAACACTGGGGAGCAAACAGTGGGAGAATCAACAGAGGGGCTGAGCTGCCAGGAAGTGATTAAGAACCAATTAGCAATGATTAGGCCATCCAACTCTTGGTTTGGACTCAGGTCATGATCTCACGGTTCATGACATCAAGCCCTGCATCGGGCTCTGTGCTCGGCGCAGAGCCTGCTTGGAATTCTCTCTCTCTCTCCCTCTTTCTCTGCCCCTCCCCTGCTTGCACTCTCCAACGCTCAAAATAAGTAAATAAACTTAAAAAAAAAAAAGAAATTAAGTAACTTCCCATAAAACCACACAGCTAATTTATGGCCAGATTCAAACCCAGTTCTCTCTAGCTTCACGTCTTGTGATGTTAAGCACTGTGCCCAAAGCCTTCTGGGACTTCCCCAGGGTTTTGCGGAGGGCTCTCCTTTGTGAACGTCCAAACTAA
This sequence comes from Panthera pardus, assembly GCF_024362965.1. Classification (NCBI taxonomy): domain Eukaryota; kingdom Metazoa; phylum Chordata; class Mammalia; order Carnivora; family Felidae; genus Panthera; species Panthera pardus. The sequence goes on from NW_026527024.1 coordinate 143,724, forward strand.
CTCCAGTCTCAAAGAGGGTACCCAGGAGCTCCTTAAACTGGTGTTTATGTTATACCACTTCCTTTATTTCCAGGGTTATCTCTTCTACCTAAATTAGTTATTTGGCCTAAGTACTGTACATGAAAATTTTTTCCGGTATGATTTCAGTTTCTTAATTTTTATTAATATTTTTTAATTTTTTTTAACGTTTATTCATTTTTGAGAGAGAGAGAGGATGTGAGCAGGGGAAGGGCAGAAAGAGAGGGAGACACAGAATCTGAAGCAGACTCCAGACTCTGAGCTGTCAGCACAGAGCCCGACGTGGGGCTCGAACTCATCCGTGAGATCATGACCTGAGCCGAAGTCGGACGCCCAACCGACTAAGCCACCCAGGTGCCCCATTAATTTTTTTTTAATTTACCGACCTCCATACTTGATTTTTTTTTTTTTGATATTCATGTTGATGAAATAAGATCCATCTCCATAGAAAGTAGCCCAATCTGATCCCCTCCCGGAGTCAGGACCTGCCCTCTGAACTGAGGCTACTACAAAATTAACAGTTTACCTGAGCTTAAGTTGTTGTCGGTATCAGCATATCCGATTTCTCTTCGTTTTTCAATTTTCTGTCTTTTTCTTTTCAACAGATGTCGGTGCATTTTTTGAAGAAGGGATGTGGCTACGGTATAACTTCCAGGCATCGGGGGTCAGTGCCAAAGAGTCGGGCAGTAGGTCAGACATGTCCCCGGATCAGAACAACTCCCCTCCAGACCTGACCCACGAGGGGATCCACTTCAGCTTCAGTACCACCAAGGCGCCCTGCATCCTTCTGTATGTCAGTTCTTTCACGACAGACTTCTTGGCCGTTCTCATCAAACCCACTGGTAAGGACAAGGATGCCTAAGCTTTGCTACTTCATGTTGGGTGGACAGAATGTTCTAGAAAGTCTGGGTTGTTCTTGCCTCGTCCTTTATTCCCCACAGGACATTGAGCAAGTCACCCAAGTCTTTGAATCTCATATCCCGGTAGGAGAGCCAAGAAAGGAACTTGTCCGTTGAGTGCTCTCTAGCAATGTGTCGTAGTAATCTTGCTAAGGCATGTCGCGTTCTTTACAAGAATCATATTACATGAAAATGAGATGGCTTCGTATGTGTGATGATTTTTTTTTTTGGTTCCTGTCAAACAAATACATTCACTGCTATACTAAATAGAGATGAGCTTTGAAGTCGTGGAATTAATTTAATATAAATCAATGAATTACCCTGATTTATGATAATGTATCAGTAGGTTCCTACGGAACATATATAACTTTCAATAGAAATAGAAAAACAGAAACGTTTTCATTCCTAATCCCTCTCAGAATTTTACATTCATAAAATATATCCCATAAAATAAAATATATTCATAAGGCTTGCTTAAAGCAGGAGTGTTTTCACACTTGTAACGTCTGGGACCATCTTGATCTCCAAATAGGCATGGAACTCAAGAGGGTCAGAGTGAGACTACAGTTGCTGTCCTGTGTGAATATACCAGTGGGTTTATGATCTTTCAGAGAAGTCCAAGCAGTCCTAAAAATACATAAGTGTGCCAAACACTGAGGGTTCCATTCCTCTTAGAAAACTTTAATTCTAAGATGCTTAAAAGTTTTAATAAAATTGTTTTTTCAAAAATAGAAATATTGTAGGTCTATCAGGGAGCAGATGTCTCTCCTTCATTTCCCAGAGAGATTATACGGGCTGAGAAGTGGACACAACCTCTCTCATTGCCCCCACCATCTTGCTCTGCAGTGATTATTCTTAAAGATCAGGATTGTCTCCCATGGGAGCAAAAATTATCATTATGAACCCAGGTCAGCTTGAGTTTTAAAACCTAGTAAATTCTTAGACTTCTTCTCTGGACAATTCACTCTTGGTTAAAAAGTTTAGAGACAAGGGGCTCCTGAGTGGCTCAGTCAGTTAAGCGTCCGACTTCGGCTTAGGTCATGATCTCGCAGTTAGTGAGTTCAAGCCCCGTGTCTGGCTCTGTGCTGACAGCTCAGAGCCTGGAGCCTGCTTCGGATTCTGTGTCTCCCTCACTCTCTGCCCCTCCCCCGCTTGGAGGGGCAGAAATAAGCCAAACACCAGACAAAGATGCAGCATGAGAATGTTCCTCTATTATTATTCTCTTATTATTTGTAAAAATAAATATGAGGAAAGACCTTGAAGTTCAACTGTAGTAAAATAGTTAGTAAAAGAGGGAGTCAGCATTTTAAGGACTACCATGTATCCATTAAGAGTAACATTTATGGAGAAAAGAGCGTGGAGAAAAAAGTTGTATGTAATTCAATGTTAAATGAAAAAAAAAAAAAAGGCAAGCTACCACCTCGACTATATAATATCAGCTTAGCTCTGTGAAAAATGTGGATAGAAAACAAAAACACCATAATATGAGCAGAAAGCACCTCTTGTTTGTTGGTTTGCTTCTCCTGCTACTCTTTTATAAATGTCAAATGCTTGCAAGGCATCGGAAAAGATAATAAGTAAAATCAATGACGAAGCCAAAGAAAAAAGGACATGGCCCCTGCTTTCCAGAAGTTCACGAGTTAAGCTTATTTCCCCCTGGATCGGGTTAAATGGATTTTTAGTGCGATGAGGCTCTCCACTTCCGTGCCCCAACCTCCCAGAGCCCAGGGGTGGTGCTCACATGTGGCTTCTCAAGGCTTTATGAACTTTTCCCAGAAGGTGCCATGCTATCTACTCCTTAAGTCACTGCCACATTAAAATGCAGTCCCCATGGGGCGCCTGGGTGCCTCAGTCGGTTGGACGGCTGACTTCGGTTCAGGTCACGATCTCGTGGTCCGTGAGTTCGAGCCCTGCGTCGGGCTCTGTGCTGACAGCTCAGAGCCTGGAGCCTGTTTCGGATTCTGTGTCTCCCTCTCTCTGACCCTCCCCTGTTCATGCTCTGTCTCTCCCTGTCTCAAAAATAAATAAAACGTTAAAAAAAAATTTTAAATGCAGTCCCCAACAATATCAGTAACTCTCATTCCCACAACCTATGCCCGTCCCTGTGAACACTCATGCTTGTGTTGATGGGCGTTCTTCGCGGCAAGGGTTTCGAGTAATTGGTTCCACATTGGTGCTACCATTTAATGATGCCCCAAGGGGTGCTGTGTTGCAGCTGCATTAATTCCTGTGAGCCACACAACCACAAAGTAGACATCGCTCTTCATCCCCTTTCAGCAGACGATAAAACTGGAGTACAGTGAGGTCAGGTGACGTTCACCCTCATCTGGCGATCTGGTTCCAGGCCCAGAGCTTTGCCACTCTCTCCACACTGCAGAGAGTTCTAGAACACCCTCCATGCATCTGGAAAGCATAACCAGTTGGCTTCTTTCTACTTTTACAAGGCCGTCCTCAAACGACTAATGAAAATTTGTTTTTCTCAGGGCCCCTGGGTGGCTCAGTTGGTTAAGCATCCGACTCTTGGTTTCTGCGCAGGTCATGATCTCGAGGTTTGTGAGTTTGAGCCCCGCATGAGGCTCTGTGCTGACAGGGTGCATCCTGCTTCAGAAGCCCTTTCTTCCTCTCTCTACCCCTCCCCAGCTTGTGCTTGCTCTCTCTCTCTCTCTCTCAAAAATAAACATTGGAAAAAATTTTTTTAATAATTTATACTACAGAATTTGTTTTTCTCATGCTTCAAAGACTGTGTTTTTTATTAATTGGTATTTAAAGTTAGAAATATTTGAAGAATTCATTCAGCAAGGACTATGCCAAACTATCAGGCCAAAATTAAAGACTAGGAAGTCTTGACGTAACGCCCTGCCATCCTTCAAACGTAACAACACATTGAAGGCTTTATTGCCATTGCTGCTCTGGAACCAGACCCTCTGATCCTCCCCCAGACCCTGTGCTTCTGACAGTGCAGGCGTCGCCCAGACACCCAGATTCCCAGGTGTGCCACCATTCCCAAATGCTCCATCATCCCCCTTGAGGGACGTGTCCCTGGGGAACGTCGCTGTCTTTTCTTCCCCACCGCTGGTCTCCTGGCAGATGCCTTCGAATTCGATGCTCCCCGACGTCGCTCCTGCCATGGCATACATGGACAATTCTTACATGTGAGTGGCGCTTGAACAAATGGACGAGGCTGTGTTTGGGATGCCACTGACCCAGGGACTCCATCCAATGGCCGGGGCTCCTTCAGGTCTGCTGAGGTCTTGGGGGAGCCAGGCTCCTGGCACCTGTTACCCCCACAAGGGATGGCAGTGTGCTCTGACCCCTCCCTCTCCCTGTTTCCAGTCCCTCCCCACCTCGCTCTTACCCACCACAGCCTTCGTGCACAAGGTCCCTCATCATGCATCAGTAGGGCCCTCCTCCCCCAGGAAGAGCAAGAGGAATCCCAAATCATGCAGCCTGCCCTTTGAGACCCTGGGCTCCGGGGTGAGAGCTCCGAGTGCAGAACCCGAACGTCCAGGTTTCAATCTGCTTCGTGCCCAGCGCCCTCTTCTGTAAAACGGGGTCTCCCTCACGGTGGGGGGGGGGGGGAGTCCAGACAGTTGCTGTAAAGCACTGCCCTGTCCCTTCGCAGTCTGAAGTCCACGTCAGTGGCAACAGGTGCTCTGGTTAGCAGTTCCTGCTACCCACGGTCCACAGGTGGGATCTACAGCCTGCCACGTGTCCAGCGCCCCACCACCCTCCTCTTCCTCATCATTCCCCAAATGCGTGTGACACCCCTGTTCCTGCCCACTCAGCCCAAAGAACTGCAGCTCCCTCTTGGCTCCGACACCTGACTTTCATTCTAGGGCCAGACGGAGCCTCACCTCCTTTCAGTGACGTCTCCTTTCTTTCGACTCCTAGGACACTTCTTTTCAATGTCATTTGTCCAGCACTTAGCGCACCGGACTGCTATCCGTCTTTGTTATAAATATGCCCTGTCTTCTCAGCGAGATGAAAAGCCCCCCGCACTCCATCTCCTGCCTACAATAGATGCCCCGTAAGTGTTTGGTGAGGGTAATGATGACGGCCAGGAGAGAGTAAATCTGTTAAGCACATTATTTCCCGCAGCCAATAAAAGAGCAGGCCCCTGTGACTGCTTTAATTCACTTGGGAGATGAACCAGAAATGCAAGAGAGGTATTTTCCCAGTTTAATAATATTTTATATTAATGGCAAATATTAATATTCTCCCTCCCATCATTTAGCGGCCCTCTTGTACTATTATTTGAAAGGAATAAATATATCGCTTAAATTTTATTATTCAAGAATATTGCCATTCCTGTTTATGGATATCCGCTACGTATAAATTTAACGTTCCAAATCGTCTGTTTTCTCAAAGCAAATCATTTCAGTTGCCATTAAGTGAGGCAGTTACCGAAATTTTAAATCATATTTGCAAAGAAAGAAAGGCAGAAAAGAGAAAAAAATTGGATTCAGCAGCGCTTTTCATGGGCACTGGACAAATGTGTTCTGAAGAAATGAATAAATAAATGATGAATGAATACAGCTGTGTATTTGAGAAAACTGGCTGTGATTATACAGGGTCCACGCACGAGAAGTAGGGAGTCAACACTCAAGGCAATCAACTTATTTTTCTGCATGTAACCAAACAACTGTCTAATCACTTCCTGTTCGGTCCCAAATAATAGATTGTTTGTAATGCTATTAGGGGAAAGGGAAAAAATAGGGTAAAACACTGACGGGTGCGGAGAGAAGCAGCTCAGGAAAAGGGAGCAGCGTATCCAAAGGTCCTGGGGTAGAAAGGAGAATTGTATTTTCTAGGGGATAACAGAAGCCCAAGGTAGCTGGAATGTAAAATGTGACAGAGTAAATGGCATCATTTGAAAATAACAGACAGAACTCAGATCAGACAGGGCATTTAGAATGTATCTCTTCATCCTATGAGCAACTGGAAGGCTTTGAAGAGTTTTTAGTGGACCAGTGAAATAGTCCGTGATGCACTTTGTTTTTGTTTGTGTTTGGTTTTTTCTAAGTAGGGCTTGAACTCAGGGCTTGAACTCATGACCCTGAGATCAAGACCTGAGCTGAGACCAAGAGTCAGATGCTTAATCAAATGAGCCACCCAGGCACCCCTCAATTATGCATTTTTCAAAATGGTTATTTATTTATTTTGAGAGACAGAGAGCACAAGCAGGGGAGAGGCAAAGAGGGAAGGAGAGGATCCTGAGCAGGCTCAGCCCTGTCAGCACAGAGCCTGACATGGGGCTCGATCCCACAAACCACGAGATCATGACCTGAGCCGAAATCAAGAGTCAGATGCCCAACTGACTGAGCCACCCAGGTGACCCTCATTTATGCATTTTGAAGAACTCTCTCTGCAAAAGAAAAAAACACAGAAGCAGGGAGACCATCATTCATTCATTCAACAAACATTTTTTCAGTACCTACTAAGTATCAGACATTATTCTGGAAATTAGGAATAAAGTATAGAGAATAGAAACAAAGATTCTTACTCTCATGAGGAAAAACTAAGGCAGAAAAGGGAAGGCCTGCCCAAGGAAAAGAAGTGGGTAAATTCTTCTTTTAATGAGGAACTCACAGAAATAATCACTGAGAAGACAACATGTGAGCAAAGACCTAAAGGGGGGGAGGGGTCAGCCATGCAGATAACTGGGAATAAGTGAGCATCCGGGACAGAAGAGCCAGCCAGCGCAAAGGTCCTGAGGCAGGAACATGCTGGCTTCTGAGGAAATAGCAAGGAGGCTAATGTGGACTGGTGAGGAGTAGCAAAGAGGAGAATAAGAGATTATCTTAGATCTTATAGGAAAAGATCATGCAGGGCCTGGTGAGCCATGATGAAGACTGGTTTTTTACTTTGAGTGAGATTGGAACCCATGGAGGGTCCTGAGCAGAGGATCCCTCTGACCGCCCTCTCAGAAGGGCCTGGGTCGGTGGGGGCAGAGCCCGGTTGGGGTAGGAGAGGTGGAGGAATGGTGGAAGCAGGGAGGTTTGTTAGAATGCAGGTGAGTACCGTAATCCAGGCAAATGATGCTGGTGGTGTGGTCCAGGGAGTGGAAACGGAGGTGATGAAAAATAAGTGTCGGGGTGTATTTTAAAGATAGAGCCAGGGTGCCTGGGTGGCTCAGTCAGCAGAGCGTCTGACCCTTGATTTTGGCTCACGTCCTTATCTCACAGTTCGTGAGTTCGAGCCCCACGTCAGGTGCTATGCAGACGGTGTGGAGCCTGCTTGGAATTCTCTCTCTCCCTCTCTCTCTGCCCCTCCCCTGATCTCTCTCTCTCTCTCTCTCAAAATAAATAAGTAAACGCTAAAAAGAATAATAAAAAGTAATAAAGATAGAGCCAAGGAGATTTGCTGACAGATCTTGCGTTTAATATAGCGGGAAGAGGGAGAGTAGGGCTTTTTGATAATAACCTCAAGTTTAAATAACCTGAAGTAGGTGGAAAATGGAGATGGGATACTTTGAGGGGGGGCGGCGAAGATCAATGTCTGGTTTTGCATATGTTGTGTTTGAAGTGCCAGTAAGACCTCTCCTTTCCTGGGATTGGTAGGGAGAGGAAGCACGGAGAAAGAGAGGACCCACCTCACAATGAAGTGAGGCCAGGAGGGCTCATTGTTAAGGAGAAACTGATTCACGGGGCTCCTGGGGGGCTCAGTCGGTTGAGCGTCCGACTTCGGCTCAGGTCATGATCTCGCGGTCTATTGAGTTCCAGCCCCGCATCGAGCTCTGTGCTGATGGCTCAGAGCCTGGAGCCTGCTTCGGATTCTGTGTCTCTGTCTCTCTCTGCCCCTCCCCTGCTCGTGCTCTGTCTCTGTCTAGCTCTCAATAATAAGAAAACATTTAAAAAACTTTTTAAAAAAGGAGAAACTGATTCAGATCAGGTGATGCAGTTAGAAGACGATGCAGGTGAAGCCCAGGTGGTGGCCGTCAGGTCCCTGATGTCATGTGGCCAGCACCAAGGCACAGAGACAGGTCAGCTCATCTGCATTGGCCAGGAAGAAGGCTCCTCTAGGGTCCACACAGGGCACTCCAGTGCCAGGAGGTGCTTGTGCTTCCCCGAGATGGAGAGAGCAAGTGAAACACACTTAGGAGGTGAAAATCAACAGCTTGGTTGAAACGCTCGAAGCAAACAAACCTAGGATAAAATACTAAGGTAAAACGTAGAACTACGGAAGGTTTGTCAGATTGGACCAGAAGGCAAAATTAGGAAATACAATTAATTCTCAATTAATCTAATGAATGCTGCTTTCAGTTCCAGGAACACGGTACAGTATTTAAACGACACCTGTAATGCTACGATGCCTAAATAAGGGAGGGCAGTGTTTAGAAACTATTGCACTTATGTATGAACATACGGATATGGAAGGGCATGATCGATTTCTGCGAAAAGATACCGCAAAATATTTAGAGTAGCTATCCCTGGATGGTGGAATTTCTGGTGACTTTCCGTTATTTATTTTCTTCTTGCTGTTTACTTTCTAAGTTTTCATCATGTTTTATTTCACAACTTAAAGATCAGGGTATCAGTTTTGTTCCTCTGGTAGGTCACAAAGACCCTGTGAGATGACTTACAGCTGGTCACTCTGGCCAGATTGCCGGCCCTGTCTTTAAGCGATGGGATGTCGAAAGCTACTAACGGGGCGCCTGGGTGGCTCAGTCGGTTAAGCGGCTGACTTCAGCTCAGGTCATGATCTCACGGTCCGTGAGGGCTGTGAGTTCTAGCCCCGCGTCGGGCTCTGTGCTGACAGCTCAGAGCCTGGAGCCTGTTTCAGATTCTGTGTCTCCCTCTCTCTGACCCTCCCCTGTTCATGCTCTGTCTCTCTCTGTCTCAAAAATAAATAAATATAAAAAAAAAAAAAAAAAGAAAGAAAGCTACTAACATGAAGATTCCAATTTGAGTTAAAAATGAGATAAGGGGTGCCTGGGTGGCTCGGTCGGTTAAGCGTCTGACTTTGGCTCAGGTCATGATCTCACAGTCCGTGAGTTCAAGCCCCGCATCAGGCTCTGTGCTGACAGCTCAGAGCCTGGAGCCTGTTTCGGATTCTGTGTCTCCCTCTCTCTCTGCCCCTCCCCTGTTCATGCTCTGTCTCTCTCTGTCTCAAAAATAAATAAAAATTAAAAAAAAAAAATGAGATAAAAAATTGATGCCTGTAAAAATCATAAATAAATACAAGTTATGTTTGCGGTGCAGATTAATTAACCGCAGGATCTAGAATACTTTATTTCTCTTTTTGAATATTGTCTGTCGTCACTGGGGAGAAGCAAGATGGAGAGGAGAAAAGAATAACGTGTTGAGGTGAAATGAGCCAGAACTTAGGAGGAGTAAGGCTTGGGGGGCCCGGGAAGCCCATCTTTCCTTTAATTTGCGTTTGGAATGATGGAGTCCCTAACCTAGAATAAAACGCATCGCTTCGTTTTCTTGGTCTCAGCGAAGCCCCCCAATATCCCGCGTGTTTATCTTTAGTAAATTATGTTTATTTTTAATATTGTATGCTCATGATTCTTTTATATGCCAAATGTCACACTTTGCCGATGGTGTGAGCCCATCCCTGCGTCCTGCGCTCACGTTGTATTTCACGAAGTGCTTTGTCAGTCTACAGGCGTCTCCACGGTCCTATATTGTATACGTTCTCATTCTCCTTCCCAGGCACAGTTCCAGATTGGACCATTTACACCATTTGCTGCTTCAACTTTGAGATGACGGTCCCTGAGAGCTCACTGTTGTGAGACTGTAAACTCTCGTGCGGCTGGTGCCCTCAACCCTTACCGTCTGGTGTCCCACTGAGCTGGTGTCAGAACTCAGAACGGAAGCGGGACTGGAGGACAGTGAAGGGTGCAAACCTGAGAGGAAGTGACCTGAAAGTGACACCTGATGCCAGAACTTACAGAGTTTTTTTCTTTTCCTTATATAGGAAGCCTACAGATTCAGTACAACCTGGGCGGAACCAGACAGCCATATAACATTGATGTAGACCACAGGAACATGGCCAATGGACAGCCCCACAGTGTCAACATCACCCGTCACGAGAGGACCATAATTCTCAAGGTATCCATGTGTGTCCGTGTCAGCTGTACGTCTTAGAGTATTATAATCTCTACGCGCTGTTCTACGTGGATGCTGGTTTCGTTTTGGGTGGTGGGGGCAGGCGGAAGAGACCCGTACTATACCTTCTCCTACAAACCCCTAGCTAGCGAGGGCGAAAGAAGTGTCGTTTATTAAAGGAGAGTCAGTGACAGAGTTGATGGCGCAGACATTTCTTAGGGAGGAGGTAGAATAAATGTTTGCTATGTATATTCTTTGTAACTCTCAGACTCACACATCTATCAGTCTCCTGTTTTTATCTACCGTGCCATCTTTTTTCTCCATGTTGTCAGATGCCTGAAGCTCATCATGTTTCCCAGCGAAGGTTATTTCGGTTTATCTGACCTACTTCTTTCACTGCTCTGACACAATATGAATAACGTGGGTTGTTGTTGTTGTTTTCTTCTTCTTCTTCTTCTTCTTCTTCTTCGGATGCTTTGCCTTAAAAATCTTCAAAACACAGACCTTCCCCGAATCTCAGACTCTGGTTGTTGGCTCTGAACACACAAAGGGATGGTGTTGCTACGACAGTCAAATTTTATTTCAGGTTCATTGATTGTCCCTGCCCCCACCACTGATTTTTAACAATGGAGAAACCAGCCTGGGAGACACCATGAATAAAACATAGCATGAGGAGGTCTCCCTGGGAACGAAGCCAGAAAGATCAAGGATGGGAACTGTCACTGCATTCTCTAGAAGGAGTTCAAAATAGATACCTGTCAGGAAGAAGAACCGCAGGGGGACACTGTGTTGTCAGCAGAGTGGAGTGTCATTTGGCAGGGGCTCAGCCGCCACTCAGACCGCATTCAGATCCGGCTGGTTGCTGGGGGAAGTTCAGGCTGCAGAGAAAAGGCACGACCAGCCCTGTGTCTTTCTGAGCAGTGGTGGATGTCAAATTCATAACTTGATACGGAGTTTATGCTTGGCCTTTAGCAGTAAATGCTGGAGGGTGTTTTAAGGACGGGTCTTTCCTAGGAAAATGACAGCGTGCAGTTACAGTTTACTGTACGATCCATCAAGTACGTGTCAAAAAGGTGAGCTCAGTGCCTGGCTCATATCAGAAGCTGCAGGGGCACCTGGGTGGCTCAGTCGGTTAAGCGTCCGGCTTCCGCTCGGGTCATGATGTCGCAGTTCGGGAGTTCGAGCCCCGCGTCAGGCTCTGTGCTGACAGCTCAGAGCCTGGAGCCTGCTTCAGATCTGCGTCTCCCTCTCTCTCTGTCCTCCCCTGCTCATGCTCTGTCTCTCCCTCTCCCTCTAAAATAAATAAACATTAAACAAATTTTTTTAATAAAAAAGTAAAAATTAAAAAAAAAAAGAATAGGAGCCCAGTTCCAGAAAGAAAAAGAGACCTAAGAGGTGTTAAAACATTGGCCACACAACACTTTGAGGGTAGGAACAGCATAGACATGTAATCAGGGTGACGGGGACCCCTCCGCTCCCTCTTCCTGGCACGTAGGGCAAGGCAATAGCACTGAGACTTCTGGATGTGTTTAGAAAGCCAGATGCCCCAATGCACTTGAACTCAACTAGGCAAGACCTTATGGTCCCTGAGTGCTCTGGTCTTTCTCATCCCAGTCTCTCCAGCCCAGCTCTGATGGAACATAAAGTTTAGGACGATGGCCAGAAAAAAAAAAAAAAAACCAACATACGGCTTCTCCTTAAAGAAAAGTAGGTCAGACAGGGAGGCCTCATGGACCATGCTAGTAAATCCAAGGATACCTTTAGAACTCTAGAAAATACCTTCTTTCTTTTTTTTTGTTTTTCTGGAAGCGGTCTACAAATCCACCTTGAGAACTTCTACAACCTTAAGAAAGTGTCGGAGAGCTATAGGAAAATGTTCATCATGATCATTTCTGTATGAAGGGATTACAAATGGTTTCATTTCCTCTAGAGTTTTCTGTATTTCCTCGTTGTCTCTTGTAAGCATGTGCTGCGTGCTTTTGGTACGCGTTGCATTTTTATAATCAAAGAAAAACATGCAACCCAAGTAACTTCAACCCATTCTGAGAGCCCCCAGTTGTAACAGAATATAATGACAAAGATATTTGAATAATTTCAAATTAAAACGCACTTCTCATCAAAGAACAAAACTAAGGCTAATTCAAACAGGAATATAAAAACGCTATGCCTTTGGAATTAAGGCGAAATTTTATACGTTCACACACGCACAAACAGCACATAATTCCAATGATGTTTATCAGTGTTTATGGTGTTTTTAAAAGCAGGTTTGCTTTCCTAACTGGGTTTGGCTAAAGCTAACATTAAATTAATTTGCATTCCCTGAGCACATACTGTCTGAAATGGTGCTGAGCCCTGGAGGGAAATTGACCTTGGATGAAACATTTGCTGCCAGAACACAAAGTGCCCCATCTCTACATAGATAATGAGGAGCTGACTCTAGGAGTCATCAGACCCGGGAGTGAGCCAGAACCCGTGACAACCCTCAAGTGGCATCATTTACGAAAACTCACAGTTGCACCGGGGATAATAGCTGAAGGCTTACGGCCAGTCAAGATGTAAAACAAACCCCAGGCAGGCAGAGAGCACCTGAAAAAGTAGTGTAGGTGATGAAAATGCATGCCAATTAGAAGAACCCAAGAACCGAAAACATTACAAGGAATAATTTCAAAGTCTTGTGTTACAAAGCCTTTCTTCTCACTTTCCTTCCTTCCTGATGTCCACAGCTTTGTCTCTTCTTCCTCCCCTTCCTTTCATCCCTCATCCCGTTCCATGAGGGAGGTAATGTGGTTCACAGGCAGTCTGTACAACAAAATAGAGGATTGAAGCATGTCACAAAAGTATATACATATATACATATATATATGTACACACACACACACACACACACACACACACACACATATTTACATGTCATGGGTTATATTTACTGGCATAAAAAGCTGCCCCGGGGGTGCCTGGGTGGCTCAGTAGGTTAAGCATCCGACTCTTGGTTTCAGCTCAGGTCATGAGCACGTGGTTCCGTGGGTAGCCTGGCAGCTACCTCTGGCCGGTAAGAAACTGAGTGGGTTTATAACAATAATAGTTATTATTACTGTTACAAAATAGTTCAAAAGTATGCACAACCACAGAGACTAATAAAACACGTGCCTCTGTGTCTATCAGCCGAACGCTACAAATTTTGGCATTTTGCTCTCTCTCTTCAGGGTTTGTTTTTTTTTCTTCTTTAATGCAGTGATAATCGAGGCCCTGGGTCCTCCTGGTTAGATAGTGAGCCCTGAGGAAGGCAGTGGGCAAGGCCTTCAGCAGCATTTCTGCCAACAGATGTGTTTTTCACAACGCTGTTTGATGTAGCATCACTCGATGAGCATAACTTAAAAACGGATTTTGGTGCAAACAGTTCTGGGGTTGGAGGGGGTGACGGGCCCACGAAGGGGTCAAGGCCTGATATGATACTCTGGCCTGATCCCAGGGGTCAAACTAGCTCCAAAAAAAATGAATGAACTCCCTGTTCTTAAAATAACGATCACATATTTGGGAGCTTTGATGGAAGTTAGACAATATAGACAGAGCTCAGGGATATATTCTCTGGCATAGATACTCAGAGTCTGTATTCTCCACAAACCAAATGAACAGATGGTAACGATGTCATGTTCATTTTGGCTTTCATCTAACTGGAGGGCCATCCCATCTTTGCCAAGAAGAGGCTAACAGATTTCTCCCGCCAGGAAAATTAAGGACTTTCTTAAAAAAATAACTCCCCAGTCCTCAAGAGCAAACGATGATTAGGTCCCAAAATTTTTGTGCCGCAGAGAGCATGTGACTTCAGTTGTTTTCATCAGGAATTTTCAAAATAAATGTTACCCCCCCCAAAAAAAACCACTTTTAAAATAAAATAAAGATGCTAATTTTTGACTGCTATTAATCAGAACTTCAACCAAATTACGTAAAAAGCAGCTGACAGTGGAGGTACATATCGAATATGCATCCTAAAAAGGGTCAGAGAAGTATACTCAAGGGCAACAGTGTGTGCTAAATGCTAGGGACAGAGAAAAAGATACAAATGTTAGGACAGCACCAGTTTCCTCTGCAAATTAACCCTAAAGTCTCAGTGGTTTAACCCAATGGAAGTCTGTCTTCTATAGTTTTAGAAAAGCAAAGTCCTGTGGCCCCTCGTAGTGATGGAATTGTGCTAGGCAGGTGCTCTAAGGACCCGCCCCCACCGCCCCTCCCCTCCCATCCCTTTGGCATTGGAAATAGTTCTTGACTAAACCAAATCTCTGTCCATTATTTGTGTGGCCCTCCATGGCTCTGTCCTCTGGGACACTCTGCCTTGTCCATCATCGGCAGTGGCCACCTCTGAATTGAGGGTTGCAGATAATGCATGCATTGAAGCATTGCATTTCCTGCAAGGGAAGGGTCCTCGAGGGTCCATGCCCTGCAAGCGTCAGTCACGCTGAGGGCTGTTTTACACTTACGAGTCTGTTGTAGACCAACTGTATTGGTTTCTTTGCCGATACGATTCCTCTAAAACCTGAGCCGGCTTCCGATCTGTTTGCTTCCTGTCAGTTTCATGTGCCAGTAGTAAACCCTACATCCTTTCCTGGACATAAAGCTTGGACATATGTACTCATTTGCTTCCATGCCGCTCTCTCAAGGTCACGACAGCTCTCTTGTGGCCATCTGGAACAAAAGGCATGGGCGGGCAGTAGAGACTAGTTTTTCCTTCACCCACGGAGCTAAGCCAAGTTTGCGGAGCTGAGGAACCCGAATGTGCCTTTGTTGGTCAAATCTCCTTGCAGTTGATTTCTTATTCTCTGATGCAAGGCTCTAAAGCTTTGGACTTTTGTCTATTCCCTTTCACTGATGTTTGGAAACCAGCCAATTCTGTTCTGAACCCACCTCTTCTTTGACTTAGGCAGCAGGAAACAACTGATACCCAGGACCATTCTGGCACTTTTCCCAGAGCTACAGGTCAAAGGCACTTAAGTCTGCCTTCCGGGTTACATGAGGTGACAGTCTTAAACACTATTTTATCTCATACCATTGTTTTCCATCTTTCCAGCCTCGGACATACATTCGTGTGCTAATGCTCCCGAGCTTAGCTTTCTGTTATGGCCACACCGACTTCTGCCTTAGCTCAGGCTACCTTAGCTGCTATAACTACAAGAATTTATAGATTGGGGTTGTGGTTTCACAGATGTATGCTTGTCTCCAGACTCATCAAGTTGGATATATTCATCGTATACAGCTTTTTATAGGGGAAAATCAATCCATCTATCAATCAAGTAGATGGCAAAAACAACAACAAAAAAATTTTAGAGCAGTTTTATTAGCCGTAAAATGAGAAGTACCTCAATGACCCACTTGGAGGACCATAAAACCATAACGGTCCTGTGTGACAAAGAATTCAGCAGCCCAACTTCAGGACCAGTGTTCTGGTGCCACATGAAGAATTCCAGATCAGTTCTTCAAGTTGGTGTGAACATTACCTCGTGTACTTACATCATAGTGTCCTTTCCTTTGGTAACGTGGAGCCTGGACTGGACTTAGACCCCACCGCTGAGATAGGTCACTTAAAAACGTGTGCCTTTTTACCCTTGAACTTTCTGAGAATAGAGAACAATCCCCAAAAGTATACGGATGTAAACACTCCTGAAAATTTGAACGTCTGCAGCTGTTCAAGCCTTTAGTAAAGAAAATCCTGCTGTTTGGAAGCATGAAATCTTTTGGGGGGATGTCAGAACAAATAAAGGAAGTTGACCCAGCTAGCGTAGGGCCCCGCTCTTGAAATTACATTTACTGTAACTTCTTGCCTTTGGCTTATTTAGTGTTTATCTCCTCGGCCTGATGAACTCACAGCCTTGGATGTGCAGAATCTTTACACCACCGGCATGCTCGACAGAAGGGGGTGTTGGCAGGAATGATGATGAACCTGCAAAGTCCCCCGGTCCTTCCCTCCCAGAAGCGCCATTAGCCATCCAGTCGCTCTCTGTTGGGAGTCTGGCAAATATATTACTTACTTCACTTTCCACTTCAGTGGAACACTGACTTATGTTTAATTTGGTGGAGGGCAGAGGTCAATATTTTATTAGTTAGTGATATCATTACAGTGGTTTCATTCCATAGACGATGTCTGGGAAGAGAAGAGAGAGGGATAGATACACTGGAAACTTGCCCTTTCATTTGGCCTGTGTGTGACTCAGAGTTTGTTTTAGTTTTGTTTTGTTTTCAGTGTTTCCAGAGGAGCCTATGCACAACTGAGTCACACATCAAAAACCTCATGACCTCATTAGCTTGTTATAATTTGGTTTCGGGCAGGGGCTAGAGGAGTCCTGGGCCCTTGGAAAGGTGTTTCAACACATTTTCCTTATTTAGTTCAGAATAGAGAGTAGGACTGTTTGCGGGGGGGGGGGGGGGGGCGGGGGTCACGGGGGGTGCCTGGGGGGCTGAGTCAGTTGAGCGACTGGCTTCAGCGCGGGGCATGATCTCACGGTTTGTGGGCTCGAGCCCTGAGTCAGGATCTGTGCTGACAGCTCGGAGCCTGGAGCCTGCTTTGGATTCTCTGTCTCCCTCTCTCTCTGACCCTCCCCCGCTCACGCTCTGTCTCTCTCTCTCTCTCTCTCAAAAATAAATAAACATTAAAAAAAAAATAAAGAGTAGGACTGTTTGGTGAAGTGTCTCCCATAAGGAGAAGACGCCCAGCTCTCAGGACCTATGATTCCTCCCCCTGCCGGTGCCTTCAGAGCAACTCGCGGCCTCTAACGGAGACCGTCTCTATACGTAGAGGGGTGAGCACTGGATTTAAGGATGCAGTTGAGGATGTATGATGAAGATTCTGCTGAAGGGGAGTGTTCTCAAGATGGTGCTGGACTATTCCATTAACAAGGCACTTTTCATATACTGAAAACCGTCTGAGGATCGCCAAGAATGTCACACAGTGACGTCCAGTTGGCGTTACTCTCTTACGCATGTCCACCACATGACAGGAAAGTTCCGAAGAGCAAACAGTCCTGACGTCGATAAAGTCAGCTGGTCATCAACACCATCCGTGAGGCTACTCGCTAATGTGAAGGGCAACCCCAAAGTAGCCCGACTTCATTCAAGACGAACTTGAGGACAAAGCGCGTCTTTCACCCTCAAGGGGCTTCTGTCCCGGGAGGAGAGAAGAGCTGTGTTCACAGTCATATCATTTCTGCAGAGAGGAGGAACCTAGTCTACCTCCTTCTCGTCCAGAAGAGACTTTAACGAGTTGGCCTCTCCAACAGCGTGCAAGTAGGAGAAAGGCGATGTAGCAGCAGAGGGGAGTAGCAGTTGGGGCCGGTAACAAGGACATGGCACGTAAGGGCAAGACTTCCCTTCGGGGAGGGTGTGGGTCTAAGCAGAGACCCCCGTGGACTGGGATTGCCACATTCAGAGGCCGTTACTAAGACATGAATAAAAAGGAGGCCTTCTTGCCAAGCTCGTCCATTTCGTAGCACCGTGTTCTCCAGCAAGCGATGGAACTCTGTTTCCTCATCTGTGAAATGGGAATAAGGCCGCCTAGCTTAATGGGAGTGTGTGCATTCAATGAAAACCTCAAGCGTGGTCTGTTGTCCAGCAAGTGCTTCCTTCCCAGTTCCCTCCTCTTTCTTAAAAGCAAAACTGGTAAGAAAGCAGCTGTCAGGTCATTGTCAACAGGGCCTAGAGGATCAAGGCTCCCATTCTAGTTTGCAGTTCAACCCAGGGAATAAGTACGAGTGTTCCCAGTGGGCACATGTGCTTCTGCCTCCGTGAGCCACAGTCCAGCAGAAAAGGTCATCAATCACACAGACACGAACCAAGGGCCAATTGAAGTGTAAGCTCCTGCCGAGGAAGCTCAGAAAAGGGGGGAAATTGATCATCCTGGGGTGGGAGGGAGTAGATCAGAGGAGATTCACAAAGGTATCTGAGCTGTTCCTTCAAGGTTTTCGGGGGGTGGGGGGAAGAGGGTACACAGGGACCACATTATCTTATTTTCTACTGCAGGGATTTAGTATTTGCTCTTTTGCAATCCATAAAAGTTACACAGAGGAACCTACCGGAAAAAAAAATAGTGAATTCAACCCATCCAGCTCATCTGATCTGAAACAGAAAAAGACTCATAATGAATATGTCAACACTTTCAAGTTTTTCATTTCTTCTCCAAAGCAATTTCATCTACAAATGAATTATGCACTCCGGGGCTAGACAAGACCTCCACTCCTGCGCTCCAGAAAAAAATGTGTTTACTTCGCTTTCCATTTCTTACAGCTCAGCGGGAAAGCGGTTGCAATGCAATTTCTGAGGTGGTGTAGGGCTTGCGATGTCAGTCTTCTCTCCTTCTCCAGAACACAGCAACACTTGTCAACCCAAGGCTGGAGGAGACTTCGTCTCCCTCCCCCACCAAGCCCACCAAGTACATAAATCATCCCCCAAGAAAGAAGATGCGGTTCCTGGATTTCTCTTTTGTCTGGCGGGCCGACTCAAGTCTAGTCTGGGAGGCATCGTATTGTTGCATCCGTCTGCAGGGCGCCGAAATCACTCTCCAGGATTGTTGATTTTCGAAGCTACTTTTCAGTACAATAGGCTGAGCTCGTTGTTTCCCCGTGCACGGGTCGCAGGTTTTTATCTCCCGGAAGTGTCTCCTTTCTGAAAAACAAATGCATCCCGTCGTGCGGTATGAGGTTCCCAAGGGCTCCACGGCGGCCGCCCCTCCCCGGGCTCAGGAGAGGGAAGAGAGCCCCCCCGGGGCGTGAGCGGGAGATTTTGGTGGACGGTGGGGCCTGCCGCGGGCGCTGAGCCTGTGTTAAGATGCCCTCTAGCGGTCATGAGCCATAACCAGTGCTGAACTTGGGGAAGGAGCTCGGAGGCCAGTTTCTACAAAGGCTCCAACGTCCTGGGTGCGAGCGCGGGTCATTCGTCTCTGCTATGAAATCCCGGATGGCAGCGGTGTTGCTCCCACAAATGGAAGCGTGCCGTCGTGTTCAGAGGGTACAACCCAGGGATTTTGCTCCTGTTTGCACCATGTCACGGCTGTGCCCCTGAGCCTCTGACCCTGGAGAGGCCCAGGAGGGGTTTGCTGAGTGACTGAGCGTACGAATGAGCGGAGTGTGTAAGGAACAAGGGTTGTGAGCCCCACCGTGCGCCCGGTTGATTCTCCTTATTTCTGAGACATGTCTGATGCGCATTCTCCCCTCGGCCGCCACGTGATGGACAGAAAGAACAAGCCAGCGCCCATCCTAACGTGTCTGACACGAAAAACTCCGCTCCAAATGTTGGAGGGGACGGCAGCACAGAAGCTTGGTGGGTAGAGAGGGTCCCGGCCAGTAGTTCACAAGTGAAGGTCAAGGAAGGGCATCAAAAAGGAAGGAGAAGCGGGGCGCCTGGGTGGCTCAGTCGGTTGGGCTTCCGCCTTGGGCGCAGGTCAAGATCTCACGGTTCGTGAGTTCGAGCCCCGCGTTGGGCCCTGTGCTGACAGCTCGGGGCCTGGAGCCTGCTTCGAATTCTGTGTCTCCCTCTCTCTCTCTGCCCCTCCCCAACTTGTGCTCTATGTCTCTCAAAAAACCAAATAAATGTAAAAAACAATTTTTTTTTAAAGGAAGGAGAAGCAGGAGAAGGAATATTCTCTTCATCTCACTGAGCAAAAGGCTGCCTCTCGGTCGAGCGTCCCTCCTGAAACTGTCACCCAGGGCCACCAGCAGAAGAAATGAGCCCATCTACCAGCCCGGCTCCTGATATCCCCGGGGAAATGACATCAGAATCTGGATATTTCGGGGCATGTGGCTTCCATCCTGAGCTTGTGGGTTTAACCCCTGTAGCCAAACGCTACGAATGCAGAGTGGGGAGCAATGGGGAGCAGCAGAGGAAGAGTTGACACGTTCCTGTGGCCTCCAGCATCTGCACCAGCTCTGAAAACCTGTCTTGCTCCCAGAGATGGAGGCCAAGGGGGCTGGGGTCTTATCAGTCAGAAGATCCATAAACAGAGATGTAGTAAAAATGGGGGGAGGGGCGGACAGACGGCGGAAGCAACACTGGGGTGACCCTGCTCTCCACTTCTTCCCAATGTTCTGTGCCCACACCGGGGGCATCGTGCCAGGCTAGCCTTGCGATGGCACAGGGTCCAGGCCGGCACAGGGGAGAAGCTTCGACTTTGAATCCCACAGACCTCTGGGCTGTACCTCCTAGGATCTGCATCCTCATAGGCATCGTAACTTACTCCCGGTACCTCAGTGGCCTCACTGTCAAATGGGCACACGAGTATCAGCCCACAGTGTTGTTAGCAGATTCAGTGAGATGATACGCGTGAACTACCTCACGTGGGCTCTGACCTAGAGCCGACCTTCAAGAAATGGTAGATGCCGCCTTGATGATGGGGACACCGAGGAGGAAGAGGAAAGCTGAGAATCACGTCGGTCCGCTTTGTTGTAGCTTTCTCACACACACATACACACATGCATGACACGGGGAACTGGGTCACGGGAGGGGCGCATTCTCTTCTCACACATCACACGTGAGCCCCTTGTCTTTTCTCTGCCCCGTTCCTCCCCACCTCTGCTAACTCTCCCATCCCTCCCCACTTTCTACTCCTTGGAACAGCCTCCAAACATAGCATTAGAAGACATTAGTGTTTCCAGAAAGCCGAGCTTTCCTGCCTTCCGTAAGCCGGCAGACTGAGCACCAGACCCATAGCATTTACCCCACATTCTGAAGTCCCTCCGTACGTACGTGAAGATTTTCTTCATGCCCCTTCCCACTCTTTTACCTGGAACAGACTTTGAAGGATGTGGTGATCAGTCCTCTGATAATGCCAATTTTTAGACTCCATCCTGAATATCGTTATTGCTGCCAAAACCTCCCGGCAAAGTAATATCGATGGAGCCTCCGTACTGAAAAGGATGTGTTTACTGAGTTGTTTTTTTTTTTTTTTTAATATCAAGGACTTTAGCTATATTACAGTTAAAATCAATAGAAATGTAACCTTTTCAACCACAGAAAATGAGTTCATTTTTATTATTAGTCTTTTTCTGCCATTACAGTGTCATGATTACCAAAGGAACCAGGTCAACTTAAGCTTTATTGAAAGACCATTAGAGAAACAAACTCAAACTCATTTAAATACTGAAGCCACTGCATTAAAAGGATCAATAAAGTCGGAGCACCTGAGGTTGCTTTACTTAAACACCCCACATATGAGAATCATTCCATAATCACAATTTGAGCAAACCTATAAACCTACCAGACCATCCAATAAATAAGAAAACGCTGTTTCATCGCATAAGTTTAGAATGGTAAAGCCCTTAACATTAGTCTGATTACACATACAGCATTTAAATTTTCTCTCAGTATTTTAAAACATCACCTGGCAAAGAATCATTGCTCGATGAATGCCATTTACTTAGGAAAGCCATTCGCTCCCTGGGTCAGGAGAATGACAATGATAGAAAACACCATTTTATTTCCTTAAAAATAACAAACACAGAGTTAGCTAGATGGAAAGGGAGTCTTAGCCTTGCAGGGAGTCAGGAAATTCTCTTTCAAACAGCACTTAGCATGGTATCTTGCGCAAGGTAATGTGTATTAAAGTGAATATTTATGACTGATGCCATGGACTTGGATTAGACCCAAAGCTCGTGGTGCCTCAGTTTCCCCATCTCTAAGTGTGATAATACCTTTCCATACCTCCTTCCCTAGATACTAGAACAAAGACAAATATCACCATCCTCTTCAAGCTCCTCCTCAGAAACCACAATGTATGTTGCAAACTTGAGTAGTAGTGTTTGGTTAGGATGATTTTAGAATGAAAATGGTTCCTGATGGCATATTGTGTCTAACCTGTGACGCAACCTGGGATCACCACCTGTCCCTGCCTGACATCAGCAGATATGGGAAACATTCTATTCTTCTTTATTTAAAAACCACCTATTAGGTTTTTCTAATTAAAAGCTTATGTGTATTTATTGTGGAATGTTCAGAAAAGAACGGAGAGGAAAGTTAAGTTTGCCTGAGAGCTCTGTGTAAAGCCAAGACCTCCGTGTTTCCACAAAACCCATCTTGCCTACTCAAGGGCGTTGTTATGACATTTCTGTCTTCCTTCTCCCCTGATGATGGGCTCGTTCCCATCATCAAACAAACATGAGTATTTCTCTCCATTAAAACAAAGTCCTATCCTCAGGGCGCCTGGGTGGCTCAGTCAGTTAAGTTTCTACCTCTTGATCTCGGCTCAGATCATGATCCCGTGGTTTGTGGGATCGAGCCCCTTGTCAGGCTGTATGCTAACAGCGCAGAGCCTGCTTGGGATTCTGTCTGTCCCTCTCTCTGTCCCTCCCCCACCCCCACAAAAAATAAATAAATAAACTTAAAAAAAAAAAGTTCTGTCCTGACCACACTCTCCTCATTTATTTATTTTTCTTGGCAATAAAACTGGAGATAGTGGTCTATTCTCACATTTCAGGTAAGCTTCTCACCATTCTGAGTCACCGTTATTGACGTGTGAATCGCATGCCATGCAATGTGCACACGTAAAGTACACCAGTTGAGGAGTTTTGATGTGCACACCCAGGTAACCAAGACCATGGCCAAAATAGAGAACATTTCCAACACCCTGGAAGGTTCCCTCACACCCCTTTGTTGTCGATCTCCTCTGAAACTGCCCCGAGCAACCACTCATCAGGTTTCTATTTCCGTTTCTATAAAACCATATGTTCATTTTACCTGTTCCATAATCTTATATGAATGGGACCATAGCATCTGTTATCTTTCATTTCTGGCTCCTTCTATTCGGTGTAAGGATTCTGAGATCCGTTCTTCTTATTGTATCTGTAGTTGTATTGTCATTGCTGGGAAGTGTTGCATTTATGAATATACCATCATTTGTTTGTTCATTCACTGTTTGGTGAAAAATGGTGGATCATTTCCAGTTGGGGAATATTATGAACAAACCTGTTACGAACATTTGCATATATATGTATGCCATTTTTAAAAATTTCTCTTGGGTAAATATGGGAGTAGAGTTGATAGGCTCTCTGGTACGTATCTGTTTAACTTGCTTTCTATTTTATGTGACGTCCAGCAAAACTAGAGAGTTCCAGTTGCCCCACATACTCACCAGCGCTTGCCATTGCCAGTCTTTTTAATTACGTTTGAAGCAGGTGTGTAGGGCTACCCCACCTTGGCCTCAGTTCTCATGTCCCTTGTGACCACTGATGTTGAGCAACTTTTCACGTGCTCATTGACCATTGGCAAATCTTTCGGGAAGCGTCCGTTCACATCTTTTGTGCCTGAAAGATCTGCCTTCTTATTGCTGAGTTAGAAGAGGTTTTTACATGTTAGGTGTACAGTTCCATTGCCAGATGCATGTATTGTGAATATTTTTTCTTCTGTTTTCTCTTATACTGATTCTCAGTCATGCTTTTGCCCACTGGCTAGAACTTCTCTCCTCAAGATGGCCGGTGACCTCCTCACTACTAAATCTAATTTTCAACGCCCCCATGTCTCCACCGTAGGGCAATATTCCACACAAGTGATCCCCTAACTTTTGGGACATTGCCGTGTTCTTGTTTCCTCCCACATTGCTGGCCTTGCTGCTTGGTCTCCTCTACTGGTTCCTCTCCCTCCTAGCCTCCCTCAGTTGGCAAACTTCTGAGCTCAGCCTGTAGTCCTTTCTTCTCCCCTGTTTTTATTCACCTTTTTGGTGGTTTCATCCCAAGTCACTATCCCAACCCCAACCTCTTCCCGAATTCCAGATTCACATACCACGCGGACATCACACACGTCTAACCAACTACTGGATGTCTAACGAAACTTCAAACTCAATATTTCCAAGTCTAACCCCCTTGGGGGCCGCCCACACACGACCTGCCTCATCTGTAGCCTTTCCAATGGGACTCGATGGCTATCCCATCCTTCCAGCTGCTCAGGTCTCAAACCTGGGAACATCGCTGGAGTACCACCCCCTTGTTCCCACACTTCACATCCAGAAAGTCAGAAGGTCGGATTGTCTTGATCTTCAAAACATCCATATTCTGAGTGGTCTCACCCCTCGGAGCTGAGCTCTGGTACCACCACCCACTTCTTGATAGACCCTCCATGAACACCCACGTGATCAGCAGTGTTTGGGTGAGGCATCTTTTCCCTGCCATGCTTGTTCTGAGCCTAAATTCAGCCCTTTGAATGTTCCATTGAATCTCTACCTTGTTTTTTTTAAGTAAGTCTGAATCTCATTCATTTTTGTCACAGCTTCTAAACTATTCATATATATTTTTTAATCCTTGTCCTATTAGCTTACCCTCTGCAAAGACTTCCAGAACCAAAATTCATACCTTAAGAACACAGTCCCCCACAAGACTGCCCTTGCCTCAGACATCAGCTGCAAGTTCAGGGGTCCCAGGCCACCCTCATTTCTGACCAACTGGCTACAAATTCACTAATTTCTCAAGCTCAACAGCTTGGTAGAATGACTCATGGAACTCAGGAAGGTGCTACATTTATGATAACGGTTTTATTATAAAGGGTGCATATTGGGACCATCCAAAGTGAGGGATGTGGAACATGAGATTTGAGAGGTCCCAAAGGAAAGCTTCCTTGTCTTCAGGACACGTCACCCTCCCTGCACCTTGATGTGACAACACAAGAGTATCGTATGTTGGGCTTCTGTGTGCAGAGGATCTTTCTGGTTTTATTATATAGGCTTGACTGATACATTCATTAGCCACCATATCAGACTCAGTCTCCAGCCTTTAATCGGATTGCCTTGATTCACAATTCCCATCAACCTTCCATCCCTGATGGAACTCCAATGTCCGCTCCCCCTCCCCCCAGGATTTCCAGGGGTCCTCTCTGTCTCTAGTCTCTTCTATGGATGCTCTATCTGAGCCACAATGCACCCACCAAAATGAAGCTCGCACCTTCTGTGGTATAAAAACACATACAGCCATTCAAAGCATATACTCCGCAGCAGCCCCCATTAGATGTCTCCCCATAATGAGCAGGAGGACACAGCATATTGAATGAAGTCTTGAACAACAGGCAGCTGAATGCTACACATTAGATACTGGTGTCCTCAGCAGGCCCTTTACCCATCATCCCTCTGTAGTGCGTTCTCACATCCCTCACCCCACTTGGTGCTGGGCTCTCTTCTCTCTGATTCCTTCCCCCTGGCTCCCTGCCTCCTTCCTCACCCATCTCCAGGTCTCCCCACCACTATGTTCAACAAGAAGTCAACTCTTCCCAAGACAGGGTCCAAACTTCTAGGACCAGATCAGTCAGGTGCTCGGCAAACATAAAACACTGAATTTTCCCTCCTAGTAAAGAAATTGTGGCTACAGGTAACTACAATAAGTTGGGGGAGATGTAACATCAGAATAAAAATAAGTGAATAAACTAACCTCAGCCATGCTTGGCTCAAATCCAGACTTCACCCCCTGGCATTTAAAGCCCTGGGTAATCTAGTGTCCCTTTGCTACCTTCCATTGTCATTTACCATTTCTCTCCAGAACACACCCTAAGAACCAGTGAGGCTGGTTATCTCAGTACCCCCTAGCGATCCATGCCTCCTTCAAAATGCCTCCACTCTGCGAAGTTCAGTATTAAACCATGATGGCAGTTATTCTCAGTACCAGACGTCTTAGAATTTGAGCAATACTTTATACTCAGTTTTCGTATATTGTTTTATACTATTACTCCCTAATTATTTTATCAGTCTTATTTCCAAAACAGGAGTAGAAACACCTTGAACCCAGCTGGGCACGTCTCTATGTACATCTTCAGCTTTGCTCCAGACCCACTTCACAAGTTGGCTGGTCAATAAAATCGCATGAAAAGTCCTTGCCTAGCGTTAGAAGGTATTAGAAGCCCTGTCATTTACAGAGAGACCACTGCTAGAAGGAGATATGGTCAGGGGGTGACTTGAGCCCTCTGCCCAGGGTCTCCCTCTTCCCACAGGGAAATCCCCCTCGGTGTCAGGTCACCCTGTGGTAATCATTCGCCCATGCCCTGGATAGCTTATGGGATGGGTGTACCACTGGACAGGGGTAACCTTCTTAGTAGTTCACACTGACAGATGCCTCCAGCTGGTGCAGCCAACCTGCTCACTTCTAAAAGATTTGACCAATTGTATCCTTCTGTGAAGGGCTTATCTTCAGATAAAGTCCTTGTATCTGGACCAGTCACCGTGAGGGCGCCATGTTGAGGACTTGACAATCAGAGAAGCCATCCATTTCCACACAGACCAGTCCCCAACTCAGCAGATAAACAACGTGATACCAATAACATCAGACACACCAGACTATAACAGTTCCACTCTTCATAGATTCATGAGACAGAGGTTTCCTAATACATCATTTTTATTGATGGCGTCATTAACACTCCCCTATATGACTCGCCCAGAATTCACCAGGAGCCAAATTTCAACAACCCCTGAAAACACATGCTTGACAAATTGAGATCACAGGGGCTAAAAAAAGACTAAAATAGAAATGGCCTCAATCACATTTGTCGTGTCTACATCGCTTCTCATAATTGTTCTCGTTCTTGTTTTATTATCGTTTTCACTTAATTGAAAATGTTTGCCACTGCATTATATACTTTCAGCAACACGTCAAGACCTGTTTTCATAACTGACCATTTCTAATTTTGTTTTTCCTCCTCTTCTTTGTCTTCTCCCTTTTACCACCCATTTATTTGCTTTTCCTTATTCCTGGAAAGTCATTGTATAATCTACTAAAATGTGTTTGGCCGTGAGCCCTTCAGGAAAATATGCCGTGTGAAATGATTTAATTGATGCTGATTATGTAAATTATTGTCAAACCCACCCACTACGTGTAATGATTAAATTAACCAGTTACTGAAGTGATTTTAAATATGAAGTTATATAGGGGCGCCTGGGTGGCTCAGTCAGTTGAGTGCCGACTTCAGCTCAGGTCATGATCTCATGTTTCATGGGTTCAAGTCCCACATCGGGTTCTGTGCTGACAGCTCGGAGCCTGGAGCCTCCTTGGGATTCTGCGTCTCCCTCTCTCTGCCTCTTCCCTTTTCGCGCTCTCTCAAAAATAAAATAAACATTAAAAAAATTAGTATGAAATTGTATAAAAACCATGAGCTATGCTCATACTAGATCTCTAAGAAGAAACTTGGAGGCATAATTACTAGAGATTAGTTCAGATATGAATTTTTAAAGCCTTACCTTTATCTTCTGAATTCTCATGTGCAAGTCAAAACACAAACCTAGATATGTTTTACCAGATTCTTTAAAAACAACTGTAGAGTGTTTGGGTCATTCCTACCATAAAAATCTTTAAAACTAATGCTGTTAAAGAAATGCTGTATCAGCTCTGAAATAAGAATTACTCTTCTCATTCACTTAGACTTATAAAAACCGTACAGATTTACTGATACAAAACCAGTATGTTGGTTTGTTTGTTTATTTTTAACAATTTATGCTTTAAATAGTATTCGGTGTTTTTCCAGTAGGTGGAGTGTTAGGCCAGGGGAAGCAGAGCAACATTTGAAAGCTATTTTTTTTTTCCTTTTTATAATTTTGAGGAATTTTTGATATAAAACATAAATCACCTAATGGATTCATTAATTCTTTTAATGCATGAATACCACAAAATTCCGGTTGCCCTGGATCTTATGAGGCAGAGACACTGCACTGATTACATTACCATAATAATGACAGCATAGTAACACCACCAATAAATACTTATAATGCCTCTTGTTTTAAAATTGTTTATCAAGCCATCAGTGAAGCCTCCTGATGTCTCTGAGGGAGAAATAATGCACCCACAGGGCAAAGAAAGATCTGTCTCTTAAATCCTTTGTCTCTTCAACCTTAAGCATTTCAGGAAGAGAACCTTCCCATGAGTTTATTAATGTTGGTTCAAGGCTGATGCCACCACTTGAGTCTGTGAACTTGGGCAAAATCACTAACTCTCCCTGGGACCTCCTCTACATGTGTGGGGAAAGAGGCGATACACAGCTGTCTTCAGGCCCCTCCCTCCTTAAAGTACCCCGACTGAACCTGACCTTTGTGTAAGCATTTCCTCCAGGCTGGATATTAGGAGCCAAATTTGCTGAGATATTTGAATACATATGGCAGAGACGGCCCTGGTTACGACGTGTGGGTCTTAGAATCGAATGTGAGCACCCTCTTCCCGGGCTCTTTCCACCCTCCGCCCTCACTAGGATTGGCTGCCATGGGGTATGTGCTAAACGACACCACATCGCTACGTCTGGGAGCGAAGTCATAGCAGCAATCTGCTCAGAGCTCCAGGGACCTGAGGGGCACCTGGGTGGCTCGGTGCGTTAAGTGTCTGACTTCAGCTCGGGTCATGATCTCAAGGTTCTTGGGTGGGAGCCCCGAGTCGGGCTCACAGATCGTTCTGTGCTGACAGCTCAGAGCCAGGAGCCTGCTTCGGATTCTGTCTCTCTCAAAGATAAAGAAACATTAAAAATTAAAAGTTAAAAAAAAAAAAAAAGCCCCAGGGACCTGGGAAAACACTACTTCTCAGGCCCATAGTAACAAGACATTTTCAGAGAAACCTTAAGTAATATCTGGCCCAACCTCCTTGTTTTACAAAGGAGGAAACACCTCGGGAGTGTTTGACACGTTGAGCAGCATTGCCAGGAGCTGACTCCCAGCCCTGTTCCCGCTCCTGCAAAACACCCTCCCCTCTCACACGGGAAATCTGGAAGAGCCCCTCACAAGGCGAGCAAGGTTTCCAGCCCCTCCCACCCTCCAAAGAAGAGAAACGAGGTCCTCACAACCCAGGTGTTGGAGAGGGTGGGACGGTAACAAGAGAAAAGGGGTGAAGACCAGCCACTTACCCTCCTCACGTTGGGAGAGAGCCCCCAGCCCCCATACACAAGGCGTTTCCCATTCTAGAAAGACTTGGGGCTGGTGGATTCAGCTGGATCTTTCCTCACTGTGGAGGCAAAGTCTCCTTTGCTTTGTCTTGGAGTTAGAAGGATCCCAGAGCCAGATGCGGGCTTAAGAGAAGGGGCTATGGAGATGGTGGTTGAGCCCAGCTCATCAGGGCCCTGTGCTGAGGCATCAGGCTAGAAAAAAGCGAGTGGTCAGATACTAAATCCCAGAATAAGGAATCATTCATTGTCTTTGGCGAAGGAAGAACAGAAGGTCGTGCCAGGCAAATACCAAGTCCTGATGAAGCATGCGTGAGAGGGCTTAGTGGGTCCAAAGGACTGGGATAGGTTGAGTAGGGTCAGAGCAGAGAGGCAACAGGGAGGGGAGAACGCTCTGCTGTCCCCTCCCCTCGTTCTAGGAAGATGCCACCTTCCCCTCTGATCTTGTCCTGAAGAGGCAAAGGCTCCCCAGCTTGTGTTTCTGCAGGTAACTGAGTTATTCGGTTAACTCCCCATTCGTGGGGGCCACATAACACACTGGGGCAGCTCCGTTACAGACCTTCATCACTAACCCAGTTCTAAAAGCTGGACTGTTTCCCACGTATCCCACGGTTCGGTTACAGAGGAGAGCGCTTCTTGGCCTCTTTCCTCCCTGTACGTATCTCTGTAAGTGGGGCTTATGAGCTCTTTAGGCCAAAGTCGAACTAAGGTAGAATGCAGTGTGCCCTCTCACTGGGTCTACACCCCAAATGGCCACCTACCGTCTGCATTGCTGGTCACTCTTGGAATCAGAGGGACGGTCACATGGCCTGACAGTATAGGCTGGGAGAGGCTGGCACCCTGGCCCCCACAATGAAGCGTTTGTTTGTGGTCCTGGGAATGTGCTACACTGACTGGTGGGCCAGTGTCCAGTCCCAGAGGCCCTCGGAGTAGTGGGAAGGGAACCAAAGCGTAAAGATTCCGAGTCACAGATCAGCCATCAGCCCGTCTCCTTCCGTGCAGTCTTCAAGGATGCAGTCAGGTGTATGCACCCAAACCTGATGACCGCAAAGTTCTGTGGGGCCTTCCGTCACTGGGTCGTCCATAGAGGTTTCCAAGAAGAACCGAATTCTAATGGAAATAAAAAGACTAGGGTTCCCATGCCTTAAATACACACACACACACACACACACACACACACACACAGATATAGACACATCAGTGTGGCTCAGCCAGTGACGACTCCTTTAATAAATGTTAAACAAGCACCTGAGATGATACAGGCCCACTCCATGTGGGTCCTAAAAACGCCGGGAGGTTTACCAGATAAATCCACAGAAAAGAAGCAGCCACGAGTCCAAAGGCGAGGTGCCGTCCTGAGCTCTGACATCCCGTGTGTTCCCTCTGCCTGTTCAGCCCCCTGCTCAAGGTTTCCCAAGCCGCAACAGGCCAGGCGCTAGCTCCCGGGGAGGGAGGGAGAGGTGAAAGGGCTTGTCCCCTGTCCTCATACAGTCACCTTCTAGCCAGGGGACAGGAGGGGACAGGCTGCAGCCCTGTAGCTGGTGGGAGACCCATGAAAACCCCACTTTGCTGACTCCCACTCTCATGTAAGTTTACTGTGTCGTCTCCATTAACGAGAACGAGGTGGCTTGGGGTCAGGAAGAGTCTCTTAAGTCAATGAACCCTTGGTGCCGGGGCTGAGTACTGCTCTTTCCCGTTCTCGGCCAGTTGTCAGTTGTGAACGGCCCGCAGGGACCCGTCTGCGGGCCCCCCAGTGGGACAAGGTTAAGATGGGAGAGAAAGGGACAGTGTCTTCTCTTCATACTCCTTCTCCTGTAACATCCACGGGGGTTCATGTGGGAAGGAGGGGGATGATTCGGGGACGAGACGAGCCGATCATTGGTGTCACCCCTGATGTCTATTTGCAGTGACCTTTCCTTATGGTCAGGCTTGAGCTTCAGCGCGGAATAAAAACCTCCATTAAGATGGTATGTCCTTATCGGACAAAGGGCTAGTATCCAAAATCTATAAAGAGCTCACCAAACTCCACACCCGAAAAACAAATAACCCAGTGAAGAAATGGGCAGAAAACATGAATAGACACTTCTCTAAAGAAGACATCCAGATGGCCAACAGGCACATGAAAAGATGCTCAATGTCGCTCCTTATCAGGGAAACACAAATCAAAACCACACTCAGATATCACCTCACGCCAGTCAGAGTGGCCAAAATGAACAAATCAGGAGACTATAGATGCTGGAGAGGATGTGGAGAAACGGGAACCCTCTTGCACTGTTGATGGGAATGCAAATTGGTGTAGCCGCTCTGGAAAGCAGTGTGGAGGTTCCTCAGAAAATTAAAAATAGACCTACCCTATGACCCAGCAATAGCACTGCTAGGAATTTACCCAAGGTATACAGGAGTACTGATGCATAGGGGCACTTGTACCCCAATGTTTATAGCAGCACTCTCAACAATAGCCAAATTATGGAAAGAGCCTAAATGTCCATCAACTGATGAATGCATAAAGAAATTGTGGTTTATATACACAATGGAGTACTACATGGCAATGAGAAAGAACGAAATCTGGCCCTTTGTAGCAACGTGGATGGAACTGGAGAGTGTGATGCTAAGTGAAATAAGCCATACAGAGAAAGACAGATACCATATGTTTTCACTCTTATGTGGATCCTGAGAAACTTAACAGAAACCCATGGGGGAGGGGAAGGAAAAAAAAAAAAGAGGTTAGAGTGGGAGAGAGCCAAAGCATAAGAGACTCTTAAAAACTGAGAACAAACTGAGGGTTGATGGGGGGTGGGAGGGAGGGGAGGGTGGGTGATGGGCATTGAGGAGGGCACCTTTTGGGATGAGGACTGGGTGTTGTATGGAAACCAATTTGACAATAAATTTCATATATTGAAAAAAAAAACATTAATAGAGAAAAAAAAAAAAGATGGTATGTCCTGAATTCAGTGTGTCTGAGCTAACTCCACGTGTTACCAAAAACTAAGTGTTAGGAAAGGAGGCGCGACATCCGGGGCCCTGGTCCAGGGCTTTATCTCGGGTGGAGCCAGCCATCCGACCCCGTGGTGGTACCTTATCCATGCCGCTTCAGTCTTTCTTCTCTGTCCCTTCCCTGCCTCCTCTGCTTCACCCCCAAGACGCGAGCAAGGCCAATGAAACTCCTTCACGTGATGGCTTAAACATGCAAATGAACCGAAATTGTAAAATAATACCTGAATGAACATTAAAGCTCGCAGCTCAGCACGTAGGACAGGAGCCCCAGCCCGAATCAGTATAATGGTAAATGTTGAACAAATTAGTGCTTCCTTAAGGTCACCCCGGGGCACACGGAGTCACAGTCCTTAATTTTAATGAGCCTCCATTACACAATCTCTTATTGCCTCTTAACTGCCAGGAAAATGACCACCAGCTAAATGTACAGCAGAATAGTTCACTTGGACCCCAAAGAAATTACCTTGAAATTATTACACTTAACCATGGCCAATGCACCAGGGCTCCTGGGAAAAGAGGCAGCCAGCTACCTGGCAATACCGAGTGAAGTGATATCGTTTGACATGGCCTTGGGCTTTTCGGGTCCAGCCTTTTCTTGCCTTATCTGATGTAATGCATTTCCTCTCTCAAATGTCAATATTTAAAATGCGGTTGATCCTCCCCCTCCCCTAGCGGACGTGGCTGGGCTAATTCTGGAGACGGTCGCTTGTTGCTCACCGTTCGGTCTCCGGCTAGAAGGCTAACTCTGCCGCTTACTCTCTTTCTGCTTGGGATGCTTTCCGTATCACCGAAGAACAGGACGCCTATCCCATGTCTAGTTGATAAGATGTGAACAGCCTGGAGAGCCTTGCATACAGTCGTGGCTCAATACTTGCTTCCCCCTTTCCTGGTGGAGCTGTCTGGGCCCAGTCAGGAGACCGAAACCACACAGTGGGTTACACGTGGGGTTTTTGATATAAGCGTTGACTATGGTAAAGGGAAACTGCACGATCGAAGGGAACGCCAGGAGCATTTCGTAGAGGCTCCCGCCTCCATCCCGCAGAGCTGAGGGGCGGTGGAGGGTGTCAGACGTCGTCGGAGAAGATCATTCAGCCCTCCGGAGAGCAGAAAGGCCCTGGTCTGGCCAGCCTGGAGCTGCTTCCTGCCAAGCAGCAGGCCACGGTCTGGAGTGCAGGTGCCTGTCAGGCTGCGGTGCGTGCAGTGGGAGACAGAAGGCCTTTGGAACACGTGGGCCACGGGGGGACGGCACAGGGCCTCTTACTGTCACCTCCGGAGGGCTTGTCACCAGGCTGCACCGTCACGGAGGCATCACTCTGGGCCCGCGGCTCAGACAGACTCCACTTCCTTGACGAAGTAAGATTTAGGAGTATTCGGGACATTCGTAGATAAATCAGAACCGGGCAGGGTCGCTGTCACTTCAGATGACAGAATCAAGATTCGAAACCTTTTGCTTCAACACAAAAGAGAAAAAAACACTGCATATAAATAGACCTAAAATTTAGGTTTGGGTTCAGGTTCTTAACCGCATACGTATAGGAAGGGGGTAAAGTCGAAAGGAACCTATGGAGACAAGCCAGGAATTTTATTTTACTATGAGCTCAATCCAAGTGATATTAAAGGGCTGCTAAAAAGCCACGTCTGTCTGGTCTGGAGCCATAGAAACGGTTCAAGAAGGTAATTCTACGGGATGGGTCAGGCCACTCCTAAGGACTGATTTCACTCCGTGTGCACTTTATCTTTTTTTTTTTTATTTATTTTTAACCTTTATTCATTTCTGAGGCACAGAGAGAGACAGAGCGTGAGCTGGGGCGGGGCAGAGAGAGAGGGAGACACAGAATCCAAAGCAGGCTCCAGGCTCTGAGCTGTCAGCACAGAGCCCGACGCGGGGCTTGAACTCATGGACCACGAGATCATTATCTGAGCCGAAGTCGGACACCTAACTGACTGAGCCACCCAGGCACCCCTGTGTCTACTACTTTAAGAGTTAGATTAACATATATCAACACATTTTTATTGAGGACCTACTATGTGCTTGGCAGTGTACAGGGCCAAAAGACAAAAGAAATCTAAAAGTCTAAGCATCAAAATTTGATAGTTTTTAAGATTATGCACAGTATATTCATAAAATGGAATACCAGTCATTCCTGACAAGTGATTTAGTTGTAGATTTATTGACATGGAATTTCATAATACATCTTTAAGTAATGAAAAGTAAATACAAAGCAATATGCATAGTTGGGTTCCATCCAATTTTGGGGAAAAAATCAAAGCTATATACATTAACAAACTGACTTGATAAAAACATTATCACCAGGTGGGGTTTTTTTTCCTGCAAATCTATACTATTATTTTCTCTATAATGAACATATATTGTTTGTATCCATCTTTAAGTTCTTTGGCAAGACAGATAAAAATATAAGAAGTATTTAGGGGAAGATCATCGCTGTGAAGCATGTAGGGTGGCCGCTTATGTTGGCTTTCCACGAGTATCTTTTTTGACCACAAAAACTTTCTGACCGCAGAAGTGGAGGGAAGGACCGCAGCAGTTACCTATATTTGCCGCCAGATGGCGCCAAAGCAGCTGGCTAATATTTAGCAGCCAGCAGAGCAACTTGACGAGATTTCAAGGATCTTAAGATTCTCTAGCCAGAATAAGTGTTTTGTGAGCGATGCACTTCAAATTACAGAAAACTTTTCAGAATTAGAGCTGAGCATGCCAGCGTTTGCTTTGCCAGTGTTTTCTAAAGCTCTGTTACAGTGCCTGCAGTTCCCATGCACAGTAACTTACTATACTCTACCAGCTCTTCAGGTCAGCCTTCCCCAGATTCCTGAGATGCGATGAGTCTTTGCACCCGGGCTTTTCAATAAGCCCTGCGTCTCTAGTAAGCAGTCTCAGGAGTCAGGTGTAGATCATTCCCCAAAGAGGCTCATCCTCCACGCGGCACATGAGATGAGCTCACTTCCCAGCACCGTTGCTGCTGACAGCCTCTCTTCCCGCAGCCTCAGCCCAGTTTTATCGGTGACCAAGGGCCCGGGAGTGGGTCGTTTCTGGAGTCTGGACGCTGCCTTCAGCAAGCCCCCCGTGTGCAGTTCCAGCAGCTCAGGGACGGTGGCGCTGTGTTTCCTCTCGTCTGCACCCTACGCCTGCTTACCTTAGCGGGTACGAAACCCATCTCAGAAAAGCGAAAGGCTGCAAAAGAGATTTTTCACAGGTGGCTACAAAGAGGCGCAGAAAACTCTGGAGGCTCCCGGTGGGGGAAACAGAACTAGACGGTGTCAATTGTAAGAAGACAGCTAAGGCAGGAAAAGCCATGTTGGGACACAGAGGACAGGAGAAGTCCTCGTACTGGGAAATCAGCGTTTGCACTTGGTTCCCAGGAAATGTAACCAGAAACGGGCGTTGCTCTGACAGCCATGATCTGTAAGCTCTTTCCACCTGCTTCATTTTTCCCTTCCCTCCACTGCCAACTCCCCTCCCCTCGGAAAGAACGAGCCTTGCTGGAGCACATGTGTCTTTGTCCCCTCCAAGCTGTAATGTCCCTGCCCTGTGGGGGTATCGTCCTCATTTGATAAGCCAAAAAACTATATTTTACCCAACTTGGATGTCAACATTGAATATACATATTTATGTATATATATTCATATTCGAGTATACATACCAAAGATCAGCATTGGTCTGAAAGCTTATATGGTATGGAAAGGTGAATAAAACAGGACAATAAGCAGATCTTAAAGAAAATTCATTGTTATAGATGTAGCATTTTCTATCTCAGAAGTCAATACTGGAGATTAGATCAAGTAGATTTTACTCTATTGAAATGAGCAAGGGGGTTGCCTGGGTGGTTCAGTCGGTGAAGTGTCCAACTCTTTTTTTCTTTTTAAGTTTATTTATTTATTTTAAGAGGGAGCAAGAGAGAGAATCCCAAGCAGGCTGTATACCACCAGTGCAGAGCCTGATGTAGGGCTCAAACTCACAAACCGTGAGATCGTGACCTGAGCTGAAGTCAGATGCTTGACCAATTGAGACACCTAGGCATCCCAAGTGTCCAGCTCTTGATTTCAGCTCAGGTCATGATCTCACGGTTCATGAGTTTGAGCCCCACACCGGGCTCTGTGCTGACAGTGCAGAGCCTGCTTGGGATTCTCTCTCTCTCTCTCTCTCTCTCTCTCTCTCTCTCTCTCTCTCTCTTTCTCTCTGCTCCTCCCTGCTTGCTCGCTATTTCTCTCCCAAAATAAATACAAATAAACTTTAAAAAAATACAGCAAATAAAACGAGCAAGGATCTTATCCAGCCGAAAATGTTCACAAATTCTTCACAGCAAATGTGCGTAAGCTGCAGAAAAATTCATGAGGAGTCTTCACTTCCCAAGCTCAGATATTTTCAAATAACCCCAGAGAAGGAATAAATGGGCTTCCCGTTTTCTCAGGCTGGTATTTCAGAGTCAGCACCTTCTGAAGTAAGATATCGGGACACCAGAGTTCGAAGAGTGATGTCTTCCCCCCGCCCCCCCAGGAAGATTTGATTCCAGGGCAAGTTAGCCATTTCCTTCTAAAAGTGTCTCTTGTTTTCTTCCTGCAGCTCGATCATTATCCTTCTGTGAGTTACCATCTGCCGAGTTCATCTGACACCCTGTTCAATTCTCCCAAGTCGCTCTTTCTAGGAAAAGTTATAGGTAAGAATTCTGTGCTTTCAGTATAAACGTGCGGTAAGAATATGTTTGGTATAAGAATTATATTAGCTGGTGTGACTTTGGATTTTTTAAGTGACTGGGTAAATTTCTTGTCATTGGGTTCCATCACCGATATCTTTCTTCTCGGTTTGGTTCGAGAGAAGGTGTGTTGTTTTCCTCAGTGATGCAGAAGAGAAGGTTTATCAGATGGTCTTGGGGGTAAATTGTTCAAGTGATACGTTCTAAAGCCACTACTTTGCCTTTGAAACACGCTGTGATCAGTGATTGTGGACTCTGTTGTCCTCTGTGAAGGCAAAGGAGCCAGCGTCGTTTGGGACATGACACAAACTGAAACACAAGTGAGGCTCAGTGCCTGTTCCCTGCTTCTTCATGTGAAATTTGCTCATGGGTTTGTTAAAGATCTGCACCTACTAACAGTATTTAATTTCTTCTTTGTCTAAGCACATCAACGTGGTTCCGTCTTCCTCTCCCTCTGAGAGAGCTAGCTGAGATTATTTGCAAATTAGAAGGCCAGTGGGAATTGGAAAATTGTGCCAGAATACCCACCTTCTATGTGTGATTGTGAATCTGAGAGTCACTCTTGCCCTTTTCTTACCATAGATCAGCACTGTCTAGAGTAAAAGACAGATGTGATTGGTTACATATTAAGTGATTGATGTACAATGAAAGAATATATATAATATATGTATATATATATACATATATACACACACGTATATACACATACATATATGTGTGTATATATATATATATATATATATATTTTTTTTTTTTTTTTTTACTATGAGAATGGATGTTGTGAACCAAGAATGGAAATGGTGGGTAATGCACAGGCCAAGGAGGAGGTGAGTTTGTGTCCAGAAAGTAGTAGGGATCAGAATGTCATTAATTGTAAAAAACACTCGTTTTAAAAGATGAGGGCGGGGCAGATAATTAAGAGAACAGGTGACCCGACGTATAAGAAAAATAATAATAATGTACACTTACACAGGACTTACTACAAACCAAGATCCATCCTAAACACCTTAGGTAGATGAACTCACTGAACCTTCACAGTGAGTCTGTGAGATCATCAAGATTGTTATTCAAGAGCATGCAAGATTGTCTCCATTTCACAGATGAGAAAAGCAAGGCACAGAGAGGTTAAATATCTTGCCCGAGACCGCCTACTTAGCAAAAGGTAGAGCCAAAACTTGAACCCAGGCAGGCAGATACATTGGCCTCACCCCCAACCCCTGTGCCATAGTCTCTGTGCGGGTTGACCGAGAAATGAAAAAAGGAAGAAGGTTTGGGCAGCAGAGGGTGAGTGGTTGAGGGACATGTCCCACATCTTACGCCAGAATGCGGCCAAAAGCAAAAAATACTCCTGGACTCAGAAGCAGGAACGCAGCAGACAAGCAGAGCTGGGCTTGGGGCCCCCAAGGGAAAGGCCGTGTCCTCAGGAAAAGACAGGATGGGTGGCATTTGCTCAGTCGCCGGGTGGGAACAGAGGGAGGGCTGAAATTCACTGTGTGCTTTGTGCTAAACATCTCGTGTGTGTAAATGTGACGTTAAATGTCACAACCATCCAGTGAAGCCAGAGCTATGACTGTTAAACCCATCTGGAAGCGGAGAGGGCCAGCCACCTGGTCAGCTTTACCTGGTCTGCGGTAAAGCAGGGTTTTTGAGGTAGGGCTCTCTTGACGAGAGCCCGTGGCCTTAAGCAGATCAAAAGAACTTGTCTAGCAGGGATGCAGCGGGAAGTCAAGGGTTGCCATCAGTGGGCAACAAGAAGTGGCTGTTCAGTGGAGGAAAGCCTCGGCATTGGTCAGGCGTCCATCCCGAGACACTGGTGAGTGCCCACGTCTCGCCACGTGCCTTCCTGCCATTCAGTCAAGAATAATTGAACACGTTAAGTGCTTCTTCGGGGCCATAAGCATTCCTTCAACACAGACTCTACACCATGATACTACGATGGTCCTAAAGATACCACACGGGGATGTTCTTGGAGTGACATCCACTGTGAACTCACACCTGTAACAGTGAATTTCATGGCTTTAGGAAAAGTCACAAAGTCAAGTTCCACCGGCAACGCTGAGGGCAGCTAAGGACCTGGAACCCGCTTCGGATTCTGTGTCTCCCTCTCTCTCTGCCCCTCCCCTGCTCGCAGTCTGTCTCTCTCGCTCTTAAAAATAAATAAACATAAAAATCAAAAAAAAGAGAGAATTTACTGTGCTGTAAATCTGTGCCAAGTGAGTGTTACACCTAGAGTTTTCCGTAGACCAAAGGAAAATTGTGCCGTGCACGTACAATGTGTGTGTGCCAATGTTGCATGAAGAACGTATAAACACCTGTAAGGAAGTCCCTGATCCCCAGGTGGAGATGGCAGCATGCACAGGACAGGAGGGTGAGATGCTGCCACTCGTCCCCAGGGCACTGACTTCTAGCAGCGACAGACTCTCATCTGCCCTACATTTCTGAACCCTTCTAGAAGGAAGTCGGAAGCACCAGCAACAAAGTTCCACAAGATAGAAATTTCACCAGCTCTCATTATGTCCATTTTTTATTATTTACCAGCTGAGTGATGTCATAGATTTACGGATGTGATTTCCAGCAACGGATTTAATCGTATCTCAAAAATCTTTAAATCAGGGGAGAAAAATATAAGTTGAAGCCTGAAGCAGCATCTTCTATTTACTTTTTCTCCCCCAATGTTTCTTCAATGCCGTGAATAAAGATACAAATAGAATGTTTAAGTTTGCAAATGACACACAGCTGAGAGGATGATTTAATAAGTTGGATGATAAAAACAAAAACATAAAACAAAAACCTTCAAAAGCATCTCGATGGCCTAGAAAGACAGAATAAAATAATGACATGAAAGATAATAAAGACAAACTTACCTCCTGCCTTAAACCAAAAAAGAAAAAAAAAAAACTAAGTAGAAGACAGAAGACCTTCTGGTTTCATGAAAAAGACATAGGTTGATTTCATGGGGAGTTTGATATGAGCCAATACGTTGGGGCGATTGATGTTTAAATAAGTATGGTACTGAGCTATGTTAATAAGAGAATCGTGTCCAGAACAAGAAGTACAGTGACACCCCAGCGGGATGTCATGGCCTATCCGTAAGCACCTCATTTTAGCACAGATATTAATCTTCTGATGAAAAGACTAGATGAACAAAAGCCTACCCTCCGCCCCCCCCCCAAAAAAAGAAAAATCAGAAGGCCTGGGGATACTAAGATATGATTAAAAGACATGAGAGAATCCATTTCCAGGCTTTGACAACTGCAACCTGGACAGGTGAAGCCTCCTAGAGGCTGACTCACCAGGACCAGAGAAGACCAGTGAAAGCAAGACTTCGGTCCCTGCAAGAACTTCCTAATAATTACCGCTATTTTAAAAAATGAGTGGCCGCCATTTTGAGGCCGTGGACTCTCCTTTACTGAGAGTATCTCAGCGAAGGCTCACTGGAAATTGGATTGTACCTTGCGTTTCCTGGATTGAGTGAGACCAGATCGGAGAAAACCTAAAAATCCTTGAAACAGTATGATTTATCACGGGAGCGATTTTCTTTTTTAAAAAGATGGGAAATGCAACATTAAAGTGGAGGTGTTCCTCCTGTTCCGTGTGAGAACCAAAAGGGTAATTCGATTCAGGGCTCCTCAGTATCAGTCACTGCTGTGGACACAGGCTAGATATGAATTAGAAGAATGTCACTGCACACTACACATCCCATCACGAATGTTAGT
This sequence comes from Panthera pardus, assembly GCF_024362965.1. Taxonomy (NCBI): domain Eukaryota; kingdom Metazoa; phylum Chordata; class Mammalia; order Carnivora; family Felidae; genus Panthera; species Panthera pardus. The sequence goes on from NW_026527024.1 coordinate 183,968, forward strand.
GTAATATCCTGTTTTAGGATGGCGTATTCATTTTAATTTTAATGTTTAGAAAGGTAATTACGAGCCCTCTTTTATATTGTTTTTCAAGTTAACTCTTTGTGCCAGGGTTGTAAATCACAATAATATAAAATCATAATAAAGTAGATGTAATTTGTAAAAAAAAAGGCAGCAATTTGTCTGCATAAATTTGAGAAACTATGCTTGGGAAAAGTTGAATACTAATGCAGGGCAATTGTTGCTTTACTGATCATTTGTCAGTGGCAGTGTCTGGGGTGGTAAAATTAAAGTTAAGTATCTATCCATTTGAATTTAATATAGTTTATAAGTCTTAATGCTCCCAGATCATGATATTTTCCAAGCTGCTGTTATTTAAAACGACTCTGACAGAAGATATACCTATTGGTAGCCACTATATGATTTCCATTATATTCTAAAATGTGAATATTGTGATCTTTTGATAAAAGATCCTTATTCTAGGGCTTTCCAAAACTTTCTGGAACTTTGGTAAAGGCTCCTCGCACAGCAGGAAATGACATATTTCTATCTCCACTCACCGGGGAGGTGGTATACTGTGGTAGGCATTACACTGCTCACTGAATATTTCTGGTCAAAAATTGTGAGTACAAAATACATGTGCAAATTTCTGAGCTAGGCCATTTAATTACTGGTCCAAGACCCTCCAGAGTCCTTCTGTCCCTTTGTTGTGGGGACTGGAAAACCTAAAGACCGTGGTGGTTCCGTCACCTGGGTCCCTCCATGACCACAATGAACAGAGAACCCTGTCAACTCGTGACAAACCTATAGTACAATAAAAAAAAAAAAAAAAAAAAAAATCTCTTGCTTTTTTAAGCTACTGAAACTAAGGTGCTGCTTGTTACTGTGGCATAACCTCACCTATCCTGATTGATATATAAGAGTTAGAACTAAGAACTGACTTCACTGTCACCACATGGGTTTATATTCTTCCTTAACGACTTGCAAACGATATGACTCTACAACGTTACTTGACATCTTGTGCATTCTGTTTCCCTACGTGTGAAATCGGAATAGTAACCATCCATACCTCACAGGAGTCGGCAAAATAATCCATGTTTAAGAGATAGCGCAGGGTCCTGCCACAGAGTATGTGTGTGATACACGTTAGCTATTTTTGTTCATTCATAATTAGGCAAGTATGTAATGATCACTTGCCATATTCCAGGCATTCATATGCCATTGATACACCAGTGGTGTTCAAGAGAGGCACAATTGCTGCCTTTAGAGGGCTTGAGCTCTGTCTGGAAGAGAGGAAGTTGAACCACACATGGCAAGGTGAACAGAAGGAAGTACAGGATCCTTCAGGAACAGGTAGGAAGGGTGCTTCACCCAGCCCAGGAGACGAGGGAAAGCGTACCAGAGGAAGTGGCACAGAAGCTGAGACCTGAGTGAAAAGTCAGAACTGTCTGGGCAAAGGAGCTGGGTGGTGTAGACAGCAGAAAGAAGAAGGATTTTCCAATTCTCTGTTGCTCTACAACAACCTACCCAAAACTTTGTGGCTTGAACAATACTTTATGATTGCACACAATGATTCTGTGGCCTGAATGGATGTGGTCTCAGGTGAGGTGTTAACGTGACTAGATGATCCGAAGTGTCCTCACTCACATGGATGCCCAGGAATCTAGCAGAGGCTGTCAGCCAGGGGGACTCAGTTCTCCTTCACTGGCTCCACATCATGGCCATATGGGCGTCCTCCCTGCGTGACGGCTGGGCTCTAGGAATGGGCATCCCAAAAAGTCAAGGTGCAAGCTAGAGATCCCTAAGACCCCACCTCAGAAGTTACTTGTATCCCTTTTACCTCAAGTTATCGGCCAAAATCTGGGCTCCAGCCCATATTCCAGGAAAGGAGAAGCAGACTCTGCTTCTTGGTGGCTTTGTGACAAATTCCCACTGCAAAGAACATGTTGGATGGGAGGTATGGTTGTGAGCATCTTTGGAAACACAGTGTGCTATGGGGGAAGTTTGAGGAACCACAGCAGGCTTCATTCAGAGTAGTTGAACCTACAGTATGAAGAGTCAAGTGATAAAAAAAAAAAAATCAGCAGCAGTAAGCAGGTACAGACTAAGGCAGACTTTACGAGTGGATCCAAATGTCCTCCTTTGCCCGGGAAAGTCCCAATTTCCTCCTGCTGGGATGAGAATGAATTATTAGCAATGCCGAGATTCACTCTCAACACGTGACCCAGTGGGAATTGATAAATTGTGCGATCACCTGTCTTGTTTTGAGTTTGCCCAAGAGGAGCACTTGAGATCAGAGCCCCAGCCTATGTTCCAGGGAAGGAACCTACTCTTGGGGGAGTAGGAGCAAGGATATGAGGAGATGAGGAATGGCAAGGAGATGAGAGTTTGGGTACGGTTGATTTGGGAGAGGATCCAAGGGCATATTAGCAGAGCAGTGGAGGGGAAGGAATGGAGCAATTATGAAGTCACTCATCATCGTGGGCAGTGGTAGCTCAGAACCAGTGGGGAACCATGGGAGGCGGTGCAGAACCTGCCTCAGTATCTCAACTGATACAGGAGGAAGCATGTTACAGGGTTTATTTACAAGTCATGTCAAGGTGTTAACCTTGGGACCAAAAGGTGTTGTGAAAGGATTTTTTTTTTTAAATCAGGAGAATAAGCTGACTAGGTTGACACTTTAGAAAGACAACATCACCTTCCCAGTGAGAAATGCCCAACAGGGAGTGAGTAAAAGGCTGCAGGGACATCAAACTGAAGGCTGCTGTGGCTTAAACAGAACTGCACATTGTAACACATAGAACAACTTGGATATGCAGAGGGAACATGATGTCTTTATTTGTCTCTGACCATCAGACCTTCCTTCCGGATAGCAAGGGCAAACCCACCAAATGCCCAGTCTAGTTTACGGTTCAGTCTCCTTGATCATTTCAACAGTCCCTTCTGGTTGTGCTCTGTCCCTCTTGAGTAGAAATGGTCAGTGTCTCCAGTGGCCTTCCCCATCCCTGCTTCTTTCCATAAGATGGTGACCAGGTATACAGAATACAGACGGGGATGGGCGGCAGGATGTGGTAGCTTAAGTGTTTGTTTGACATCATCACAGGGAGGGAGGGGATCATGTTGACCTTCCTTGGGTTTGCATGACCTTCCATCTGCTGGCCTCTAGCACAGCATCCTGGTGGTAAAATGTGTGGTTGGTGAACATACAGTCCCTATCTGACTCCTGCAGTGCTCCAAGGAGCATCTGCCATTGTCCCCTTTGCTCCCTTCTGTCCCCCCAGCTCTCATTTGAGACAGACTCCTAGTCTCTGTCATATCCTTCATCCTCCCTATGACAGATGTCGACAGTCCCAAGGCAGCCCCGATGGCAAGTCATTGGCTGTATCTCAAGCCCACTCCCCTCAAGACTGAGAGGCTGCCTGCTCACTCTTCTTTCCTTCTTAACAAGGATGGGTTGCCCGGCATTGGTGTAAGACCCTCTACATGGCAGCCACTCCCTAGAGCCCCAAATGGGAAAGCAAGACATGAACCCCTGCCCTCAGTCCCCTTCCTCACCCTTTATAAGCACACCTACTTCTCTCTGGGACAAAGCTTGGCTCCTCTCTCTCTCCCTCTGTATCTCTTCTTTCTCTCATAGTCCTCTTGGGCTTTAAAACAACAACAAAAACAATTGCCTTGGTTTTACTCCCTGTTTCATGTAGCTATTGACCAAAAAAAAAAAAAAAATTAAAAAAAAAGCCATATGACAAGCAATTCCAAAACTCAGTGGCTTAAAATAATAATCATTTTTTGCTCTCTCACTGAGGGTCAGCTGAGGGCTGAATGTCTCTGCGGTACATCTCTCACCTTTCTCCTGGGGTTGTATAGTTAGCATGGGCATCTTCACCACACGCTAACTGCAGAGGCACGAGAGCGTAAGCCCACTCATGCGAGCACTTTTCAAGCCTCTGGTCTTGCCATACTCACTAACGTGCCATCATCCAAAGGAAGTCATAGAGCCGAATCCAGAGTTGAAGAGAAGAGAAAGACTTCTTCACTAAGAGGGAAAGCAAAGACAGACACATAGACACCGTGGGGGAAGAATTAGGGACACAATCTACCATGTTCCCTCTCACCAAGTTTTGTACAACTAAGAAATAGCCTCCTGTCTTCCCCGTGTTAGCTAGAAGGGTGGGTGCTGTCTCTCTATCACAGGAAAACTCTGTGACCTGCTTAGCCCTTGATGGGTTAAAAGGTATGAGTAAAGGAATTGGGAGAAATCATTTATTCACCCAAAAGTATATTGAGTGCTTGTATACACCAGGTTACAGGGATAGGACAATACATAAAACGGAAAAGCCCTTGCCTTTATGAAGCATATATCCTAAAGGGCAGGGACAAAGAATGAGAAAATAGTTGATAAAATGTTAGCTAGTGATCAATGCTATCAAGAAAAATAAAGGTGTTTAGGAGAGTGTTAGGCTGTCTGGGAAGTCCTGTAGGAGGAGATGGCATTCAAGCAGAGGCCTGATGAAGCTAGGGAGGGCTATGTGTTGGTACCCAGAGGAGAAGCATCCCAGGAAGCATGAAGGGTCATGCAGAGACCGGGAGGTTAGGTAGAGATGTGTTGGGCTTGTTCAAGGAACAGCAAGAGAGACCGTGTGGCTGGAACACAGTAAGGATGGGACAGAGGGGTAGGAGATACCCGAAGTTAGAGGGTTAGCCAGCAGCCAGACAGTGAAGATTGTAGACCATCGTGGAGAGTCTTATGCTAAGTGAGATGTGAAGCAGAAGGAGACTTCGGTCTGATTTAGGTATTAGAAGTCTCATTCTGGCTGCCATTTGCCATATTAACTGCAGCTCTTGGGGTACAGGGGAGGAGAAGGGCAAGATAGAAACAGGAGGCCAGTCAAAATCCAGTGGTAGAGCCCACGTGAGAGAAGGTGGTCCCTACACCAAAGCCATAGTGGTGGTAGCGATGGAGAAGTATTTTGAACAGGAATGTATCGAAGGTAGAGTCCATAGGATTTGGTGATAGACCAGATGTAGCAGGTGAAAGGAAGAGATGTCAAAGAGATTCCTCAAGTTTGGGGCCTGAATGGATGGGTAAATGGCAGTGCCATTTCCTGAGGGCAACCCTGGGAGACAAGTTTGGGGACTGGGGGAGAAAATTAAGACCTCTGTGTCGGACACGTTCAAGACTGTCCCACTGAGGCGTAGTCCTCTACCTCATGTCAGAAACTGAGCACTTCCTGGAGCAAATCCCACCTTCTCCCATCTCTACACCCCATTCCCTCTGCAGGCAGTGGGGTGTTGACGAGGTCATGGGTCAATACTCAGAAAGGCAAACGAGAAAAGATAGCTCCAGTGAAAAACGACACAAGTGTTATCTCCATACCATGGAAGAGGACATAGAATAAATACTAAAAGGAACAAACTATGCCCAAAATAACCTGGATGAATCTCTAGGGAATTATGCTGGGGGGGGGGGGGTAGCCAATCCCAGAAGGTTCATACCTAGTGATTCCGTTTACATGACAGTTTTGAAATGATAAAATTTGGGAAATGGAGGATAGATTAGTGTTTACTGGTGGTTAGTGACAGGCGCAGGAGGGAAGGACAACGAGAATCTGAAGTGGTATAAAAAGGCAAAATGTGGTGCACCTGGGTGGCTCAGTTGGTTAAGCATCTGACTCTTGATTTCAGTTCAGGTCATGTCTCATGGTCCTAAGGTCAAGTCCTGCATCAGGCTCCACGCTGAGCACGGGAGCCTGCTTGGGATTCTCTCTCTCTCCGTCTCTCTCCACCCCTCCCCTGCTCTCTCACGTGCTCTCTCTCAAAATAAATAAACTTTAAAAAAAGGCAACACAAGGAGTTCTTAGGAATTGTTGAAATTATTCATTATCTTGACTGTGGTGGTGAATACACAAGCCTACACAGATATAAAATTGTATAGAATTACAAACACACACACACACACACACACACAGATACACATACGATCAGTGAATTCTATCCATCTCAACACAACTGATTGTGACATTATGCTCTAATTTTGCAAAATATTTTCTTTGGGAGAAACTGAGCAAAATATTCAAACTAGTCCACACTCTTCTCTGGAGTCATTTACTCCTGGGCTGGTAGTTCGTCTACCAGGAGCCAGTGCCCTTGACACTGCAGGAGGGTGGTAGACACACAAGAGAAACATGAAATGACTACACTGTCACCTCCTTGTTCACTCTCAGTTCTCCTGCCATTGCCCATAGACATTAGGAAATGTACGGGGATGAGGCACTTTTTTACAGCTTGGAATCTTGTGGCTCTCCTAGAGTTGTTATTCAAGGGGATGATTAATACAATGCATTTCTAGAAATGGAGACAGAGGAAAATGTGGTAGATTCACCTCCCAGCTACTGCTTTCAGGGAGAGGCCCTACGCGCAGCTTATCACTCTGTGATTTATCTCCACGTCCTAAGAGTGGAACGCGGCAGAATTGATGGATGAATAAATGGCAAATAGTTAATTGAAATTTCTGCTCAGTTGCCTTTGGCTTTTATTATAATGATTAAAGAAGAAGTAAAACACTGATGAGAGAGCTTGTTTAAGTGATAGGCGAGAAGTAATATTAAAACTGAAGAGAAGCAATCATATCTAATTTTTCACATCCTGAAGAAAATTTAGCGTAGTCTCAGTGCCCAAGATTTCCTACAGGCTGAAAGAAATGTTCTACATGGAAGAAATTTGCCCAGTGACTTACAGTTGAACGTTAGTCTCTCATTCTTTTTTAATTGCCTTCAACTGTCATTCTTAGAAATGTGTTGGGAATTTTTTTTTCATTACTATTACTTTTGTAGAATCATGGGAGTTCCTAAGGAATAATGTCTTTAAACTCTGTCATATCACAGCTAAGGGCAACGATACCCGCAGAGGTGAGGCGGTGAGGCCAGTGTCACTCAACAGGCTAATTCACTGTCCTTTCTCAAACAACACGCCGTGAACATCGTCATCATCGCTGCTTGTTGCCCACATGCGTCTTAAGCAAGTACCATTACTAATTACATCCACTTGACCTTAAGACGCACTCTCAGCCTAGAGGTAAAACAGTTGCAAAAGCAAATCTTTTAGTAAAGTTCAGACTGGAAGAAGAGATTACGGAGGGTGAAGGCTAAGAGCACAGGCTCTGGGGTCAGACACCTGGGGTTCTGTCTGTCCCACCTGCTAAAGGAGTCTCAGCAGGTTTTCTGCATGTCTGGTACTACCCAGGGCATGCGCTTTGTTGTGAAGATCCGAAAAGGTATCGAGAATGTAAAGTGCCTATCACGGAGCCTGGCACGTACATAGTAAGTGCTCAGTACGTCCAGTACATCTTAGAAAGTCTTATTCCATCCGATCTTTGGTTTTTCAATTTGTAAAAATAAAGTAAGGGCTGGCCTCAATGCCAAGTCACTTATTAAAAACAAAACAAAGAATAGGAGTGCCTGGGTGGCACAGTCAGTTAAGCGTCTGACATCAGCTCAGGTCGTGATCTCATGGTTGTTGAGTTTGAGTCCCATGTTGGGCCGTGTGCTGACAGCTCGGAGCCTGGAGCCTGCTTTGGATTCTGTGTCTCCCTCTCTCTCTGCCCCTCCCCTGCTCGCACTCTGTCTCTCTCTCAAAAAAAATAAACATTAAAAAAAATGAAGAATAAAATAAACATTGAAAACTTTGAGAAACTTTCAATGGAAAATACGTGGGGTACCATCATCTCTCCATCTTGTTTTCCAAGATTAAATTACTTCGCATCAACAAAAACAAACCAAAAAAGGCATTTATCATTAAAATAGTGAAGGAACAGAAATTCATGACGTTTTTAGCTTTGCTCAAACCAGACTGTCAAAAGCAGAGAATCTATTTCTATCCCAAATCTTCAGCCTACCTGTCTTTGACACAAAGCATCCATTTGTATACGCAATTGTTTCTAAATAAGCAAACATTTTGAAAGCCAAAATTCCTCTTATTATAATATTCAGAAGTATTCCAGAAGACACAGAAAATTTAATTTCTTGTATACATATAGTCGGTCCTCATTATTCATAGATTTCATATTTGTGAATGTACCTACTTGTTAAAATTTATCTGTAACCCACAAAAAGTAGGCTTTTGCCAACATGAGCAGAGTGACACATAAATTCCCAGCTGAGGTAGATGGTATAAAGCAATACCACCTTCTTATTCCAGCTCTCGTGCTGTAAACAGTTGTCATATCTCTGGTCTCTTTCATGTTATGTGGGGTATTGGGGGGTGGGTTGCATTTTTGTGGGGTTTTTTAATTGGCAGTTTCACTGTTTACAGTCTCATCTAAATGTGGTTCTGAAATGCCATCTATCGCTCCGAAGGCCGTGAGGTGCTTTGCAGACAAAATACGTGTGCTAGATAGACTTCATTCGGGCGTAAGTTATGGCACTCTTGGCCATGAGTTCCAGGTTAATGCATCAATGATATATATTAAATAAGGTATCTTGAAACAAAAACACATGTACAACAAGGTCATGTATTGATTGGTTGATGAAATGTGACCAGAGGCTCATAGGAACCTAACCCTGTATTTCTCCTAAGAGCCAAAGTTCAGTATTCACTAATTTGAGTTCACAGTGACCCTATAGAGCATAACAGCTGTGAATAATGAGAATCTATTGTATTATTTTTAACTCCCTATCACATAAATATGATACATCGTACTTGGGTAGCACCGGACATAACTGTTGTCACATATAACAGAGAGGTTGAGATCAGAGTTGTATTACTTGGTGAAGAAGGGTAGTAAGTCCAGCTAGCGGTACCCAGGTGGACTTTGATCTTCCCCTCCCACCCTGTGACATCTGTCAGTGCCTCCTGCGGCACAGAGATTAGCTCCCGCTCAGCATCGCTGCATCTTGGGACCCAGGGAAGGAGAATATGGCATGTTTTGGGGAGAGGAGCCTGGGCTACCAAGATCCTTTGCATAATCTTGCCAACAAAGTACAGTGTCAACCTTGGAGACCTTGAAGGTAAACACATTGAAATGAGACCAGGTCACACGTCGTTTGATTAGTGTGAAAGACAAAATAGAAACACACAATGAAAGGTGGACAGAAGCAGAGTTAGCCAACAAGTCAGTGCTTTGGAGATTCCCTCCAGCAGTCTTATAACCACGTTTGGAAAGGCTGGCCTCCGTGCAGACTTTTCTATAACAGCTGAGGGAAGAAAAGAGAAGCCATAGAAAAGCGTTTCCTTGGTTTTTCTGTTTCGGATGTTCACATGTTTGCTTTGGCTACCCGCCCCCCCCCAAAGCATTAACTGTTTACAGCAGGTATTTCATATGACTTAACATTTTCTGGGGACAAGCATGGTTAGATTTTGCGTGTGTCTTCTCCATGTTCTGGAAATAAGACAGATAGATTCTGTGGTCTAATAAGACTTTTTTTTCTGCTTTTAAATATAGCCGTTAAAAGCAATAGCGTATGCTTATTTATCTGAGGGAGCTAATCTTCTTAAAGAAAGACATTTTCAGTAATTTTTAATTCATAATTCACACCACTTCTATGAGGCAAATTCATCCTCAAACTATTATCCCATCTTTATCATCCATGAGGAATTAGCATTTGAAGCATGAACTCAGAGGATGAAGCAAAGTCATAAATCAGAAATGAACCATTATTTCATTTTTCTTCATCATTGCAGTCAACTTTATTTAACAGGCTGCCTCCAGTCTCCTCGACAGCAACTAGGCAGATAAGACAGGGAACAGTGTCCATTTGAGAGCTTAGTAAATTCACCTGGCGAGTAAGTACCTTCTTAAATCGCCACTTGATAGATGAGGGGAGTCTCGGAGAAGTTACAGTGGCGAGTGCCAAGTCATAGAGCCAATCAGGGCAAGTCTTCTGTGCTTCATCGTCTGTGTATTGTCTGTGTTTATTTTACAAAAGAGAAAAGGAAGGTAGACAGAGTATATTTCTTTGGCATTTCAAAATGGGGATCATATCGGTCTCTGAGAACGTTCTGCTCTCCTCTCTCCTTCCCCTCCACAGAAAGATTTATATTCAAATTCCTTGGCTATGTGGGAAATACAGCAGGAAGTAGGGAGCAAAGACAAGTCCTTCAACATGCAGTGGCAACACAAATCAATGCATAAACTAATTTTTGTGGGCCTCACTATTATTTTGTAGAACACTAAGTTTTTGTAGACTTTTCTTACTGTTAGTCATATGAATCACACCCTAAAGACATGTAAAAATCTTTTAGTTTTTTAGTACTAAGGTTATTTAAGTAAAATTTATTAATATCAAGTTAATGGTAATATAAGGTATAAATGGAGTCACAGCATTGATTGAAAACGAAGTGACCTAGCCTTACAAGTGACTTGCCATCATGTAGCGTCAGAGTTTGATTTTACAGCCTTTTTAAATGTTGTTAATTAACTGACTTTATTTCTTAGAGCAGTTTTAGGCTTACAGAAAACCTGAGGGAAAGTACAGAGAGTTCTATATACCCCCTCACTGTCCCCACATGCACTGTCCCCTCATGTGCATAGGCTCCCCCTCCTTTTATTAACATCTATTAACATCATTCACACATCATACTTATTTTTGGCATCCTGTACTGGCCACAACATAGTACACTTGCTATAAATGAAGAGCAAATATTGGTATGATCTTATTAACTAAAAGTCTATGGTTTCTATTAGGGTTCATTCTCCGTGTTGCATATTCTATAGATTTTGACACATGCCTAATGACATATATCCACGATTACAGTACCACTGAGGACGCTTTCCTCTAAAATCCCTCATGTTCCATTTTTCTTTCCTCCCCACCCCCAACCCCTGGCAGCCGCTGATTCTTTTACGGTCTCCATAGTCTTGCCTTTTCCAGAATGTCGTGCAATTAGAGTCATATAAGAGGTAGCCTTTTTAGACTGGCTTCTTTTACTTAGCAATATGCGTTTGAAATTCCTCTGTGTGTTTTCATGGCTAGATAGTTGTTTTTTTTTTTTTTCTGGACACTATTGCAGCCTTATTTTGCTGGGGATAGCAGGTGGGCGGCGGGGGGGGGGGCGGTTCGGGGATGGGGGGAGATGGAATCAACAAGCTAAGTTTGAACAGCCGTTAGAGGAAAGAGGTGGAAGGTCAATAAAGCAAAAACAATTGTTCAGCTTTTCCTGTAATTGTATGAACCTCACAGCTCTTTGACTAGTTGACATCAGTGGCAAGCTGGATGCCACCAGCGAAGTGTTTTCATTTCATGCTAGGTGCTGTGTTGGCCCTCCTTTCGTGACTCACGTTTCGAATCATCTTAATCCCAAAGCAATCTGTTTTGTTGATTTTTTAATTGAAGTGTAATTGGCCTACAATATTATATTAGTTTCAGGTGTACAACATCGTGATTCAACATTTATATAGATTACAAAATGATCACCACCATAAATCTAGCTGCCATCTGTCACCATACCAAGTTATTATGTGGTAACTATATTCCCTCTGGGGCACATTGCATCCCTGTGCCTTATCTGTTTTATAACGGGAAATTTGTACCTTTTAATCTCCCTCCCCTATCTCACCCATCCCCCAACACCCTCCCCAATGGCAACTACCAGTGCTTTCCTGTATCTACGTGTCCGTTTCTATTTTCTTTAGTTTATTCATTTGTTTTGTTTCTTAGATTCCACATGTAAGTGAACTCGTATGGTATTTGTCTTTCTCTGTCTGACGTATTTCACCTAGCATAATGCTCTCTAGACTTATCCATGTTGGCAGAAATGGCAAGATTTTATTCCTTTTTATGACTGAGTAATATTCCGTTATATATATATTCACACACACCATTTCTTCCTTATCCATCCATTCACTGATGGACACTTAGGTTGTCAAGGTGACTTATTTTTAACAAATATGCACATATCCTCTTTAAGACAATGTCAAATTATCAAATCAGAGAGGAGAACTCACACTAATAATTAACATAGCTTTGCATGTTCTATGGGTCTCTTCACATTATATGTTACTTAATGGTCCTTATCTATTTTTGAAAATTGTTGTATTCATTTCTCCCGCTCCCTTTCCAAAAGAGTCCGGCAGACCTGTTCATTTGAGGTATCTGCAAAACTTTCCCGCTAAGACCGAACACTTTCAAGGTTTAGAAAAATGGCTCTAAGCCACGATTCATGAGCAATGAGCAGATATTTCTTGTACAACCACTGTATGCTTGAAGTTAGCATAGGGACTGGTTTTTTAACTTCCTGTTCATTTTATTTTGACAAAAATATTTTCTTCCACCAAAAAAAAAGAAGAAGAAAAAAACCCACTTTGTGTATTAAATTTTGAAAACACAAGAGAAGCAACATGAACAGAGAGTGAAAGATCTATTTCCCTGTGATTGCCCCAATCTCCCAAAGATGCCCCATTTTCCATACCGGGTGCCCTCATAGGACCCTATCAGCTCGGCTGTCCCCAAGTGGCTACAAGGTCTCTGTGCCCCTAGTGCTATCCTGAAGGAGCCGTCATGGAGGGATTTGGAGGGGAGACAAGGATCCTTTTCGGGGAGAAAAAGGGACTGAAGTCAGAAGATGGGGTAGATGCTACCCCAGGCTTGTGCTTCAGGAGCAGAACCAGTCTGCTCCCCGCAAGAGAGGTGACCTCAGTGACAAGACCACATGTCACTTTGACATGTAACAGGCACCATGCTCATGAGTGTTTTGAAAACAGATTCCTACCCCCGGGGTAAAAATAATACAGAGATCTAGAGCAGTTGTCTACTAGGGTACAGTCAATGGAAGCCCATTTATGGTTCTTTTTTTTTTTTTAATGTTTATTTATTTTTGAAAGAGAGAGAGCATGAGTGAACAAGGGGCAGAAAGAGTGGGAGACACAGAATCTGAAGCAGGTTCCAGGCTCTGAGCTGTCAACCCAGAGCCCGACGCTGAGCTCGAGCTCACGAACCATAAGATCATGACCTGAGCGAATGTCAGATGCTTAACCAACTGAGCCACCCAGGCGCCCCAGTCCATTTATGGTCCTTACACACACTCTCAGTTACCCTGAGAAAACTGATACATGTCACCTGTCCCTCACTTCCATTCATTGTCGGGAGCAAAAGGATGAATTAAACACACACACACACACACACACACACACACACACACACCCCAAGAGTTGGTCAAGAGAACAGATTTGCCATCAGCAAATACAGTTGGCACCCAATAGCCAGCCAGTCATTCTGCCGTCTGCCACATGGCACCTCCACAGGCCAGAATCTCTTGATGTCTGCTGGATGGACTTGTTCTTTTCCCCGGACGAGGCCCACCACAGACAGATACTGTTTGAGGAGACAGCGGCTGGGAGCAGACATCCCCTCCCTCACTCCCCACCATGCGCACAGACATGGTCACCAACAACACCAACTGGTGAACCCGCCTCCACATAAACATTTCAGAGCATTCGTTAGTTTTGTCAAAGGCATGTCTTCCTCGGCTGACGACAAGCCACACTGTTTTTTAAGATAACTGCTTTCAGAATGATGAAAATCCAAGTGGCACTCATGAAAATTTGTAGTGTATGGTAGAATCAGAATCTGTTTCCAGTGTTAGGTGCACACATAATGGATTTTTCTTAATAAAAAACACATGTTTCAGTATTCACAGCGTCCTAGATTTTTAAAATGGCAATATAATTGAATACTATAATATCTTTATATATCTAGACTCAGTATTCAAGGAGAAAGACGTGAAATTTAAGCTCGCAATAAAAAGTAAAGGAATAAACAAAAAATAATTGTCAGCTGGGGTCAAAATGTTTCTTGTTTTTCAAAAATCATTGTGCATAACATTTAGAAATCAGAACCCAGCCCTCTATCACACAGGAGGGAGAATGCGCAGAAAATCAAGCTGATCGCCTGCTCTATGCCTCTGCAAATTCTAACCCTAAGATATTTCTCTACAATGCTTGCAAGAAAAAAAAAAAAACATACTAAATCTGCAAGACATTTTGCATGATTTTCAAAGTTCCCTGTATTCTGATTCCCATTGTCAAGGACAGGGCTATAAAAACTAAATCCAATTTGCAAGGGTGAGAATTCTCGCTCACTGTTTACCCTATCAGTGAAGAATGATAGCGATCACATTTTATATAATGCATTCCACAGGTGTGAGCAGCAGACAAGCCCATCACTTCCTATCTCGCATGCAGATGGCACCTGTACGCTACGTTCCCGCTGCGGAGTCATTAAAGCACTGGTTCATTTCCTACCGTAATTGGGTCCCCTTCCAGTCTTTTATGTATAACACATTACTCACACTGGCATTCGTGCTCACTTCTCTGCAAAACCCTTCTCCGGTGCGATCCTGCCTCTAAACGCACGTGATAAATATGTCAGCGTGCAATGCTGTCCTATCTCCAAGGACCATCAGTCACTGAAGTCCAGAGAACCTTTTCTAGCAGCCTTCTTGGGTTTATACCCATGAGGGTATTTTGTCGTGACTGCCCGGAGACTTATTACCTGAAATGGCTTTTGTTGAAGAGCGGATCTGGGGTTTCCCTAGTGCCTTTTTTTTAGCTTCCTTCCATAAAAACGACAAGCATGGGTCAGATTTTACATTTGTGTGAATGTGCATCCAGGGACATAAGTATTCTGACAGTGCTGAGTCCCATGGAGACGAGGGTTTAAGACTATCCAGTACCTGAAGATCTCTACCAGATGCAGGAGCCATAGCTCAGTAGGGAGAGGCCATACCTAGTCCAATACCAGGCTGAATTAAGGGAGTGAACAGTCAGAAAAGACGTGTGTAAATAACTTCTTTTTGAGGTAGAAAATTTTAAGATCATCAGAGCACCCAAAAACATCCTTTGATATCTCAGAAGAAGTAGCACTTAATTCTGTTTCATTCTCTTGATCTCCATGCAGTGGTACCTGGATGGTGAAGAAAATGCCAACAGCAAGAAGGTCAACATTTCATATTTTAGCCCTAGAAGGAAAAAGAAAACATGCCCCAGATGGGCACTAGCTAGGAGCAGAGAAACCCAGAAGCAAAGTTACTTTCTTTCAAACGACAGGCTGTCACAAAAGGAGGGTTTCAGAATTCTGTAAGCACAAGAATTGAGAAGGCAGATTTTTTTTCCTCTCACCCAGGAGGACAAAGAGAAGAGTAGCTGATTCAGCTATTAGGGTAAAAGGAAGTTTGCTAAATGCTACGGACCAGGAATACGCTGCGGGGGTTGTGTTTTTGAACCAATTTAGATACTCAGATTAACTATGGACACGCTGTAGAAAATCCAAATTTCTACAAGTTCTGTGTTTCATTTGAAGTCCAAGATAGGTTCAAACTGATGGGTTTTGAACCCACCTGGGTGTGGCACCTGGGCACCTGGGTGGCTCAGTTGGTTGGGCATCCGACTTCAGCTCAGGTCCCGATCTCATGGTTTGTGAGTTCGAGCCCCGCGTTGGGCTCTGTGCCAACAGCTCGGAGCCTGGAGCCTGCTTCGGATTCTGTGTCTCCTTCTCTCCCTGCCCCTCCCCAACTTGTGCTCTGTCTCCCTATGTCTCTCAAAAAATAAATAAACGTAAAACATAAATCAATAAACATTAAAAAAAAATTTTTTAAATGATGGGTTTTCACTGATGAAAACAGATGCCTCTGATTAATTGCTGTGGTATAGTTACACCCTCATGGGGTGGGGGGGGGGGAGTCAGCTATTGATGCAGAGGACACGAGCCACTCCCTACCGGCCAAACACTTGTTGGGTAGACCAAAATAAACCCAATCTAGCTGCCTTCCCACCCCTCCGCCCAGATCCCAGCACCTAGTCTCAGTGACTGTGTGTATGCTGTGCTGATTTCCGTCTCTGGTGGATGTGAGCTCTGTAACAGATGGAACATGTTGGGCTAACAGGTAGCAGATGGCTATAATTGCCTCAGCCACCTACACTGGCCAAGTATCCTTTTATTTGCATAAAATTTCTCCCAAATTCTGATGTGAGTAGAGATTTGTTTTTTCATGGAGACAGTTGTATGGCCACCATGATTGATGAGCATGTTGAAGAATAAAACGACCGAACTCGTTCGAACTCTTCACACCCGTCTCACTACACGCACCCACGCCCAGACACACGCAGGCTTACAGAAGGGCAAACGTGCCTGCACCATGGTGTTTTTCTGTGACACGTTGAAGGCAGCCTCAAAGAGTGAAGGAAAAAAACAATTGCAGGATCAAGGTCGGTTAAAATTTGGTTTGGCTCATAAATCAACGGCCTAACCAGCAAGATGACTTTGTGTTTAGCCAGGTCTCTGAGTTGGGGGGGGGGGGGGGAGGGCACGTTATCCAATTATTGGTAACAGACATAAAGAACTAGCACAATAGGTGGCCAAAGCTACTCAACATATCGGGGATAAATAAGGGGATGGGATGGGAATTGGCCAGGAGCCAACTGCAGACATTCTGTAGTAACCTTTGAGACGCGGTCCTCCAGAGTTCAGCTCAAAGTACAAACCATTACTGGCGCGGCGGACGAGGATTCCCGTCTCACGTGGTTCATCCTGTCATTCCTGGTCCATTCCAACAAAGTCTAACGGCAGCCTAGATACTTGAGAGAGAGAAGTCATGGCTTGAACATGATTGGTGGTTGTGTTGACACTTACGATTCTCCATGCTTACAAGTTTCAGGTTGAGGGCCAAGCTCCCTGGGTCAGAGAGGGAAAGAAAGAGCACAGGTGCTTCCAAATGTTCTAAAGCCCATGCTGCACGTCGCTCGCCAGAAAGCCCCCTACGCAGGCTACTCATCCATGGTTTACCACCTGAAACCTCCATTCTCAAAGGCACACTGGTACCCATCTCTGCAAAAAGGCATAAAAATCATTTTTTTATCAAAAAAAATTTGTTTAAGGTTTTTATTTATTTTTGAGAGGGAGAGAGACAGAACGCAAGTAGGGGAGGGGCAGAGAGAGGGGGAGACACAGAATCCGAAACAGGGTCCAGGCTCTGAGCTGTCAGCACAGAGCCCAATGCAGACCTCAAACTCGTGAACCGTGAGATCATGACCTGAGCCGAAAACTGACTGAGCCCACCCAGGTGCCCCAAAAATCATTTTTAAATATAAAAAAAGTTACTGTTTTTATTCACCCATTTAAAACATACCCATTAAACATCCACATAATTAAACATTATAAAGCTTATATATAATTAAGCTCAAAATAATAATTAAGCATTACTTTTATGTATAGTTACCCTAGGAAGATGAACTCACTTTCTGATTATCACTGTGGGTAAACAAAAGAGCTCTTGTACCAATTTTGCATTAATTAAAATTGCACAATTTATACAAACCTATGATCCTTCCCTTTATAGAGTAAAGAAGCAAATCTTTGTATTTCTTAAAAATGATTTAGGCATAAAAGACATCTTAACAGTGTCATTATTCTTTATTTGGTCCTAAACTTGGGAAAGGCAAAATCAAGAATAGTTATTAGATGAGATGAGATATAAGTGTCTAAAGATAAGATACGTTTACAGGTGAATTGTGAAAAAGAACACCACGAGAAAACAACAATGATTATTATGCACTTAATTTTTTTTCAAAATTGTAAGACCCTTTTCAAAAATGATTGAAGAACATGTGAAAAACAGGGGCGCCTGGGAGGCTCAGCCAGTTGAGTGTCGTGTTCTTGATTTCGGCTGAGATTATGATCTCACGGTTCACAAGTTCGAGTCCTGAGTTAGGCTCTGTGCTGATAGCATGGAGCCTGCTTGGGATTCTCTCTTCCTCTCTCTGCCCCTCCTCTGCTTCTGCATTCTCTCTCTCTCTCAAAATCAATAAGTAAATATGAAAAATTTTTAAAAAAAGAATATGTGAAAAAGAGACATAACAGACTATGTTGGTGACAAGGAGCTTCTATTTTCTTTTTTTTTTTATTATTTTTAATATTTTTATT
Organism: Panthera pardus; assembly: GCF_024362965.1. Lineage (NCBI taxonomy): Eukaryota > Metazoa > Chordata > Mammalia > Carnivora > Felidae > Panthera > Panthera pardus. The sequence goes on from NW_026527024.1 coordinate 201,874, forward strand.
TATTTTTGAGACACAGAGAGAAAGAACATGAGCAGAGGAGGGGCAGAGAGAGGGGGGAGACACAGAATCCGAAGCAGGCTCCAGGCTCTGAGCTGTCAGCACAGAGCCCGACACAGGGCTCGAACTCACGGAATGTGAGATCATGACCTGAGCTGAAGTTGGATGCTTAACCACCTGAGCCACCCAGGTGCCCCAAAGAGCTTCTATCTTCTTGGGCACAGAATAATTTAATCATTTAACAGATAAAAGACCCAGATTTTACTTTCACAACTTTGTATGTTATTCATGTAACAATCTGTAGTAGATGAGTTATTGATATATCTTTACATGTATGTAGTTAGACACACATAAATCTGTAAGTATACGTATAGACAATAAGTTGAAAGCTTTTAACTGTAGCTTTAAATATTCTTTATCAGTATATTAAATAAAGCTATATATATCATTTACTTTACCATGTTGGTTAATTGTGCCTTTTTAAATAAACCCAAAATCAAATCCATTATCTTGTTTATATATGTATATTTCACTGTAATTATTATATACAGTACAATCAACTTTATTCATTATCATATTTAATCAATGTAACTAACTCTTCTCCAGACATAAGAGAACACCAAAGGACAAAACACAAAGAATTGCTTAGTAATTTCTTCGCTTTATAAGAACACGGATTTCAGAAGCACTTGGGTGGTTCAGTCAGTTAAGCATCTGACTCTTGATTTCAGGTGAGGTCATGATCTCATGGTTTGTGAGATTGAGCCCCATGTCGGGCTCTGCACTGATAGCATAAGCCTGCTTGGGATTCTCTCTCTCCCTGTCTCTGTACCCCTCTCCATGCACGCGTGTGTGTGCATGCGCTCTAAATAGATAGATAGATCGATAGATCGATAGATCGATAGATAGATAAGAAATTACAGTTTTTGATAACATAATCCTTCTGACATACAGCATTCAAAAATTTCATTAAACACTTAAAAATTCACTAGTACCTTTTTTTATTTAGTTGGATACAATTATATGCATGTGTATGAGTGTGTATACACATTTCTAATAATTTATGAAGACAGTAATGACTTATTTAACTCATAAAAACAGTACAAAAGATTCAGAAATTTTAAATCATAAGAAATTTAATCTTGGTCTCGTACAAACCAAATTACTGTGCCGATATTATTTTTATATGGGAAACCTAATTTTAAAAACTCTAAGTCATACTCAAGGCTTCTTCTTCTTATCTTGTAACTATAGTAACAAAAGCTATTTTGTAAATAGAGTTTTCAGCGTCCACAAAAGAAACGCAAACAGCATAATAATTTTTTCCTGTCTTTTACACGTTTTTTTTGACAGTTAATCTGGACTAGAAATTCTTAAAGTGTGCCCCTAGTGACAGGATGATTATTTCAGTCAGTAGCCACTACAATTCAGAATTTTCCCTGGTGTGATTGTGCCCGTTAGAGGAATAAGCACATGAGCTAAGGCAATGTGAGAAAGCAGGTGTTTATCCAGAGGAAGTGTGTGGGTTTAGATCAGTAAGATACCGTGAGAACGACAGCACTTCCCAAGGATGGTCCTGGGCAGCTTCCCATCCTCAGGCTTCGTCAAAGCCCTAATCATCAGAAATCAGAGGCCAGATAATACCTTCTGATTCCAACCAGACTAATCTGAACAAGGCAGTTCTCAGGGACACAAAGATGAGACTGATGATGAAGTTCTTATGAGGTTCTAAACTAGGGACCAAGTCAGAGTTTACCTGAACACCTTCTGAACTTCTTGGCCCCTGGAGCTGGTTCCAGAGCAGACTTGCCTGCTTACACCCGTTGTCTCGCTGTAGACTTTCTCCTTCTACAGACAATACCACCTGCGACAAGCAGACGGACCATGGGAATAGATATGAGAAGACCAGAAAACAACTTCCCAAAAGAACAATCAGTATCTGAGCAGACACCCAAAAGTCATTGCAGTTCCTAGGGGTGAGGGTGGGAGTATGACAACACCAGAGAAGGAAATAGGGGAAGAAGGGAAGAAGGAGGAGGGAGACAGGGAGAGAGGTAAACTTCTAAACTGGAAGGTGTCAGCGAAACACTGGAGCTCACTTTAACATGAGCTTCCTTCCAGCCGTGGGCAGTGCATCACTTCAAACAGCCAGAGACATGAAGGGTCTGAAATAGGCCCACTAAAAGTCATGAGTTGAGGGTTTCCCCCATCCAAGGCATCAAGGCTCTCTGATAGATAATATTGATGGCATTCGGTAGTTACGTGACAGCCATTGACCACTAGGAATGCATTTGTACTAGAACATTTCGGGGTTTATTGACTCTTTACGACAAGGCGGATTGCACAACCTGGAGAACCAAGGCCATCTCAGAAGGTGCTGCAGGAACTTTTTTATAGGGCTTGGGTTTGTGTTCAGTGATTTGGGTAATGGTTCAAAGGAGCAGGAGTTCACCCTGGACTGGATGCGGTCCAGAACCAGCAGCATTTCTGTGATTGGACGTCTTATTTTTAGCTAGAAGGCAAAAGGAACAAGGCAGGGCTAACGGTGTATTTGGTGAAGGAGCACTTATGGGTATGAGGCAGGAAAGAGGTATATTTGGCCATTTTTGTGGTTTGGACATTTGTGTAGGCCGAGACAAGAGTGGAATGATCTCATCTTTTGCCTTACCCTGTCAAGGTCACAGAATGACCTTGCTTGATGTGTCCTGTGGAACAGCTGGTGTTCAACAGAACGCCCTGACCTGGCCAGGAGTCTGTCCAACTGGCTCCCAGTTTTCAAAGCTGCTTTTTTCTTTCCCATGAGAAATCAAGGATTAGAGGAGCCCACTTACAAAAATCACCAGAGGAAAATCCCACACACTAAGACAAAAAGAAAAATCCCAGGAATAATGAAATCTGCAGAAAAGAAAGAGTAAAAAAAGTAGTCATAGGAAATAATATGACTTAGCTGTAAGTGGCATTGATGTGTTCTTAATAACATAATACCTAAATATTGATATTAACCAAAATTGCAATCTACCTATTTTGAAAGGAGAGAAGGGCATGTTGAAGGAGCCCAGTGGGGGAGCTAAATCCTCATTTTCCACATTGCTAAGTCAACAGTCCTGCCAGAAAATGAAACATTGCAAAACTGTAATTATTACTAGGTCATTCGGAGATAGAGAGGTAAGGTTTTGAGTCAGGCTGAATTACTGAAAATACTTTCCAGGGGAAATAGGAGGGCAGAACATAGAAAACTTGAACCATCCCTCACAATCGTTGAAGAACTATTTGTTCAAATGTGTGTGTGTGTGTGTGTGTGTGTGTGTGTGTGTGTGTGTTATTTTTACTTTAAAACAATGAGTGAAAAAAGAAGACAAGCAAAGGAAGGGGCGTGGAGTGGTAGGAACTACAGGGGACGTTGTCTGGCCCACAGTGAGGGATGAGACAGAAAATGAGCAAGCCCAGTTCAGCCTGTGCTGTCTTTCCACACAGGACACAAAGCACTTTGGTGACCACCTACATCCATACTGTTTACCGTGGCACACAGATGCCATCACCGACTGCTGTGGCGGGCACCGCGGTGTGTGACCTTCACTCAGACCTTCCTTCCATCAGGCCTCAGTTTCTGCCCCCTTCCACCGGCCTCCTAACCAATCCCAGCCTGACTGCCTCTACGTTATCATTTCACAGATCAAGACAGATCCTGAATGTTAGGCCCGATTTGAAAGTTTAATGTGCTCCAGGAATGCACAAAATGATTATTAGTGTTTGCCCAGTCGTGTTTTAGCTCAATAAGCTCCTGACAAACACAGAAACGGTGTGAACAATTGGCAGGGGAGTATCTTTCCATTTATTAGCTAAGAAAAAGGATTTCAACACATTTTGGAAAGCTAACACTAAATAGCAATAACCACCAAAAGAATTGATTTGACGCTGAATATAGACTGATGAGGAGGTAAGAAAATCTCCCCTCTATTCAAGGTTCTTGCTAAAAGGCCTTTGTCCTTGGATTTACCTTGAGAAGGCTGCACAGGAATAAAGGATTTTTTCAAAGACACACATCTTGAGAGAAAGGCTGCCGGAGAATGGGAAGGGAGAAACTGCTCCTTCCGTCTTTGCTGAATTGTCCTCTTTTGCAGGTCAGCCGGAGTAGTGCTAAATGAGATTTGCCAAAGGAAATCCTTGACATCAGAGTTTTAAAACCCTATGGTTTCCTATGGTGGCCTTATTCCAAGGATTCCCAGAGAACAGCCTTACTCCAGGGAGAAATTAAGTTCTGGATCGGATTTCCTACTCTCTGGAAAGTACATACAGACACAAGAGGGAAGAAAATGCACACGTAAAAAGAAAATCCATAGTTTCATGGTCACTGTGTATTTTGCTTAAATATTGATTGCATTTGAAGAGCATTAACATATTTGCTACATTACAGAATGGATGGTCTTTGGTTTCACGGCTTTAAATCTCCTCTCCCCAGTAAGATCGAGGGGCTGGCTACGATTATCATCATCATCAAAAAAAATTCTGCCTCAGTTTGTACTCTGTGGATGATACTATGCCAGGCAGGAAAAATAAATCATGAAAACATTTAACAAATACCTGGGGCAATTTGTATACCCATGTTGACAAGCATCACTATTACAACAGTCAACAGGTGGCAACAATCCAAATGTCCATTAGTGGATGAGTGGATAAGCAAAAGGTGGTCTCTCCATATAATGGAATGTTATCCAGTCATAAAAGGAAGGAGATCCTGACACATGCTGTAACATGGACAAACCTTGAAAACAGTATGCTGGGCGAAATGAGCCAATCACAAAAGGACAAATATTGTACATTTCTGTCTACACGAGGTACTTGGAGTGGCCTCATTCATAGAGGCAGAAAGCATAATGGTGGGCGCCGGCAGCTGGGAGGGGGGAAAGGGGGATGAGGAGTTAGTGTTTAGTGAGGACAGAATTTTAGTTTAGGAAGATGAAAACGTTCTGGAAATGGATGGGGGTGATGGTCACACAACAATGCGAATGGACTTGGTAACACTGAACTGTACCCTTAAAAATGGCTAGAATGCGGGGGGCGCCCCAGCAACTCAGTCAGTTAAGTTTCCAACTCTTGATTTCAGCCCAGGTCATGATCTCACGGCTTGGGAGTTCAAGCCCTGCATTGGGCTCTACGCTGACAGTGTGGAGCCTGCTTGAGATTCTCTGTCTCTCTGTCTCTCTCTCTCTCTCTGCCCCTCCCCTGCTCACTCTCTATCTCTCTCTCTCACAATAAATAAATAAACATGAAAAATGGTTAAAATGGTAAATTTTATGTATATTTTACTACAATTAAAAAAGACAGTCTATGGGCAAGTCGTTTTCCTCCTGTGGGCCCAGTGATACCATCTGTGAAATAAATGTGTTGGAACAGATGGTTTTTGAGGATACATCCAACTCTGCGAGTCTGTGTGTCTCAAACACTCCCTCCATCCTCATGGGTACAGCACCAAGTTGGGGAGATGAGATACGTGAGTAAAATGATAAAAGAACACTAGTTAATTGTCTACGTACCCAATTAGTGATTTAAAAGAAAGGAATATGTGTCACTCAGAGGAGGGTTAGAGCAGAAACATGGAGTCCAGCCTTGTGGGGATAGAATGAGACAGCGTCCGTTTAGAATAGCTGAGTTGAGTTTGGGCTCCATGCTAGAATGGTATGAGCACAGGTGAGCAGGACTTACTACACCAGGGTCCACGGAACATCGAGAAGATGTCACCGGTGGTGGTAGAAGGTTCCTGTGTCCCTGTGAGGAAACGTGAAACAAGGCCCATGGGGATTTTGAGGGAGTCTGAGTGGAAGACAGAGGACAGAAGTCCTGGCCTGTCCACAAACTAGCCGTGTGGCCTTGGAGAGTCACTTGAGCCTCAGTTTCTGCCTCATGACACCCGGGCTTCCTCCTCTGCAAAATGAACATAGAGACCAGCTGACTTTGTCCTGCCTGCCCTACAGCTCCAGGATTCTGTTCACCTTCAGTCAGCAAACTGTAGGGGAACTCCTACTGCCAGGCCCTGTACTGGACATTGGGTCTCCAGCCATGGCAGGTGGGAACCTTCCCTCTTGAGACTCACTTTCTCATAGGCAGCAGGAAATCTACAAAAGATGCTGTAAGAAAATCCGTCCAGTAGTAACGTCCATAATAAACTAAACTGAGAGCTTCTGGAGGCAATGCAACCAGAGGTGGGGGAGACTTAGCAAAAGTGTACATGTGGATTAAGACCCTTGAAGACCTGGACCTGGTTAGGAGAGGAGGAAAGGAATAGCATAAGCACATGAATTCTAGAACCAAATGGATATTAAAACTCAGACCCTAGTGCTCTGTACTTCCTCCCTGCCCTTCCTGCCTCACTTCAGCCTCCCAAAGAAGCCTTCCCTTCTAGCAGTTTCTCCTGTACCCAGGAAACCCTCTATCCTGTGGTCACTGAGCCCCCACACACCTTCAGCATATTTACAGAACATTCACCCCATTGAAATTGCACTTGATCCCGAGGACAGAGCTCGGGAAGTCTCAAAAAGGGAAGAGCTCTTTGAGGGCTTTTTGAGCCCCTTTTGATGAGCTCAAAAAGGGAAGCAGCTCATCATCCAGGTGGAGAGTGGAAGACACGTTGGTGTTTTTCCACTTTCCCAGGCAGTGTCCCTACAAGAACCCTTCTGCTGTGACATAAAAATTCCTCCTCTTTAGAGGCCCATGCCATCTGGTGCTGACACATTCTAGGTGTCCTTATCACTGCTCTGTTCTTCTGAGTATTCTCCGCCTTCTCTGAGGACCTGGAAACTCGCTCACAGTCTGTCCCCATGATCCTCGCCGTCAGGACAGTGTCTCCAGGTCAGCCTCAGCGTGGCTTCCACACTGACTCTGCCCCACTTTTCACCACCACACCCCCTTTTCCTTTTCCATGCTTTGTCCACTCGTCTCAAGCCTGGATCCACCACTGCGCCTCATTTCATCAGATTATTCACTTTCTTCCCACATAAGTGAAAGCCTCCAGTCAGGAACTCCTTGGGCAGTTTTCAACTGTGCCACCATATACCATGTTCTGTTCTGCCCTCAGGATGGAGGAGGCTCATTTCCTCCCATGTCTCCCTCCAAGACTTCTATCAGGTATTCCCTCTACGTCCTCTATGCCTATTGGCTGTTTCTCCTCAGCATGTAACATGTCCAGACCCCAGATGTATTTCTTTTTTTTTTTTTTTAGCCATGTTTATTTATTTTTTTTAATTTACATCCAAGTTAGTTAGCATCTAGTACAGCAATGATTTCGGGAGTAGATTCCTTAATGCCCCTTACCCATTTAGCCCATCTCCCCTCCCACAATTTCTCCAATAATCCTCTGTTCTCCAAATTTAAGAGTCTCTTTTATTTTGTCCCCCTCCTTGTTTTTATATTAGTTGTGCTTCCCTTCCCTTATGTTCATCTGTTTTGTATCTTAAAGTCCTCATACAAGTGAAGTCATATGATATTTGTCTTTCTCTGACTAATTTTGCTTAGCATAATATCCTCTAGTTCCATCCACGTAGTTGCAAATGGCAAGATTTCATTCTTTTTGATTGCCGAGAAATACTCCATTGTATGTATGTATGTATGGGTGTATATATATATATATATATATATATATATATATATATATATGCCACATGTTCTTTATCCATCCATCCATCAATGGACATTTGGGCTCTTTCCATACTTTGGCTATTGTCGATAGTGCTGCTATAAACATTGGGGTGCATGTGCCCCTTCGAAACAGCACACCTGTATCCCGTGGATAAATACCTACTAGTGCAATTGCTGGGTGGTAGGGTAGTTCTATTTTTAATTTTTTGAGGAACCTCCATACTGTTTTCCAGAGTGGCTGCACCAGTTTGCATTCCCACCAGCAGTGCAGGGAGATCCTCTTTCTCCGCATCCTCACCAACATCTGTCGTTGCCTGAGTTGTTAATGTTAGCTATTCTGACAAGTATGAGGTGGTATCTCATTGTGGTTTTGATTTGAATTTCCCTGATGATGAGTGATGTTGAACATTTTTTCATGTGTCTGTTAGCCATCTGGATGTCTTCTTTTAAAAAGTGTCTATTCATGTCTTTTGCCCATTTTTTCACTGGCTTATTTGTTTTTTGGGTGTGGAGTTTGATAAGTTCTTTATAGATTTTGGATACTAACCCTTATCTGATATGTCAATTGCAAATATCTTTTCCCATTCCATGGGTTGCCTTTTAGTTTTGCTGATTGTTTCCTTCACTGTGCAGAAGCTTTTTATTTTGATGAGGTCCCAATATTTCATTTTTGCCTTGGTTTCCCTTGCCTCTGGAAGTGAGAAGTTGCTGTGTCTGAGGTCAAAGATGTTTTTGCCTGCTTTATCCTCTAGGATTTTGATGGCTTCCTGTCTTACATTTAGGTCTTTCATCCATTTTGAGTTTATTTTTGTGTATGGTGTAAGAAAGTGGTCCAGGTTCACTTTTCTGTATGTCGCTGTCCAGTTTTCCCAGCACCACTTGCTGAAGAGACTGTCTTTATTCCACTGGATATTCTTTCCTGCTTTATCAAAGATTAGTTGGCCATACGTTTGTAGGTCCATTTCTGGGTTCTCTGTTCTGTTCCATTGATCTGAGTGTCTGTTTTTCTGCCAGTGCCATACTGTCTTGATGATTACAGCTTTGTAATACAGCTTGAAGTCCAGATGTATTTCTAATTACTGAGTTCCCCCTCATCCCCTAGTTTTATGAGAACCATGTGTGCTTCCTCTATTCCCAGATACACCTCAACAGCCCCCCCCTTAATATTATTTTTCCCTGTCACTCCACAAAAATTGCCCTCAGTAATGCCTTCAGTTACCTTATACCAAACCAAATGGATACATTTCCATCTTGTCTTATCATTGCCTCTCTCTTAACACTTGATTCTGTGGACCTGAGGGCCACCATGTTGGTTGACTACAGCAGGCACCACCCACACAGATTGGGATCTGAATTGGTAACTCCAGGAGTTGTGCCCTCAGTGAACTCTGGATGAACTTTCTTCCCTATTGAAAACTTCTCCTTCTTGGTGTTCTCTCATACTTCTCCTCCCTGGTTTTTCCACATCTCTTTGAGTGCCCTTTCCTAGTCTCTATCCAGGACCCTCTTCCTTTGCCCACACTTAAAATCTGGTCTGACCATGGGCTCCTTCCTTGGCTTTCTTCTCTTCACTGTGGAAAATGATCTTGGAATTGATCATTCCCCAGTGACTTCACACTGAAGCCTTCTCAGTCTGTACCCCCAGTGCTGACCTCTCTCGGGTTTTGGAACCATTATTCATAACTATCTCATCTTCTTACCCTTAGACCCACAGATGCAAACTTTCCTCACTTTGGTAACAACCAAACTCTGGGATAGTCTTCATATTAATTGTAAATATGAGGACAGTGAGCTCACTGTTAGATATAACACCTGTTCTATTATTTGGTTCATCTTTCCATATGGACAACTCTGTATATCACATAAAGAATGAATTTAGCATCAGAAGACAATTTAATTAGAATTCAGGCTCTACCACTGCCCATGGAATTTGGGTAAAACTTAATCTCTGGTATTAAATCACTCTGCCTAGAATTCCAACTCTCTTCTCCATCCATGATGAGTGGACCTTCACCCATGCCCAGTGCTTATTACTGCCTCCATACCTGCCCTTTCCAAATGAAAACACCTCCCCTCTTCTCTTCACCCACGCCAAGTAGATGGGCCCAGCCTTCAGTTCCCACACTAGAGTCCGTCTCCTCCCCTAGCCACTCCTAGCTCCTAGGAGCTAGATGTCACCTCAACCACTCAGGCTATCACATGACCCTTTATGGCCCTGCCCTGTTATTTAACAGTTTCATCTGTACCTGTCATGTCTTCCCAGTGTGTTATCCTCTTAGCCATCTTTGTGTTCTCCACAAGGGTTCACACAGAAGTAAACACAGAGTAGGTACTCAATAAATATTTGCTGAACACACTTAAGTGACACGGCCAAGCAGAGAAGGAGAGGTGGATGACCAGCACATTGAGAATTGGCAGAAAGAATGTCCTCCTCTAGAAGCTCGGGGAGATGGCCAGCTGACTCAGCATGCACGAGTCCCACAGGGCCTATAAGCTTTAGTGACTGGCGCTGTTGCAACTTAAATTTCTGCTGAGCAGGGTCATAAATATTAACCTGAGAGCCTAATAGTGAGAATGGCTCCTTCTTTCCACATCCCAGACTTAAGAACAGAAATATTTGCTATCACATCCAGAGTATAATATCAATATATTACTGGGTATTGTGCTTATAAGAAAAACACATTTTCCGGAAAGTGTCGTTGTTTATCTTGAATCAGTGGATAGAAAAATGACCTTTAAGATTTCTGGGACAAAACCCAAATAGCTACTAAATTGGAAACCTATTTAATGGCTAAGACGGCTTACCTCCAGATTAATTATGGAGGCTCTGCCATTTCAAAATGACATTAGGAAGGAAGCATGTCACCAACTGTGATCAATGGGTGGGACGTGACTCTTGGCTCCATTCTTTTCAAATACATAAATTGAGGTTTGAAGAAAATTTGAGCTCACTTTTGCCTGACTAAAATAAAATCTGTGTAGCTAATTCCTTGGACTTGTGGATTGTGTGGGCATCTATATATCTGCAACCTCCCTTCCCCAGGTACGTTCAAAATGTAGAAGAGGAGTCATTTAAAACCTAATGCTTCTTGCCTTGGTTTCTCACCAAAACTAAAAATAAGGCAAAAGAGAATAAAGTTGACTCAAAGAGGGAAATTGGATTTTGAGTAAATAAGATACCCAAAAACCGATAAAGGAGACATAAACGAACAGAGGCGATTCTTCAGTGTTTTTGCCATCCCCTAGGAAAAAAAAAAAAAAAAACTGTCTGGAACCTCTCATAAATCATATTACCACTCTTTTCTTATTTAGCTTTTCTTTTTAATCAAAGTAATACATGCACCTTGTCTGAAGTGTCAAATAGTTCTATGCGACTTAGTAAGAAACACAGCCACCCAATTTTCAGATTTTTTTGTTTCTTTTGGCATTTGTCTGCAAACCTCTAGAGACATTTATTTGCTACTCGAGGGGTCAGCAAACGTTTCATATAAAGAGTAAAATAGTGGATATTTTGGGCCACAGAGACCATATGGTCTCTATTGCAGTTACTCAACTTTGCTGTTAGAGCACAAAAGCAGCCACAGACTGTATGTAAACAAATGGGTGTGGCCGTGTTCCAATAAAACTTAATTTACAAACACAGGCGGCTGGCATGTGGGCAGTACTTTACTGACTCTTGGGCTGCTCCCTGAATTTCCAGTTTTAGTCAGTCACTATGAGCTGAATTCTTACCGTGGAGGATGAGGATTAGGCTTTTTCACGGGCGACAGCTCCCCTCCGCACACTTCCTGTGCCACCGTCCTTCCAATAAGATGCTTCACTAACTTTGCTTAAATCAGTATCTGGTGTTTGCATTATCACAACTGTCTGCCTGCTATTCATAGCCAAACCATATAATATAAGTATGTTTCCTTTCTTGAACAGTATCTTATTTTTAGAGATAATAATTATCTTACTTTTCTATTGTTTAACTTTCTAGGAATTGATAATGTGTGCAAACTTAAATTGTCTCCCAATTTTTAAAGTCTCTTCTCAATATGTTTTCACACATATAAAATAGTCTTTCCATTTCATTTTCTTAAAGATATCTATCCAGAGAGTTCTGGCTAGAGAGTCCAATGTCATTCTCCATCTCCCTTCTCCATCATCGTACAGACTTGACCTTGACCTCTAGATTGGGTAGAGCTCCTCTTATCTGGCTTCCATGACCTCCTCTTCCTTGGTCTATTCTCTTTTTTTTTTTTTTCCTGGATCTATCTTTCTGTAGCTTTCTGAGAAAGGGTGCATACAGGTTACATTTTCTAAAACATCACAAATCTGAAAATGTCTTTATTTGCCCTCACAGTTAATTGAGGTGAAGACTGAATATAGAATTCGTGATTGGAAATTATTTCCCTTCAGAATTTTGAAGGAATTTTTTAGTTGTCCCTAGTGTTTCTCTCAAGAAGTTCAACTCTATTCTAAGTCTTGATCCTTTACTCAAATCCAGTGTTTTTCGCTCTAGAAGCTATTTTTTTTTTTTAGGTTATTTATCTTTGAGAGCGTGAGCAGGGGAGGGGCCAAGAGAGGGGGGAGGGACAGAGGATCTGAAGCAGGCTCCATGCTGACAGCAGAGGGCCCAATGTGGGGCTTGAACTCACAGACCATGAGATCATGAGCTGAGCCAAAGTTGGATGCTCAACTGACTGAGCCACCCAGGCACCCCTCTCTTTAGAAGCTTTTATGCTCAATTCTCTTCCTCTATTTCCTGGAATCTCCTAAATATTACTTGATGTGGGTCTACTTTGACCCTTTGTAGTAGGTACTCACTGGGTCTTTAAACCTAGAAATCCATTCTCTTCAGCTCTAGGACATTTCCTTGAACTGACTTTGGGGGCACAATTTCCTCTCTTTCATTTTCTATTCTCTCTTTCTGGAACTTAAATTCGGATATCAAACCCCATGACCTGATTTCCTAAATTTCTTATCTTTTGTCTCATTTGCTCAACTTATTTTGTCTGCTATTGCCCCTAAATCTTGAGAGATGGCCTCAAATTTATATTTCAGGATTTCTCATTGGGTTTTGAATTTCTTTGTAATATCTTTAATTTCCAAAAACTCTTCTTTTTTTTCTTTTAATGTTCCTTTTTCTATAGCATCTGTTCTTGTTTCATGAAAGTAATATATTATCTCTCTGAGGATTTTTTTTTTTAATTTTTTAACATTTTATTTATTTTTGAGACAGGGAGAGACAGAGCATGAACAGGGGAAGGTCAGAGAGAGGGAGACGCAGAATCTGAAACAGGCTCCAGGCTCTGAGCTGTCAGCACAGAGCCCAACGCGGGGCTTGAACCCACAGACCGCGAGATCATGACCTGAGCTGCAGTCGGCCGCTTAACCGACTGAGCCACCCAGGCGCCCCTCTCTGAGGATATTAATGATAATATTTTTAAATTGATTTTTCCCTACTCAGCACCTATTCAAGTAGCTTTTGTTTGTTTGTTTGTTTTTCTTCAGTCTTCTGTGTTTGAGACATTTCTTCAAATGTCTGATGACCCTTTAGCTAGCACACAAATTAGAGAGTGAGGCACTAAGAGTATGACTGAAACCTCAGCGCCCACAAATGCGACCTGTCACCTGTAGGCTTCACTGCCTGAGGTGTTTTTGGGGGGAGCCTCTGACATCATCACTGAGTTTTTTCTCTTGGGCCGCTCAGAAGGTCCAGAAGGTCCATTTTCTACTCTTGCCTGGAGGGTAGGCACCTAGCTATCATTGTGCACAGCTGAGGAAGAAGAGGGCTGTAGGGTTTCAGCATTCAGTGTGTAAGCTTTAACTTAATATCCCTGTTTTCAGTACAGAACCACTACCTAACTTATGCCTAGAGAACCCCAGAAAGATTCTCTGCTAAATCCTCTCCAGAAAACAAATCTTGAGTCTTCTGCCCAAATGTACAGTTGCCTGGTACAGAGATCCAGGGACTTAACTGTTTCTAACAAACTCCCAGTGAGCTTTTCTGTTTTCTGCTCTACCTTTAACCCATATTCAGTGGTAACTCTTGCCATCAATTGCTTAACTTTGGGTTTTTTCCCATGGTAATTGGGTTGCTTCTCTGCCCTCCCCAATGGGCTCAAGTTTGTTTCCTTTGATTTGCCATCACTGAAAATGGTTCAGTTGCTTTTCAGCTTCCAAAACACGGGATCTTCTCCTCCATTCTTTGTTCTTATGTTTTCATGTATTTTAACACTTTACCCTCCTCCCTGTGGGACTTAGGAAGAAAGCAGTGGTACATGTATGTGTTCAAGTCACCGTCTTTAATAGGACACCTCCAGAACTTCCGTTTTACAGGAAGTTTGAAGTACACGTAGAAAAGATACTTTTTTAAATATTTGGTTTATTGGGGCGCCTGGGTGGCTCAGTCGGTTAAGTGTCCGACTTCGGCTCAGGTCATGATCTCGCGGTCAGTGAGTTCGAGCCCCGAGTCGGGCTCTGTGCTGACAGCTCAGAGCCTGGAGCCTGTTTCAGATTCTGTGTCTCCCTCTCTCTGACCCTCCCCCATTCATGCTCTGTCTCTCTCTATCTCAAAAATAAATACACGTTAAAAAAAATTTATAAAAAAAAATAAATATTTGGTTTATTAAAACTAGATTCTTGGCATCATTTTTCATTTGCTTTCCAAAAGGATTAACTGGCTAATTAAGGAACTCAAAAAGACTTCTCTCAAACAGTGAGCTTTTGCTGTTAAAACTAATCCCGTGTTTTAAAACTATGTGTGTTGGGGCGCCTGGGTGGCTCAGTAGGTTAAGTGGCCGACTTCGGCTCGGGTCATGATCTCGCGGTCCCTGAGTTCGAGCCCCGCTTCGGGCTCTGTGCTGACAGCTCAGAGCCTGGAGTCTGTTTCAGATTCTGTGTCTCCCTCTCTCTCTGACCCTCCCCTGTTCATGCTCTGTCTCTCTCTGTCTCAAAAATAAATAAAATGTTAAAAAAAAATTTTTTTAAAAAATGTGTGATATTTCTTCCTCCCCCAACAGGGGGAGGAATTTCCTTCTTGCTTTAAGACCGATGCCAGGAGCGGGGTGCCTGGGTGGCTCAGTCGGTTAAGCGTCGACTTTGGCTTAGGTCATGATCTCACCGTCTGTGGGTTTGAGTTCCACATCAGGCTCTCTGCTCACAGCTCAGAGCATGGAGACTGCTTCGGATTCTGTGTCCCCCTCTCTTTCTTTGCCCCTCCCCTGCTCATACTTAGCTCATGCTCTGTCTTGCTCTGTCTCTCAAAACTAAATAAATGTTAAAAAAAATTTTTTTAAGTAAATAAACTACAAAAAAGAAATTAAAAAGAAAGAACAATGCCAGGAGAGAACATAAATAAATTATATTTAGTTACATGTGAATTATATATCATAGGATTATATATAGATAATTTTAGAATTACAAAAATAAACCTATGTTCATTGTAGAAAACTTGGAAATATAAGATAAGCTTAGAAATCAACCATATTCTCAACGATCACAGAAAGCTTAGCCTTTAACAGCATGTTGTCCACATGATATACATGCAGAGTAAAGAACGAATATACCTACACATCTGTATCATTTTCAATTAACGTGTTTAAATGGATCCAATTTTTAAAGTTTGATACATGCCTAGATTTTCTGGATGACTTCTGCTGTGTAAAGAGGAACACTTCAGTGGTGAATTTAAGTTTGTTCATTCTTTGGGCTTATTTGTTTGTTGAAGAATGCTGAGTCTACTGTGTATAGTTAAAATTCAGCCGCACACCCCATTGTCAGACACAATCCATTTCACAGCCATTCGTGCCTGCATGAAACCCCTTCTCTTGCCTTCAGGCTTCAAATTGGAAAATCATCTTATTTGACCTGAAGCCTTCAGTTGAGGTGAAAATGGTGTTAATTGCTTTGGTCACAGACAGAACAGTGGTAGGAATAAATAACCAGAAAATTCATGAATTACTTTTTTTGATATTTTGAACCTGTCAGTCATCTTTCCAGCCTGGTGAAAATATGTAGATAAAGCACCATTCTTGGACTTCTTACTTTCATAGAGGTATTTGGGTTTTACAAATCCTACTTTGCCTACCTCTGAACCACTGTATAGACGTACGTACAGAACCTATGGTTAAGACAAAAAGTATTCCTTCAACAACATACAGCTTCCAAAATGTATTCGCATTTATTACTTATGCTTTCATTTAACAAACATGTATTGAAGATCCTGTTTCTTGCTTGACGTAGCGTTTACTGTCCTCTCCTGAACATCTTTCTTAGTACAAGAAGAAAATTCATCATCAGGGAAGAAAGAAAAAGCAGGGAGGAAAAAACCAGATTCCAAGAATATGGCAGGAACCCAGTCCCAAGAACCAAGGGGCTTAGGAATAAGGAAACGGCTACATGGGAAGCTGGCCTTTAGACTACAGGGATCCTGGGTCTGATTCAGAGCATGACCAGGACGGGGTACCTATTGCCCTCATCTGTACCAGACTCTAGCATGGAATTAAACATGTAGGTGGCATCTAATGGAGATGTGAAGATTTCTGAGACTCCAGGTACATAAAACTGGGTAGGAACAGGTATTACCCACCAGGCCGTACTTCTCCTTATTGTACGCAGAGATCGAATGGAAATCATGATCTGGTTTCTAAGATCTAACACAAATGAGAAGAATGATCCGGGTTGACATATAAGAGACAGGCGCATTGACTACAAATAAGAACAGGCAGCTAGATACTTAGCAGCAGAAGAGATAAGCAGTAAGGTGTGAGGAGTCACACATCCGGGCCATTCCTTTGGGACTCTGTCCTGCGGAATCTAGCTCTCAGAATCAGGAGAGTTTCTTGCAGACCAGTCAAGAGCGGTGAGAGACACCTGAGCTAGTTAGCTCATACCCCACATTCTTGAGATTGTGGGGAAGATAAACTCACTGCTGACATCACACTGTTGATGGCTTTGCCCCCTGCCCCCACCGCCTTCTCATCTCATTAGCACAGTGAGTGTTCACACCCTGCAGTGTGAATGTGATGGGTGTTAATGAACATCACCCATCTGTGTAGCTCGAGTGATTTTTTTTTTTCTAATAAATCTAGGGATAGGCTGTAAGCAAGTGGAAAGGGGGGAGCGCTGGTTGGGGGCACCGGAGAAAATGAGGCACGTGGAGTAGGCGTCCGACTGTTTGGTGAATCCGAAAGGGTCAGAAAGTCCCTGAACTGGTTTAAGGTGTTAGTGCCTAGGTGTGCGGACACTTGTGACTCTGGATAGTCTTGCCTACATTCAAATCAGGCTCATTTTTAAACGAAGCAGATGGCACGGCGTGTAAATTGTAGGGATGCTGTTAACCTTTGCAAATGGGCTTCGTGGTCCGAATGGGTAATTACGTATCTCTTCCCATTAGGAGTTACAACCTCATCAAGATGCTACATCCCACTCTTAAGTTTGAATCTCCATGTGACAAGAGGGATTTATTGTGAGAGGGTAGAGGGAAAGACGACTGTCGCTATCTCTCTGGAGCAGAGTGATGATGGTCAGGAAAGAACAGCTCAAAGGAATAAGACATCTCTGTTAATGCAGCTTACCAATTCTGGCCTATATTTTCCAGGTTGTCAGTAATCAAAGCATTAGGAAAGGGACGATAACCTCTTCTCCTGAAGGATTTCTTTTAATAACTTCTTAATAACGTGCCGCTTCTGGTTGCATATAGGCTATTCCTGAAGAATCTAAGATCTAAGGTACTATTTGTCAGCATTGGCTGTTTGTCGATGAGCGGAAAGACTGATGAATTGGCTATTAACATAGATAAGAAAGCATATTGATTAAGTCGACTTTGTATTTAGTAATATGCTAGACGGCAACAATGCATGGAAAATACATTCTGCAACGAAGAGCTACTTTTTCCTTTATATTCCATTAAGACTTCTGCATATTTTATTCCGGCAAAATAGATCCTGGCCGTGATGAAAAAGATCATGATACTGTGCTCAGATGTCTTCACCATAAAAGCGAATTGGATGGAAATTTTTAAAACTTTCTACATACACAAATAATCATGATATCACAATCCTTTGTCTTTTCATTATCTCCAAAGGTCCTTCCATTCATCGTCTTAAAAGCCTTGTAAGTAGAATCATTTCTGCTGGGTAGAGCTGCATTTATTACATATTTAAACTTTATTTATTTTTGAGAGAGAGACAGAGAGTGAGCAGGGGAGGGGCAGAGAGAGAGGGGGGGAGAGAGAGAATGTTAAGCAGGCTCCAATGCAGGGCTCAAACTCAGAAACCATGAGATCATGATCTGAGCCGAAACCAAGAGTCGGACGCTTAACCAACTGAGCCACCCAGGCGCCCCTGCGATTACATATTTAAATGAACACAGTCTCCCTTCACCTGGTGAAGGCATCCATGTTGCTTTAATCTCCTGAGTGTATAGCACCCAAGCTTTTTTATCTAAGCCAGCTGCATTGGAGGTGCTAATGATGTGCCGCCCTCCCGGGGCTGCTCTCCATTTCTCCCTGAGCCTCGTCAACCACTGGCTAGGGTTTGGGAGACCACATTCAGATCTTGCGGAATGGATAGCCTCATTCTGTCTAGAAATTTTGTCTGTTTTCTTCTTTGTGTTGCACTGGGCTATGGAAAACCACAGGTAGAGATGGATCCCGGATGGAGACCTGAGGCCTAATAAGTTAAGTGTTAGCTGCCTACCATGCGCCACCCCACTGGCAGACCCTGAAATGACAATGAAGCTGAATCAGACACGCTGAAGCTCCTACGGTCTAGACTCTGACACATGCAAAAAATAATGTAATACCTGGTAGAAAGTTAAAAGGATTTGTTTCGGGGGGGCCTGGGTGGCTCAGTCGGTTAAGCAACTGACTTTGGCTCAGGTCATGATCTCACCGTTTGTGGGTTCGAGCCCCGCGTTGGGCTCTGTACTGACAGCTCAGAGCCTGGAGCCTGCTTCAGATTCTATGTGTGTGTGTGTGTGTGTGTGTGTGTGTGTGTGTGTGTGTGTTCCTCCCCTGCTCATTCTCTGTCTCTCTCTGTCTCTCAAAAATAAATAAACGTTTAAAAAAATTAGGAAAAAAAAAGGATTTTTTTCAACAACCTCTTAATAAGGTGCTATATTGTAAGTGATTTCTGAGGTATTCATCTAAGATTCTACTTGTCAAGGTAGGCTCTTTGCTGATGAGGGAAGAGACTGACAAATTGGCAGATTACCTGATATATATGTGTTCAGAGTAAAGAGAGGTTCTTTCTAATAATGGGAGGAACATCTGAATGAGGATCCACTCGAACGAAAGCACTGAACAAAGCCACAAAGAAGACCAGAAGGCAGGACAGGTAGTAAATGTGGCTACAGATGGTGTACTTGGTGTGGAGAAAACAGGTAGGAGCATGCAAGCTGAAGCCCAGGTTAGGGAATTTGGACTTCTTTTGGCAGGTAATGAGAGCTGTTGAAATTTTTTTCAAACAGTGGAGTACAAGGGGGGCAGACAGCTTAGCAGAAGGAAGTCGGGAATTCTAATCAAAATGTTTAAGGTTTAGGATTCAGAATCCAGAAAAAGAAACCTCTCAAGACAGCAAGGGAGGAACTTGGCTCTGATACAGACAGCTCTCCAGGGTCATAGCACCAGCAGGACTAGAGGTTGAGCTGGGGGGTGGATAGGGGCTAGCAGCAGGGGGATGGAGAGGGGACAGAAAGTAGCTTTCCCAAGGCAAAAGGAGGTTTTTTTTTAGCCTAGTACATCATCATGGTCAAATTTCTCAAACAAAATTATTTTTCCCATTTAAAGGAAATGATACATATTCTGTATCCAAAATAGCTCCCCAAAGCAAAGTTGGGCTGATGTGTAAGTTAGATCCATTCTCTCAGCAAAGGAGCAAAGTCCCTTAAGATCCTAGATGGAGAGAATTCATGCATTTTCCACAATGTATCCAATGCAGTCACCAGGCAAAAATAATCTCTTAATGTTTTTTTTGACATGCTAAGAATAAATTTCCCTAATTTTTAGATGCAGTGTCTCATTGTAGGAACACATCTCTGGGGGAAAAGAGGGAGAGAGGAAAGAGACAGATAAGAAAAAATATATAATAATTTATAAATCACAATAGAATTCTAGCTGAGATTTACCAAGAGAACTGTAAAATTCTTGCAATTTGGGGGGGGAACCATCAGAAAAAGGAATTAAGCCTTGTGACCAAATGCCTACATTTCTGCTCTGTCCTGCCCACTATTGTACACTTTGAGGGAAATTTAAGAAACACATGCAACAAGAAATATTCCTGCAAGAGCTTGGTGGCCATAACCTACTAAATTTTTGGTATAAAATAGTAACACACTTCTAGATGTATACATTTTATGCTTATCTTTAATCTCTCCAGGATAACTGTTTTCTATATAAACTTATCATAACTTTAAAACTGGATGCCAAAGAAACAGACTTCTCTCAAAGTTGTACTTGAGCACATCCCTTTTAGTTTGTTCTAGAATCAAGGAGTTAATGTGTTGCTTCAATAAAACAACACAACGAAAGAATACAATAGAATGGTGCTGACATTCTTTTGGGCTTCCATAGTCTAGTTATATATTAGTTAATTCAACTTTATCTCTCCTTTCTTATTCCCAAGCCCTCCATCCAAGCCATTCACCTAGCTGTTGCCTCAATAAGCATTGTTATTGGTTTTTTCTTTCTTCCTCACCTTCAACTTTTGTTCATAGAACAGCAGTGTGTGTGCCCGTGCACACACACACACACACACACACACACACACACTCCCCTTTCCATTTTCCAAAGTCTACCCATCCTTCATGGCCAGGCTGAAAATTCCTCCTGAAATCTTCTCCAGAATATGCCAAACCATTTTGATCTCTCCCATCTCTGAGTCCTATAAATCAAATGGTTGATGGCATTCATTTGACTATCAAACATGATGACATCATTATTATTATAGTCACCACCATGTGGGTGCTTGTCCAATCAATGCTGTAATGTCAGGTGTATTATCTCCGTTTTACAAGTCAAGAAACTGAGGCTCAGAAGGTTAAATAACTGTCAGAAGTCCTGTAGCTACCAAGTCATAGGAACAGTCACGGTTCAAGCCAGCAACTACTGGCTTGGAGATCCGTAGTCTTTCTTTTGTGCCACTTGGCTTCCCAGTCATGGATTTCCTTGTACTGTTATTTAACAATCTATTTTGTTCATGACTCTAGAAGGGGGTAATTCTTTGGAAAGCCATTGCCTCATTGCCTACTTTTCTCTTTGCTGCACCCGTATAAACTGTCCAGTTAATATTGAAGGAATTCAATTAAAATGAATTCCTGTCATGTGGGCCTTTATCTCAAGTTCCTTTTCTTTATTTATAGGTGGATTATCACCATCACCTCTAACTCTTTTTAAAGAATTGCCTCTTCCTTGATTCCATGTGAATTGTTTTCTATCCACTTACTAACTGAGACAGTTACCATCTGTGTCCATTATATAAATGTGAGATCTTAAAAACACAAACATTTATGGGCCAGAAATTAGGGCAGGGTAAAATACATCACTAGAATTGTAAAGAGGAGGCAGGTTGGAATAGCCATTTCCCTCGCTGCTGCCCATGGAGTCAGCCTTTTCAGCCTGCCTGTTCCTAAAGACAAGAGTAAGACTTAGGTGTCTCTGAAGTCCCATTCATCTTCCAAAAGAAGGCACTGCATCGTAAGTATCATACACAGGCAACAATCAAGAGGTGGCAGGTGAACAGAAATGGACCCTGGTATACCTTGGGAAGTCATCCATACTGCCTTACTCAAATACCACTTCTTGTGGCCTTCCCTGACCAATTTTTAAAAATTATAAATCCTACCACATGCATGCCATACCCCTCCTCCTTGGTTTGTCTTTTTCCATAGCTCATGTTCGCATCTGGCATCTGATGCATTTCACTAAGTTGTTTGTGGCCCTTCTCCTCCCACTGGAATATAAGTTCCATGCGAGTAGGGACTGAAGTCTGTTTGTTTTATTTTTTGTCAGATACCCGGTACCAGTAATAATGGGACACAGAGGAAGTGCTTAAGAATATTTGTTGAACAAGTGAAGTAAATTGTAAGCAGAACACTTAAGGGTGTTGAGAAGCCACCTTAAGAAAAACTCAGTCTTCCTTTGTTTCAACACCAGATGTACAGGGGGGTTCCCTGTACCAAACAGTTCTCCATAAGAGCATCTGGGTGTCCTACAATTCAATTCAATTCTGACTCTGTCTACCTGGGGAGAGTACCACCTCCCATAGGTTAGGGGCTTGGTCCCATAAGACTGCCCTCCCTCCAATGCACTTCAGTTGTCAACCGCAAGTCCATTTGTCACCTGTGCTTTTGACCAATCAGCTATGAATTGGAGCTTCCCACAAGCCCTTTTCAAGGTCCAAGAGCAACTCACAGAACTCAAGAAACAGTTTCCTTTCTGTTTACCAGTTTCTTATAAATACGTTATGATAAAGGAAATGGATGAACATCCAGGTGGAAGAGATACATACAGCAAGGTATGTGGGAAGGGGCTCAGAGCTTCCATGCCCTCTCCAGGGGGTTCCACTCTCCCAGCACCTGTTCACCAACCCAGAAGCTCTCCAAACCCCATACTTCTGCGATATTTATGGAGTCTTAATCACGTAGGCGTGATAGATCATTAACTCCATTCTCCTCTCTGGAGAATGGGAGGTAAGGCTGAAAATTTCAAGCTTCTAATCATGGTTTGGTCTTTCTGGTAACCACCTCCAACCCAGGAGCCCACCAAGAGTCACTTCATTAGAAAAAAAAGATACTGCTATAACCCAGGAATTTCCAAGGTATTTAGGAGCCCTTGGGTCAGGGATGGGGTCAAGGACCAAATATTAGAACAAAAGATTTTCCTAAATCTCTTCTTGCTAAGGAGATTACAAGGGTTTTAGGAGCCCTGTGTCAGGAACTGGGGGCAGATATATAGATATAGATACAATTTCTATTATTTAACCAAAGTCATAACCCATTCTAATCAGGCAGAGAAAAAGGTTAAAAATTCCTATCACTTACTCCTCAGTTATGTGGACACCATTGAAAATGTCTATGTCAAAATGATCAATTGCTTCATTTCTGCACAATCAGCTTTTAACATACATAGCAAACTCTATCTGCGATCCAATGTTAAGCAAGATCTAGAGTGAGGCCATTCTTGTGAAATTAATGGGCAGTTTTTTATCCTTCCTGTTGTGTGACATTCCAGAGCCTCAAAAAGTAACAGCACAGAACTTCCTTAAATACAATTTTGAAGTCTCTTTTCATCTTCACTGTTTATTAAAAAAAAAAAAACAAAAAAAAAACAGGGGCGCCTGAGTGGCTTAGTCGGTTGGGCCTCTGCCTTAAGCTCAGGTCACGATCTCACTGTTTATGACTTCGAGCCCTGCATTGGGCTCTGTGCTGACAGCTCGGAGCCTGGAACCTGCTTCGGATTCTGTGTCTCCCTCTCTCTCTGCCCCTCCCCCACTCATGCTATGTCTGTCTCTCTCTCACAAAAATGAATAAACGTTCATATATATATATATATATATATATATATATATATATATATAGTGTTTATTAAAAAAAAAGAGAAAAAAAAAGGAGAAAAGGTTTTATAAGAACACTATACTGTTGATGTCCTAGCAGTACATGATAAAGACCTATCACCACGGGACCTTCAGAAATAGAAAAGTATCAACTTAATCTGATATTCCAGAATCTGTCTAGTTTCAAACATCATCTGTTTTAACTACCTCAAGGACTTAGGTCACAGCTAACAGAGACCATCTGGTGCTACCCTTCCTTAAAGAAAACATCTGGAATGGACATTTCAGAGAAGCAGATACGTGAGAAACTCTCCAGGGTTCAAGCTACTCTCGGCTCCAGTAGAAAATCACTTCAGCATAGAAAAGTTGCCCAGGAGATGCCCAAGGGCTCCAACCATTTACCCTTCGTGACCACATGTCTACCCGTGACACCAAACCAACAGATTTATTTATATTTATTTTTATAGCCATGACCCCAAGCCAACAGATTTATTTTAAGAGAGCAACATATATAACTTTTAAACTAGCGAGCTGGGTAAACCTCATGATTAGTGAATCTTCTAGCACCCAGCAAAAGCGTGTGGGTACCTTCCTCACCGCCAGCTCCTTTTTCTCCTCCCTCATAGAACCCCAGTTGTTTTCAGGTATCTACCCTCCTCGGCACAGCCAAGAGCTTCAGAGAGGCTATGTCCCTCCCTAGCCCTAGGGTGCACAAAATAGAAGAAAGAGCAAAGTTTATGGATGGATCCTACCAAGAAGCCCTACATCCACCAATAAACTTCCATTTACTGTCTGAGACTGCCATGCCTCTACTTACCCATCTTTTGCTTTTGGACTTCCCTGTTGTGTTGGTCCAGTCCAAAGACGCAACCCTCGCTGCCTATTATTACCACCTGAAGAGCTTTTAAAAACCTACAGATGCCCAAGTACACTGAGAAAGAGCCTATTTCAATGGGACCTAGGCTTCTCAGGCTGATCACTGCAGGTTGTGGGTCAATGTTCCGTTGTCACATCAGTCAGGCCATCGTCCTTTGTATATTCATAGGCCTGGGGCCCATGGAATAGTAGAGAGTTATTTTTTCAGGAACTGGGTAGTGAAAACAACATTGAGGGTCACAAAGGTCACAGCTGATACCCCAGGCCCACCCTCTGAATAGGAGTGAGTCTGAGAAAGTTCAGTCAAGCACTCTAGGACACCTGGCCCAGGGTTGCCATACTTGGAAAGACCCAGTCATTGGAGTGGACTGTCTTTGTCAGCACCGTCTTCTCTATGCTACTTTAGAGAGAGGTAGAGTCCATCCTGAGACTGTCTCTTCCCTGTCTGCTGACGGACTTGGAACCTTGAGCATGGATTCGGACACCTGCAAGGCTCCCTAGAACTGGATTCTGATGACCTTGGGGATTCTCTGCTGTTCCTGACAACCGCTGCAAGCTTCCAAGGGTTAAGTTACTTGCCAGCCAGTTAAGAAATTAAACTCTGTTTTTATATGACCCGGATTGGAAGAGAGGAAAAGAGACTCTAGAGGCATCAGAAGCTCAAGAAAATGACCAGAAGGAGGTTAGAATGTCAGGAAATCCGTGGGCGGTTCAAGCACATTCATTCTTTCTTCATTCAACTAGCAGTTCTTGAGAACCTGCTGTGGACCAGGCTCAGTGGCAAGTGTTGGACACCACGAGGGTGGAGAAGACCTGGGAAATGTTTCAGGGAATTAAGATGCAGGCAGTAGGCTTAGAGTACAATAGGAGACAGGACAGGAGTTGAGGTTGGCCCCAGGATTCAAGGGTTGAGAGGCCAGCCTTGTGCTGTTACAACCAAGGAGACCCTGGAAGAGGCTTTGAAGGGAAAGGTCATCAGGTGAGGCTGGTGATTGCTTGTCCCACTGGACAAGCACCCACTGGATGACAGGGGTCAAAAATACCACCCGTTAGAGTTCATGCTGCGTTCAGTCTTCATCTCACAGACAGGAGCCCTTGAATATGTTGTCCCCTCTCATTGGAATGTTCTTCATTCAACACGATGCCTGACTAACTCTGACTCACCTTTCAAGTGACTAGATATCACTTCATTCAGGATGCCTTCCCTGGTGCCCCAAAGCAGAGTGAGGGCCCCTTCCTAGAGCTCCTTCCCCAGGAAACCCTTACCCCCCTGCCTCAGGGAGCCATGTTGACTGAGCTCAATACCACTACCCAATGGCAGCCAGCATCTGCCCCATAAGACATAATCAGCCAATATGGACTGAAAAATGGATGAATGTAATGGCCTGCTTACTTGTCTAAAACCCCCAATAGACACAAATTCCCCAATGGCTAGTACACTGCCTGGCTCGTGACAGCATTCATTGACTGTGTGGGAGGGCAGGATCAAGAAAATGGAAGTGTCCACCTTCTATGCATCCTTGGACCACGTTGGACCACAGTGGTCCATGCAGTGCACCCCTCTGCCCTCTCACCTGCCCTCCCTGTCTGAGGGAGGGCCTGACCATGGCTCTTCAAGCTATTGATTGGTTCACTGACCTTTAGTGTCAAAAAAAAAAGTTTAACCCACCAGAATTTCTTTCTTGAAACTATACATAGTTGAAGTAATGCAAGCCAATGTTTGGGTGCAAACAATCACCCCGCTACTGGTCGTGAGGATCATCCGTGTTAGTACCGTGTCTTTACTGTGCCATAGGGCAGCCATGGGAAGGACCTACAATTTATTACTTCTCAAGCATTTTAGCCTTTTATTGACGATGACGGAATGGAAGGCATTGCTCCCCCTCTGGCTTTCGTGGGAATGAAGGAAAGCCTTCGTCTTTCCCTGTGCACCAAGAATGTTCCACATACTCACAGGGCTGGTCCTGTAGGCACCCTAAATCCCTTAAATGCCACTCCGTGTGTCCAGGGTTCACTGTGATCCTGAGCACCTGGGCCAATCCCCTTCTGGGAAAGGAAGACTGAAATGAACAAGCTCCAGGCTCCAAGAAGCAATGAGCAGGTGAAGCAGACGGACAGGAGAGAAAAGACAGAGGAAACTGCTCTAGTAGGTACGTCAAAGACAGGCCTTTATGTATGAATCGAGATGTGTACAAGGACCACATTTTACCCCGCAAAATCATGACAGACGAAGAAGGAAAAAATCCATAAACATTTGGTTCAACCGAGTACAAATCATAATTACTATAATTATTTTTAAATCGCACAGCTATCACATGGTGTCGAACGTGTATGTTGAAGCCATGTAAGTTTCATCTGCTTACCCCACAAAATTCCAGCTTTTCTGTTCCGCCTTCGTATTTTATTCTTCAGATGACTAGATGTGGTGCTTCGCTCACAATTCGAGCTAGCATTGATTGTGAACAGGTTGCTCAGAGAGAAAGGATTATTTGCTTGGCCAGGGTGGGGGGCCCCTAGCAGTTCTAGAAACAAAATGCATTGAGTCTCAGTTTATGGCATAAACATCTTTATTCAGAGCAAGCCCTTCTGAATCCCACAATGTCCATGCTCCGTGGTAATACATTACAAAAATCACAAAAAAAAGCGACGTGTTCTGGGTACTAACACAGACTAATTCTTCCTGCTAACTGAGAAAAATTTCACAAATTATTGTCAATCAGACATTGAAATAGGCTCCAGGGGAAGAGAGAGAAGCAACATTATTCATGCCATTTAAAATTAAACCAGGCCATCAATTTATCTGCCTCTCAGGCTGTTTGTCCTTGTTTTGAATAATGCTTCGGGGATCAATATGGGGGGGGGGAGGGCGGGGAAGGGGAAGGGCAGACGTAGAACAGTTTGTCAGTATAATTGTTTTACCGTCAATCTGCAGAAAGCAAAATGGGGTTCAAATCAAGTATGAAATAGGATCACAGAAGCTTCTAAGAGCGCCAACGTAAAACGATGTGCTTTTAATTACCTAAGTTTGATATGCCTCTTACACACAATTCCGACGACATTATAATAGTTGAGGAAGCAGTGTGTATTTACAGGAGTCAGATAAACTGGCATGGGAGTTCCTTCCGTGCTCCTCACTGGCTTCTTGGCCCTGGGTGTCCTCGTCCATGAAATGAGGAATAATAACAGACCTGCGTCATCAGCTATTGAGAAAATTAAACAAAATAAAGTAGGTGATGCTTTTAGCACATGAGGCAGCATATAGCGAGATCCAGTAAGTTCCACGGGGCATGGGCCGTGCCTGCTTTGTTCAGCCTTACACCCTAGGACTGACCACAGCATATGGCATATGACAGACACACCAAAAACATCGGTTAACCGGATTAGTGAATGGTAGTTGAAGTGATATTATTTTACCCTCTTTGATGTTTTAATGGCTGTGCGGTATTCCATTTCATGGCCATAATTTCCTTAACCTTTGATCTCTGTGCATGTCTGGGCACTCAGTATACTTTCACAAATGTCTCTGTGATTGACATCTCTTTTCATACGGCTTTGGAGGACCAGGGGCTTCCCAGAGTGGCAGCAGAACTGTCCCCCAAAGCCTGAAAACTAAATCTTTGATCAACATAGAGACAGAGAGCATGGGATCATCCTCGAAGGCCAAGTGAAGTGAGAACGTTAGCCCTGGTGCAGACTCCTGGCGCGAGACACAAAGAGGCTGCAACTTGCGGAGCTGAAGCAACAGCTGATGCCGGGTCTCTGACCAGAATCCGAAGCATCTTTGCTCTAAACCAATATATATAATTTTTTAGTTTATATGAGAGAGAGAGAGAGAGAGAGAGAGAGAAATCGCGTGCGTGCGCAGGGGAGAGGCAGAGGGAGAAGGAGAGAGAATCCCAAGCGGGCCCAGTGCCATCCGCGTGAAGCCCAGGGTGGAGCTCAATGTCACAAAAAGCGAGATCGTGACCTGAGCTGAAAGCGAGAGTCAGACGCTTAACCGACTGAGCCCCCCAGGGACCCCCAGACCAGTATTTGGTTATGCAGACCTTGTACGTGTGCATGCACGTGTGTGTGGCTGCACGTGGCACGTAGGCTGTGCTTCGGTTGTGCAGATGGTACTACTGAGCCTGCACCTCGTGAGCCCGCGCTTGGCGAAGGTCACAGAAGTGAGAGGTCAGGCCATCGCATCCCTCAGTTTTCGGGTGAGGCTAAGTGGCTGGTAAGACCCTGTGGAGTGTTTTGGTGTCTTTTCCTACTGTGGAAATTTTAGCAGAAGGGCCTGAGGTCGGCTGAGACCGTCACCGTACAAAGGCTGCTAGATTCGTTGCCAAAGAGCCTCACACAGCATCACCCACCGGGGTGACTTCACCCTAAATTCCAGAAATTCAGTTCCACGATGTCACTGAGTTCACCAGACTAAGGGAAAGTGATTCCCGTTCAGATGGTTGTAAAAACACTGGCCCTAATGGAAAAAAGACAGCCACACAACTAGAAGAGATGCCTCTAAGTCAGGCCTCCTGCTCTTAGAGGGCCTTTCTGTGCACCGTGTAGACACGCGTGTCATCTGAATTCCCAGTCCACTTCCTGCACATGAGGACGAGGGCAGTGAACGGTGAGGGCCCCCGCACTCCATGTGTGAGCTGAGGAATGTCCTGATCGGGCCCTCAGTAGAGAAAGCAGGCAGAGACCCAGAATAGCAAAGGTATAAGAGAACTTAGAACTCGGTAGTCTAAACGTCTCACTCTGCAAGAGCAAATCAGGGCCCCAGGAAAGACTCTCACCTGCTCAAGTGTGGTCACTGGTGAGTGTCTAAAGCT
Source organism: Panthera pardus (assembly GCF_024362965.1). Classification (NCBI taxonomy): domain Eukaryota; kingdom Metazoa; phylum Chordata; class Mammalia; order Carnivora; family Felidae; genus Panthera; species Panthera pardus. The sequence goes on from NW_026527024.1 coordinate 230,735, forward strand.
GCCCTGACTTCTGTTCTAGAACATTCACTTCTGCATCAGTGTTCCCCATCCTTGAAAGAGGGTTACTCCATCATCCTTGTCAGCATTACAGGCGTTTGCTAGAGTTGGTATAATAGCATCATAATGGCAACAACCCACGGCAGTAGTTTCTAGTGATGTTCACGAGACGTGGGACATCCCCACTCGAATGAGTGACGGTAACAGGACCATGATTGTTGTTCTCATTGAGCAGAGATTCCAGTTTGATCTGAGCCGTGCCTGACCCAGGATTCAGACATGTCTGGGGAAAAGCAGGTTGTGGGTTTGAGGAGTCCATTTTCTTGAGGGATCCCAGGGTCTCTTGGGGCAAGAGCCCAATCAGGGGCAGAGCTCCAAATGGGCTAAGAGAGGCATGGGTTTTAGATGCAGCTGTCCATCAAGTGGCCTAACGTCCTCAGGAAATGGCTATAAGCAATGATCCAGATTGGCTGCAAACACCTCAGCTAGGCAAAGGAGCCACGGGGAGCATCTCAGATTTGGAAGAAACCCCAGGGAAATCAGGGAGAGGGATTGTCCTGGGTCATAGAGAGAGCCCCTGCAGTGGGCCCACACTTCCATAGCTACAAGGAAAGTCTCCAAGGCTTCCGCAGGGACCACACGCTGCACTAGCATTTGGCCGGGATGGCAGAGGAGCACTCGGGCTCAAGTATTCAAAACCAGCCTCCAGCACCATGGCCAGCACACCTCTGCCAGCCCAGGAGCGCCATCACTGCCCTGGTACCCAAGGAGGGAGAGATTTGCCGGTGCTTTGCCCCAGAGGGGAGGACTGGCCATGCCAGGCGCTGCCTGGGGACCCCAACATTTGTTGGGGAACACTTTGGGAGAGTGGGGAGACAGAGGTTTCTGAAAAGACACAGCCAGGGAAACGCTGCTTTACTGACGAAGGTCTCATTTGACGTCCCGGCCAGTGTTTGCAAATCCCTGCATTTTCCCCTTTCTCCTCACACCTATCTGTCCTTGAGGTGGTGGAACCTTTCAAAGATGGGGAAGATGAGACGCTAGGAGCTGGGGCGCCTGGTCTTCATGTCTGCGTCTAGTCAAATTCCCTCTCAGCTGCACTGAGGCTGGAGGAAATAGAAACATGACTAAGCTAATGTACATTCTGCCAACCCAGGGAAAATATAATTAACACGGCAGCTAGACTCAGCAAAGCCCACGGGAACATCCAAGAAGGAAAGGGCTCCCGTGGCTCCAGGTGACGTCACAGAAAAGAAAAGGCCACTCTCACTAATCCCACAGCGTGCTTCTCTCTCATGCCTGCAATCCAATAAAGGGAAAAGACATGAGACCCAGGGCAGCCTTGCCATTGGAAAGGACCTACTGCCTCTAGGAGTCATCAAGGGGAGTCTGGCAGAGCAGAATGGGTTTATGCAGCTCTGATAATGCACTTCCAGCAGAGACAAGAACCCTCCCAGACACAAGGAAGGCATGAGACCAGTTGCTGTAACTCACATACACACACCTAGCTTATAATCATGCGTCGAAAGACAGGAAGTCAGGCAGACATTAGCAGCCCCTGAGAGCTGAATTGTGAAGGCTGCTATCAGTCAATAGCCTGCTCCCCAGCCAACAGCCTCCTAAAGGAAATGCAAAAGGAAACTCCTTGCTTTTTTTTTTTAACTTTACCCATTTGGTTTAGAGAGAGAGAGAGAAAAAGAATCTGCTATCAGCTCAGAGTGGGGCTTGGTCTTACAAACAGGGAGATCATGACCTAAACCAAAGTCAAGAGTTGGATGCTTTACCGAGTGAGGCACCCAGGCGCCCCAGAAAACTGGTCTCTAATCCATTTAATTGGCCTTTTCTTTCCCTCTGGTGACTCCTATTTGATAGATTTCATAGATGCTTATACATTTTTATGTACTTACCATTACCTTAGCCCTTTTGATACATTCAACTGTCATATTCTCTAAGGCCTTTAATTATTCTGCCATCTTTTCGTGACTTCAACAAATTAGTGCCCGGCCCCTCCTAGCCTAAAACTCTTTTATCTTTCCTACAGCGGCCATACTAAGGCATGGGCAGATGGCCACCTGGCTCCCTCTCTCCCTACTTGCCCATGTGTATTTGTGTCTGTCTTTCTGCACCTCTGTCTGAACATTCAGCCACTGACACACTGTCGGGGTAAATATCTGCCTTTCATTGCGAGACCAGATCCAATGACACATTCATTCCACATAAAGAATACTGATACTGGAGTTGAATCCAGTGTCAGAATTGTCTCTGACTGGTGCTACCCTATTTCACAGACTTGGGGTTAGGACTTAATGAACTCTGCCTATAAACGTAGTCTTATGAGAAGTCATAGCTTAATGCCAGTCTTAAGAAGATAGTGATATAATGGGATGTTACGTTACAACTTAGTCTAGTTTCACGTAGAGAAATGCGAAGAGGGACAAAAGAACTGAAGATCCCACAACAGGAATGGAGGAAAGCCACAGACGTGCAGAAATTGACATGTGGTGCAGGGTCATGTTTTATTAAGTGACAGTGGGGATGGTTTTGTTGTTTTGTTTTGTTTTTTTCAGTTTTAGTTGCTTTTAAGAAGAGATTATCCAGTGGGAAGAATGCGAGTACAGCCCACACTTCCTGTTTGCTCGATTAAAAAAAGAAAAAAGTCAAAAATAATAGGTATATTCCAAACCAAGTGTGTAGTCATTTAAACAACTCCTACAGGGGCGCCTGGGTGGCTTAGTTGGTTAAGCGTCCGACTTCGGCTCAGGTCATGATCTCACAGTCCGTGAGTTCGAGCCCCGCGTCAGGCTCTGTGCTGACTGCTCAGAGCCTGGAGCCTGTTTCAGATTCTGTGTCTCCCTCTCTCTCTGCCCCTCCCCTGTTCATGCTCTGTCTCTCTCTGTCTCAAAAATAAATAAACGTTAAAAAAAATTTAAAAAAATAAATAAACAACTCCTACAGGCAAGAAAATGCAGGCAGGTTTTCCATTTCACCACAATCTGGAGCCATCACTGAGGAACAAAAAATGTCATCAAATCCATATCCAAAATGGATACACTCCCATTCCGTAGGGAACATTTAAACGTTACTGGTTTTGACCTTACAAACTAAGCATTCATTAGGAAATCAATCTCTCGGATGTTTTTCAAATGCCGAACACTCACGTTCATCACCAAAATCCCAATAACATGGAAAGAAACTTCCCGGGCGTATCTTTGAGGCTCCTCTGTGGCAAAAATATCCACTGCCCTTGCTAACTATGAGACTTTTGGGTAAATAACTCCACTTCTGTGAGTACTGAAGATGTCCCAGCAGGAAAGGACAGTAATCTCTCTCTCCCAGGGTAGCTCTCGGGTTTACAGGGATGAAGGTGCCTAGCTGAGATGCATTCATTTTTTCATTCAGCCAACCAGGGTTTATTGACGGGCCCAGGTACTGTGCTAAGTGTGGGGAACCTACTGGCAAACAGCACAGGACAACACCCTGGATTTCTCCTAATTCTCCCCTGATGCTGCGGCCGGTATGGCCTGCTAAACCTGGCCGGGGCCCTGCTGGACACACAGCCCTATACTGGCCTTCCTTCTGCTTTGCTCGCTTCTTCTCTGGGAGGGCCTCCCCCACGGCCAAATCCAAGTGGTCCCCTCTCATCCTGATGCCTCACTTACCTCTCTGCCAGGAGCCTAGGCTATTTCCTTACTGAGAAAAAGTGAGGGCTTTCATGGTGTCCTAGGAGGCAACACATTGCTCTAGGTTCTATGGCTCTTAAACTCACACTCCCGGCACTGGCCCTAAGCAGCTCTAAAGAGTCGTTGGGAGAATTCCTTAAAAACACAGATTCTCTGAAACCTGCCCCAGACCTACTGGGAATCAGATGATTTCCCCGTGAAGCCAGGTTTGGGAACCACTGCTTGGGGGTAGCACACTGTTTTTGTTTGGTCTTTCCAGAATCAGTAGGCATTTATTTCCCTTTGTTACTTCTTCCAAGATCTGACCCTTCTTATCTGCTCCTTGCCCACCTCTCCAAAGCCTTACTATTTATTCTTTCTAATCTCACACACAGAAATCTCTACTCATCACTGCACAGAATGAAAACGATTGGACTTTTATGTGTTTTTTGCCAGCTCCTGGCCCTGCACCACGCAGAGTATATGCTATAGATCGGATTAAGGACACTTCACTGGGAAATTCCAAGCTTTTGCTTGTGATTTCTCCATAGTGAATAAGCTCTTGATCATACATACTCCCTGTGGCCCCTCCTGAGATGAAGGAAGGAGAGGAGCAACTGACCACTTTTTTTCAGCTACGTGTTTTTTAACTGACACACAGAAAAGTTCACCCTTGTAGAGTTCAATGAGTTTGGCAAATGTGTGTGTTCAGAAAACCACCACCATAATCAACACATAGGATAATTCCGTAGCCCCCAAATGTCTTTCCTGCCCTTTGTACTTACCCCGTCCCTCTGCTCTCAGCCCCTGGGAGCCACTGATCTTTTCTTCTTTCCCTCTAATTTTGCCTTTTCCCAAATATAAGTTGTCATATAAAGGGAGACATACAATGCGTTGCCTGCAGCATTTTGAAAGATGATGGATTTAAACAAATACTGGAGAAAGGGCTGACTGTTCCTTTTTTTTTTTTTTAATTTTTAACGTTTATTTATTTTTGAGACAGAGGGAGACAGAGCATGAACGGGGGAGGGTCAGAGAGAGGGAGACACAGAATCTGAAACAGGCTCCAGGCTCCGAGCTGTCAGCACAGAGCCCGACGCGGGGCTCGAACTCATGGACCGCGAGATCGTGACCTGAGCCGAAGTCGGCCGCTTAACCGACTGAGCCACCTAGGCGCCCCATGTTCCTTCTTAATGTTTTGGTTTCTAGCACTTATAATCTGATATCATGTATTATTTTGTGCATCATAATCCTCTTTGCAGCCCCTGTGATCGATTAGATAGTCAAGATGAAACAGGCACTTTGTGTTGTCCTTCATTTGGCAAACACAGACTAACACAGCCCTTTGTAAAGGTCAAGTTGCAGCTTTCTAGTTTTCTCTCCTGTGACCAAAGTTTTCTGTCTTCCCACCTACCCTCCTGCCTTGCCTACCACTCTTTGCAAACACCTGTCTCTGATATGACCTGCAACCCAGGGTAGGGACAGTTCATGCTGAGGGAATGGGAGGCATAGGGAGGTTTATGTTGCAAAGGCTTCAGCAGCTCTCCCTTGGTCTGAGTAAGCATCTTCTCGCTCTTACTGGCCCTCCTATTTTACCTGTCTTTAAGAGGCAACACATATGCAAAAGAAATACACCTGACTATAGAATGCAGAACACTAAAATGCTCCTGACAAATGTGGATGATTTAACCCTTCCCAAAGGAGAGCAGTGAGGCTTTCACGCAATCAGAAACTGAGTATTTGGGGGTGCCTGGGTGACTCACTTGGTTGAGCATCAGACTCTTGGTTTCAGCTCAGGTCAATTTCTCATGGTTCATGGGTTCGAGAACCATGTTGGACTCTGTGCTGAGAGCACTGAGCCTGCTTGGGATTTTCTCTCTCCTTCTTGCTCTGTCTCTCCCTCGCTTGCGCTCTCTCCCTCTCTCTCTCTCTCTCTCTCAAAAGAAATTTAAAACAAGAATGAGAGAAAGAAAGAAAGAAAGAAAGAAAGAAAGAAAGAAAGAAAGAAAGAAAGAAAGGAAGGAAGAAAGAAACTGAGTATTCGGCAAGTAACCCTGCTCAAAGAGTGAAGAAGGTAGGCCTGGCTGCAGGGAATCCCCGTGAGACCCTGGGCAAAACTGGGAGGCAGAGAGCGGTCACTCGAGTTCAAGGAAAATCAGCAACCATCATATTTATTTCCCCCAGATCCCAGAGTTATCAAACGTTCCTCAGAAATCATTCCTACTGGACAGGTCTCTGGGGGTCTTTTCCTGCCTATAGCATCAAAGGCAGCCACCCCTTCCCCACGAATCCCATGACCAATGCCATCCACCACAAGAATAGACATCATTTTCATGGACTAAGTAAGTAGGTAAACTCAAGAGTTTTCCCCCAGAAGGCCAAGCTCTCCTGAAAGATCAGCAGCCGCCAAGGTTTCTGGCCCAGATGGTCCGAGGTGTCAGCTCCAAGCCCAGCAGCCAGAAAACGCCAACTCACCACTGCGCTGCGCATTGCCAACGTGTGGGGGGCTGCAGGTAAAATTGCGTTTAAAAGCAAACAACCCCCGGGGCTCCTGGGTGGCCCTGTCGGTTAAGCGTCAGACTTCAGCTCAGGTCATGATCTCAGGGCTCACGAGTTCGAGCCCCACCTCGGGCTCTGTGCTGACAGCTCAGAGCCTGGAGCCTGCTTCGGATTCTGTGTCTCCCTCTCTCTCTGCCTCTCTCTCTCTCTCTCTCTCTCTCTCTCTGCCTCTCTCTCTCTCTCTCTCTCTCAAAAATAAATTAAAAAAAAAAAAAAAAAGCAAACAAACCCCACCAAAACTCCAGTCCGTGTTTTAGGCTTTGCCTTGAGTCGCCGCGCCTCCGCCGAGCCTTCCCATGTGTGCCGCCAGCCCGGGACTCCAGTCCGGGTTTTCCCCCTCTCCCTTCACCTGCTTCTCCGGGTCCGGGCGGTGGTCCCGCAGTCCCGGGGCGGAGAGCAGCGGCTGGGCTTCCAGCAGCCGACAAAGGACGGCCCGAGGGGGTCCTGAAGTCTGACTTTCCGTCGGGGGGGGACCCACCTGCAGCACCGGAGCGAGGGGCACACCTGAGCCGACGCGGTCGGGACCAGGCAAGTATTGCCCGCTGGAGGCTTACTACTTTGCGATGCGGGATCCCTGGCCGGGCGCGCGCCGCTGGGTCCAGTCGGAGGGCGCGCGGGACTGAGGGAGGGAGCCCTTGCGCGGAGCAGAGATGCCGAGCCTGGATTCGAACACCCCGCCGGCACTGCTTCTGGCCGAGGGATTTCCGAATGGTGATCTGGTCTCCGGAAGGTCGGGTGTCCTTCTGGGAGCGGGATGACCCTGGGACCGAACCAGGCAGAGCGCTTGGGTTTGCTTTAGCAGCCCCAGTCCTGCACCCCCACGGGGTCGTACTGAGCGGGGAGCAAGCAAAGAAAAATCGGGAGAACGTGGTAGAGTATTGCTTCAGAGGGTGTGTGTGTATGTGTGAAAGCAAAGCTGAGATTGACAGGGTGTTGTGAACTGTTACATGCGTTGTCGGATTTTTGACACTTGTTTAATAGGAGCATGCTTTTACGCTCCTGCAAAATAAGCTATCCACTAAATATATAAAATAGAGTAATTAATATTTTGAGGAAAGATGAAGGTGATGCGTTCCTCGAAAAGTACCATAAGTTTAGAGTAATTGCTTCTGTTTATTTCGCCTTTTTTTTTTTTTTTTTTTTTAGGGAGTAAAAAAAGCATCAAATTGCCTGTTTGGTTTTTCCCCTTTTGAAACTTAGAATGGTGTCTGGTTATCCCTGAAGAAGGCTTTAATTTTTCATCCTCACATTTGGCAGGCGGTTCACAGGACTTTGCTGATCTTCCCCGCGGGGACTGGTTCCCACAGGCAGTCCGTGAAGATTAGAATTGATTCTGCTTTTTCTTTGCATAATAGCTAATCATCACCATTAGCACTTCAGAAGTTCAGCCTTCTGAATAAGAGTCCTTTCTTCCCACATTTTCTATTGATTTACATCATTAACCATTGAAAGGAAGCTCTTTTGATTGAGACGCCAAGGAATTGGAGAAATCATGGATCCCTTCAGATGATTTGTTTAGAAATTGTTCACCTGATCTATGCTGTATGTTTAATGGGATGAGGGGGGAGAAGAGAAAATGAGAAATCTTAACTACTGCCTCTCTGGGTCCATCTTTACTCTTTCCAGAACGAGAAAATCGTGAAATCCTTTGTCAAATTATAAGGAAACTAGGAGTTCCTCTAGTACAAGTCAGGTCCATTTCACAGATGGGAATACTAGAGAGCCCTCCATTGGCCATTTCCTCTGAATTAGTCTGCAGGGCCAAGTTCTGGATTCTGACCCACGGTGACTGCTAATCTAGGAATCCCTTGTGCGTATCCCAGGCATTTAGCTCTGGTACTGGAGAAATGCCATGCCGGCCAATCCACACCCAATGGACACCTAAAACAATGCAAATCTCACTTCAGAAGACTCAGCCTTCGTGTTCTTTTCCATTCTATGATACTCATACCTCTCACCAGACTACGCCTGGTCACTTGAAATGTTCAGGTGGGAAGTTCACCACATTTCCTTTATTCAGGAGGTGTTTGTTTCTTAATCAATACTGAAACTGTACTCCATGGACCCAGCCCGTAACCGTAACCGTGGATTTGAAAGACTTTCTTTTACGCATAGTCACTGGCTGTTATTTGAATCCCAGGACTGCTGAAAACTGGTAATAGAGCTAATAATAGCAGCCATTTCTCAAAAGTCTATTATGCACCATTAACTGTACTAAGGGCTCTAGTCATATTGTCCCAATTAATTCTCACTACATTCTTAAGAGGTACCTAATGTTATATTCACCTTACAGATCAGAAAGGTGAAGTGACTAGCATTTATCTTTTAAGTGGTGGGGGGGGGGGGGTAAGGGGGGTGGGTCTGTCTGACTCCCAAGCTCAGGGTCTTTCTGTCCTGTTCTGTTGCTCTCACCTACGTATCCCCAGACATCGGAAGACAAGATACGTTTTAAATCAATTAGGGTGGCCTTACTGTTCTCCCACTAGGAAAGGGATTCTGGACAAAGTGCACGAGAATTACAGGAAACTTCAGCATGCTTACAGCTAATCACGGGCTCCCCCAAAAACCACACTTCACCTTCGGCCCCATGTCTAATTTCCCAGTGAGAGACTGGGGCTGGTGAGAAGAAGGAAGAGAAGGACAGTGTCCCCCATGACCCCAGAAGAGGGAGTCTCCTCTCTTCCAGAAGCCTTTTGAGTTACGCCCAGTAGAAGTAAAAGGAGAGTGGGGGATTGATCGAGCAGAGTTTCAACTAAGGCATCTGAGAGGGAAAAGTGTTTTATGTTTTTAATTTCTTCTTGTCTGAATCAGCCAAGCCCCGAGCCATTTGGGTCTGGAGACGTTGTTGGGTCCCCGCAGAGAAGCCTTTCCCTTGGCCCTTCAGCCCCTCTTGCAAGGTGGTTTATCATACCTTCAAAACCAGCTCTCCATCAGCTTTGAGCAGGACAGTACAGCTGTGACATGAACATCTTTCTTCGGAAAAAGCCAGAAACGATAAGCATTCAGCTACTTTCATTATTTTAAAAGTCTGGATTCCTGAAAACTGGCCTCCGATTTATTTCTGTACAATCCAAGGGATTGACTGAGGCGTGACAGGCTAGTCTGGAAATCAGTGCATCTCAAGTTTTAAAAATTCCTTAATACTTAATATTTTCTCATTCTAGAGTACTCCATAAGTGTTTGCTCCTTACTTCCTGTCAGGGCATGGCTGTGTAACTTCAGGCGATTTAGGGAAGAGCCTCCACCATCAGCCCCGCTTCTTTGGATTTGTCCAACCTCTAGGAACTCTGTCCTTCAGTGCTCGCAACCTGGCTCTCCAGGTGGAGGTGGCCAGCCCCTGCCCAGCACTCACTGCACATCTGATGCCTGCCCAGATTACCGCACTTCGGGCTCAAGTTTATTTCGGTATTTGTCCGTGCGTCTTATTTATATGTCAGCGTCTAGTCTGTCCATCTTCAGTTCAGGAACGGGGTCCTATTCCTTCTTTCCTCATCCATCTCTCTTTCGTCCATTTCAGTATTTCCTGGTATATAGCAGTTGCTCCATCGATCAGTAATTAATTAATCTCATTCCAAGAATTTGTTTCGCCGGGTGCAGACAAATCAACTCAAGGTGCTAAAAAGCATGTGTCGATGTGATCAATCAGTAATTGTGGAGAAGCTCGGCTTCCGGAGGGGTGCTGAAAACTAGACCCAGGGAGATGCCAGCTTTCAAAACTATCTCTTTTTAAACTTTTTAAAAGTTTATTTACTTATTTAGAGAAAAAGGACGCACACGCAAGCAGGGGAAGGGCAGAGAGAGAGAGCCAGACACGGGGCTCAAACCCACAAACTGTGAGATCATGACCTGAGCCAAAATCAAGATTCAGACACTTAACTGACAGAGCCAGCCAGGCGCCTCTCCCCTGCCCCAAAATATCTTTTTAAAAAGTAGTTTCCCCAAAACAAAGGCTGGTAAAATGATGACTGATGAAATTCTGGCGGAGATTACTAAATAGATGATAAGCGAGGATGTGGACAATAGTATGGCTTGTAGAACACTACGGGAGTTCCCGGAATCAAGCCACACTGAGCTAACCATATTTCGTTTTTCTGAGATTGGTGAAAAGGGGATGCTTGAGGCCAGAGGTTCGTAACTCGGGGATGTGTTCTGATCGGGGTATTGTTGCTTGTGTACCAGAAGCTGCACACAGCCTCAGGGCCGTCTTAACTGGGCCGCGGCCCATTGGTCACCATCTGATTATACTTCTCAGAGCTCCAGTGGGGGCTGGGTGTCCCAGGACTGACGTTGTAAAAGCCTCATCAAAATGGTCTTGACATCGTGTTTCTTAATTTTAGCAAAACATTCGACACGATCGGGCCTGGTATATTTTTTTCGCTTATTCAACAGATAGCCATTGAAAGGTGAGTGATGTGCCAGGCATTGACTTAGCTGCTTATTCAGCATTTGTGAAGCAAACTCTGAGTTAGTTCATAGCAAGGAGAAGAAACCCAAGTCAGACACTGATTGCTTGCGCTTGTCTTTGGAACAAAGCAGGAAATCAATAGATTCATTCATTCCTGGGTGTTGGGGTCTCTCCAGGTGCCCTGCATGGTCCCCACTCACTCTGATCTCTGCTCAGGGGGTTTTCTGACCACCCGCTCTCTCAAAGCGCCTGGCCTGGCCACTTTCCGTTCCCTTACGTTGCTTTATTCCTCGTTCTTTGCAATTTTCTTACAGATGTGTGTGTGTGGTTGCTTGCCGTCGTCTGTCTGTCTCCCTGGATTGTGCTGGGAAGAAGGGAGGAGCTTCCCAGGACTGGTAGTTCCTTGCCCTTCAGCTTGCGTATCAGTGACAATTGCTGCCATTCCCGTTAATCAGATTTCCAGATGATGGAAATTCAAGAGGGATAGCTGATACAGTAAATAAGAGAATCAAACTTCATTATAATAGCATATGTGAAAGCGCTTTGATCATTGTAAATTATAATTAAATGTAAGTTAGCATCCTTATTTTAAGTGGCAATAAATCTGAGCCAAAACCAATAAAATGAAGGTTAAAGACAGGCTCATACATTTAGGCTGAAAAAATCGATGACATAAGTCCGAGAGGAAGGAGGCTGGGAGGGCAGCAGCACAGTGATTCAGCCACGCAAAGAAGGCCATTTTAGGGAGAATTGGGGGCATTTAGCTGAAAAAGAGGGGATTTGGGGAAGTGGGCGGGGGGGGGGTCTGCCTGTCAGTCCCCACTGAGAGCCCACGCGGAGAAGGAGAATTTGGTGTGCGTGTTGAGGGCTAGGTAGGAAGGCCTGGGTCCTAAGGGGCAGATTGCCATTCAGGTTAAGGAGAGTGACGCAGCCCACGGCCGGCACACTGTCACCTGGGGGAGGACGAGCACTGGAGATACTTAAAGAGGAGCTAGACGACCATGAGACCACGAGGGAAGCCGTAAGAGCTCAGCCAGCTGCTACGTGTTAAGTCTCTGACATTACCCGTCTGTTCTGACTTCAGTATTTTCTTTTTCTTTTTTTTTTAATTTTTTTTTTTAACATTTATTTTTGAGACAGAGAGAGACAGAGCATGAACGGGGGAGGGTCAGAGAGAGAGGGAGACACAGAATCCGAAAAAGGCTCCAGGCTCTGAGCTGTCAGCACAGAGCCGGACGCGGGGCTTGAACCCACGAACTGTGAGATCATGACCTGAGCTGAAGTCGGACGTTTAACTGACTAAGCCACCCAGGCGCCCCAGTATTTTCTTTTTTTTTTTTTTTTATTTTTTTTAATCTTTATTTATTTCTGAGACAGAGAGAGAGCATGAGCAGGAGAGGAGCAGAGAGAGAGGGAGACACAGAATCCGAAGCAGGCTCCAGGCTCCGAGCTGTCAGCACAGAGCCTGACGCGGGGCTCGAACTCACAGACCGTGAGATCATGACCTGAGCCAAAGTCAGAGCTTAACAAACTGAGCCACCCAGGCATCCCTACACATCTATTTTTTATGAAGAAAGTCTGGTGCCCAGGGAACAATTCTCTCCATATCAAAACCCAATAATACTAGATGAACGCCTTTCATTTACAGGTTCCATGTTCATAGAAACAAGGGGGACCCGGTAGTCCTGCCCCAGTTCTTTTTCCCAAAGATGCAAAAGAGAGAAAATCAACCTTCCAAGAGATTGGTAGAAAACTACCTCAGTAAGGCTTTTGGGAGAAAACAAACACTGAGAGCCAAAAGTACAAAGGGACTGACCCAGGTTACTTGAGACATGGGTAGAGGCATTCAAGACGATACAAGAGTCAAACACAACGCTTGATGTTTCCCGCCATTGGTGCCCTACCTCTGTGCCCTCCTAAACAAGCAGCTATTTGAAAAATATGAAACTGTCCCACTTTATTACTTAAGTGGCCAGCTATCTACTTGTTTGGCCGTCGGAGTCTCACAAAGGAGATAAATTAGGCCTTTGCAGGCCAAAATTACATTATCTAGGGCTCTGTCATGATTATAGACTTAAATGATCCTAATATCCTAAAACAAAATGGATACCAGGATGTGGCGCTCCCTCTTTGTGATGACTCCGAGGAGACATGAGAGGAGCTCAGACACCAGCCTGGAGAAAAAGCAGCAGAGAGTAGAAAACAGAACTTGAAGGAGGCAGGTCTGTCCCTTAACACAGGTAGTGGGTCCTACATTAGCCAACCTGAACCCCTCCAGAGGAAGCCGGGCCATCTCAGGTTGCATGGAATCTTTATAGCCCGGAAGCATTTGCTACAAACATTCTGGAAGCTTCATCAATTCAAACTCTACCCCCAACTTTCTTTTCCTGCATTATTCCGTGCATCTGGGTCTCAATGATGAACTCCGGAAAAATCTCAGTCTTGTGTTTCCTTGCAAAACCTCTCTGGCTGGTAATATCTGAATTTGTTTTTTTTTCATCTTCTAGTCCTTTTTTTTTTTTTTTTTTTTTTTTTAGCTCTCTAAGCCATTGAAGTCAAGTCTGTTTTTCTCCCCTAGCAGAGGGATCAGACATGTTCTTGGGCACCCACCTCACTGATTCGAGCCACTGGTCCCGTGTGGGCCCCAGCTGAGGTGTGAAGCACATTCCAGACGACAGACCCTGCTGTTAGAAAACAAGAATAAGCCTTCCAATATGTCAGTCTGATCTTTACATTTGAAGGGAGCATATTATTAGTAAAGCATACATTTTCTCCTCAAAACAAAATAAGATATTTTTCTGCATTACCAGTGGAATATTTTTACAGGATATGTGAAAATGTATATTAGGCAATGATCCATCATTCTGTTTAATTCCACAGCTCTCCTGGGTGCCTTCTATTCTACCATACATGTTTCAAAATAACATGGTTTGTGTTTATGGACTCCTCTCCCCGGGAAAGAGGCAAGGCCCTAGCACAGAAAATGACTCCAGTGTAAGGCAGAACAGCACAGATAATAATACTATAAGAGATCAGAAGGACAAAGCAGACCAGGCACACATCATTCATTTGTCTGTAAACACCTTCAAGGCAAAGATAGGGACTTCATGTTTTTTATACTCTAGCCATGCCCCATAAAGCAGAAGCCAAGAAGGAATTCTTACTAGTTGGTGAATGATCTCATTACAATGAGCATGAACAGCTTCGAGCGCAGAGGATACTGGGCAGATAAACTAATGTACTAAGAGATTTTTCATCTGATTCTGACCTAAATTGGTAAATGTCAGTATAATATTTTCTAATTTAGAGGCTCAGAAAATGATGGATAAAATCGAACAACCATAAAACCCTTCACAAAGCACTTTTGACATTTAAGCCTCACATCAACCTTTGGAAATAGATATTATTTTTTTATCCTCATTCATCCATCCCTCTTTTACTGGTGCCTTCTAGACACTGTGTGGCTCTAACAGTGAAAAAGGATCCAGAGGCTTGCTTTCACAGAGCTGACTTTCTGGTGAGTGAAAAAACAGCTAACAAGAATAGACACGAATGGTTTAAATCAGTGATAAATACTACAAAGAAAAAATAAAACCAGTAGTATGATAGAGAATGATCAAGGTAGAGGTAATATCTTTAGAAAGGGTTCTCTAGGGAGGACTTGAAGGCACCAGATCCAAGGAAAGGATGCTCCAGCTAATAGGCATAGCAGGAGCAAAGGCCCTGAGGCCAGTCAAGGTGGGTGGTCTCCTGAACTGAAGGAAATCAGGTGTGGCTGACAGATGAAGGTGACAAGGAGGAGAAAAGTAGAAGCTGGGGACAGAGAGGAGACAGCAGCCAGGCTATAGAGAGCCTCGTGGTTTGGATTTTAGTACGAGTAGAAGGGGAAGTCAGTGAAGGGTTTTTAAATGTTGGCCTTTGAGTAAAGGATTGTGGAGAGGAAGAGTGGAGGCACGGAGACCACTGCAGGAATCCAGTTGGGATATATGGTGGTTTGAACCCGATGATAATTCGTGGAAATGGACAAAAATGGGCAGATTCCTGATGTGTTTTGGACGTACAGTTGATAGCCCCTGCTAACGGAGTAGATCCAGGGAATTTGGGGAAGAGACGCCCACATCCTCAATTCACGCGTTGAAACTGAAGTTCAGCAAGGTGAAGGGACATCTGTCTAAGGCCTCACAGCTGTACAAGGCCGGGCTAGGACCCAAGCCGGCACTCTTATTCCGAAACAGGTGGGTCAGCTCACTCTTGCCACAATATGAGAATTACATTAAACGAGTAGGAAGTCCTCTTAACTCCTCTTGATATCGATGTAGTGATTTTTTTTTTCGAGACTGTATGTAGTGGACAACGTGTAAGGTCCATTCAACTAGTCGGTCAATTTGTGGCTTATTGCCACCCGGTCATTGTACTCGCTGGGATCGATGGACCGTCTCCAGCAGTAGATGTTTATAACCACAAAGTGCACTTCAGTTAAGTTCTTCTCAGAGGTTGTCTTATTTTCAGAACCAGCATTTCCTTGGGATACCATAAATTATTAGAGGGACATCAGGCAACAGATCAAGGCTGCCTCCTGTAAGGGCTCTCATTGCAGGAACATTAGCCCATGGTTTTATCAAATTGGCCTTAGTGGATAAGCTGTTCTTTAAAATCTCCTGATGAGCAGTAAATTCAGATCTTTGTCTCCAGCCGATGTGCTAAGTAATCCAGAACGAGTGCTTTCACCCCTGAACTCTGAGATGTCCCCAGCTCATTTATGCCAGATCCAAAGAGCGGGGCGGGGAGGGAATTGGAAATATGGATCCCGTTGCTGGGACGACATCTGTTCACTTATTCCGTAAATGCTGAGTTCCCGGCACATCAAGGTCCTATTCTAGGCACTGGAGGGGGGCATCCTCGATCTGGGGCTTTCTCCTGAACCACACAGTTAGGGTTTTGTCTACCTCCCCCCGCATCTCCCTTAGAACAGGCTCCCTTCTCTACCATTCTCCAAAGCCACCTGCCATGTATCTCCAGCCATTCTATCAGTTACCTTCAGAGCAGGACTGGCCAGGTTCCAAGAGTAGATGAGGAGCTTTTGAGGAATTGTAACCCACTTTTGCTGCAATGTGGTCTAAAGACAGTACTGCTGATTGTGAATGCAGACTCCAGTAGGATCGTCAAGGGAGAGCCCTTGGTGCTGATTCTGAGAGCTTGAGGTCAGCACCCACCAATTGTTTGGGAACCATTTTCAAGTCCTTCAGGTAACACGCGGTTGCTCCGAGAAGGCCCACTGAGTGACCCCCTCCTCGGAGAATGCTGTGGGGTGGGAGGGAGGTTGGAGGGAACAAGCTGGAAGAGAGGGAGCCAGTGAGGATTTCATTAAAGGTACTACAAAGATACCTTCATAGAGTCAAGGATTCCTACTTGATTATGCAAAACTGGATTCTGGAATGATTTATAACCCCAGAACCTGGAAACTGAAGATGGCAGGGTGTCTACAAAACACTCCCCTTTTGGGGGCGCCTGCGTGGCTCAGTCACTTAAGCATCTGACTCTTGGTTTCGGCTCAGGTCATGATCTCATGGCTCGTGAGTTCAAGCCCCACATCAGGCTCTGTGCTGACAGTGCAGAGCCTGCTTGGGATTCTCTCTCTCCCTCTCTCTCTCTCTGCCCCTCCCCGCTTGCTCGCTCTCTCTCTCTGTCTCTCAAAAATAAATACATAAATACATAAATACATACATACATACATACATACATAAACAAAAACATTCCCTTCTGTCTCTGAAGGGACCTTAAAAAAGCAGGAAAAAAAGCCTTACTGTGGCACAGACTGTCCTATAAATCAACATCATCCAATAAGATTTTGAGTGCAATGCTATGTACTTCTGCAAATTTTCATATGCAAATGGCAGGACTGTTAAAAATCTCACATAGAATTGTTATCAAGAATCTGCTTCCACAAGGGTGAAATTTCTTTTAAGTACCTTCATTTTCAGGGACGAATTCCCCCCTCTCCCCCACATGCACACAAACACACACACAAATATCAGGCAGCCAAAGGGAATTTGTACAAACTTCCAACTTAAATGTTGCATATCTTGATTAGAATATTACATAGGTGTAGATACTTGGCAAAATTCATCAAAACTGTACTTGAAAATAGGTGCATTGATGGCATACAGATTATACCTCAGTAAACTTAATTCAAAAAGTAAAAAGCAAACCAAAAAATTCCAATTTTATATTACCTTAATATTTTTTGTGTCTGTCTCCGGCTCTGGTGTTTTCATTACCAAGGATTTTTGTTGGAGTACAATCAGAATGAGCAAAGCTATTATCAAAAGCTTCCTTTACTGGGACTAAAGTTTAGCCAGGAAATTAAGGGTTAGCCCTAAATTCGTGTTATTCTCAGATAAAACAAACGCAGATCTCTGAATAACAAGATGTACAACCCATCACCAGCTTGTACAACCTGAAAACTCAGATAAACCCGGGAAATCAGAGCCTTCAGTGGCAAGCCCTAGCAGGTGTTGAGAAGTATTCAAGGAGTCTATTGTATTTTTGATAAACTGAAAAAATCTGGTTCTAAGCCTGTCAGACAAATACTAGTAATCAATATTTTGAAGCAAATCTTAGTTCCAAGTATTTCTTTTCTGCCACATCTTTCTGGCTCCCTTTGATAACCGGTTCATTCTTTGGTTCTTTGAGCCGTGCCCGTGGAAAAATCGTTGACATGGCCAAAGTGGTCTAGCTGTGTTGGGATTTAGACACATTCCTAAAATGACCTGGGGAAATGATCTGGGGCAGGCGTTAGACTGCGGGTCTGGTCCAGGATGCGCTGAGCTGCAAACTGAGACCCGCCCGGACCAATTGGAGACTGACAGTAACTGCATCCTTCCTCCAGGCCCAGCCCGGATCTCCACCCCCCACCCCTACCCAGAGCAGCCCCTTCCCTGGGACCAGGTCCCTGAGCGGCAGTTTCACCCTTCCAACGTCAGAGACTCGAGTTCTGCCAACAGCTCAACTTTTTTGCTGCGTCCTTTCCTTCCAGTTCAACCTTCGACGGCCACGGTCGCCAAGCCTGCCTGGCTGGTAGGGAATTCTGTTCCCAACTCAACTGTGGCACGGTTTCTGCGAACTCCCACCCAGGGCTGCTCCAGGCTGACGTGCACAGTTCACCCCACATTGATTTGTAGGAGGGGACGGCATCACTGAGAAAACCAAACCACACAAACATCACAACGGATGAAGCCAAGGAAAGCCTGGTTTTAAATGAGGGAGACATACGTGCGGTGGACATAAAGCAGCCAGCCCTGTGCTCGCCTTGAAAGGCAGAAGTTTAGCAGACGTAATTATCCTTGGTAATGACGGCATTAATAATGATGATTCCTGGGGCACGTGGGTGGATCTGTCAGCTGAGCGTCCAACTCTTGATTTCGGCTCAGGTCATGATCCCAGGGTCATGGGATTGAGCCCCACGTCGGACTCTGCGATAAGCTCAGAACCTGCTTGGGATTTTCTCTCTCCCTCTGCCCTGCTCATGCTCGCTTGCTCTCTCTCTCTCTCTCTCTCTCTCTCTCTCTAAAGTAAAATTTATTGGGGCTTCTGGGTGGCTCAGTTGGTTGAGCGATCTCCGTGTATCAGTCTGTTCCCAGTTATTCAGGGACTCCAAACCCGGGAGGGAGAACAGGAAATGAGCAGAACAGCTCCCGCGTGGGAACACTGACAGTTAAACAGTCTGGCCAAACATCGCGAATCCCTTTGGCGTCCCTTTGTGCCAGGAGTCAACGTGGATTGATCAGTTTTCCTCCAGAAAAGTTTTACATAATTTGGAAGCAAAGCAATATACTGTGCAATCAGAGGGGAACAGGGGCACCTGGGTGGCTCAGTCAAACTTCTGACCCTTGACCCCAGCTCAGATTTTGATCTCAGAGTTGTGAGTTCAAGACTCACGTTGGGCTGGAGCCTCGGCATGGAGCCTACTTAAAAAAAAGGTCGGGGGGGTGGGGGGGGAGGACAGAACCCAGCCACAGACAGTCTGTGTCACTAAGGAGAGCCACATCGTGTGCCACACCCGTCATCGGAGTGAACACCCACTCTTGTAACCGCGGGAACTTCGGTCTCTGGGAACCCGGAATGAGTGTCGGCAGGGTTGGTTCTTCTATCCGTTAGCCGAGTGATGAGCTGCTTCCCAGAACCAAGCCTCGGTTTCCTCACCTGTAAACTAGAGATTTCGACGTCCACCCCTGTTACTGCATTTTGAGAGAATGATTATGTCCATATGTGGTTAGATGCACACCTAGGATACACTGATATTTGAATTTCATTAGCATCCACACCTTGAACTTGTCAACCTTTCCTGTCTAAAACACAGCCTTGATTTCTTCCAACGTGCCCTTTTCTTCACACATGCACACGACCTTTCCACTCACTCTTATAAAATCATCCATAAAGGGCTGGAAGTTACGAGCATTGTATCATAAAAACGTGTCACGTGCGCTAGGAGTGACCAGGCTTTCTTCAGCCCGTGAACTCACAGACGGGAACAGCCACCAGGACTTCCGTCATCAAAATGAATAATCTGCATGGAAAGTGCCAGCTCCCTGGTGGCTGTGCTGTCGGTGAGAGACTCTTGCGTGCTGGGTGCCCGTTGACTGAATTCCAGCTTAACCAGGATCCAAGAGGTGAACACTCAAAACAGTAGAGCCCCCTTGAGAAGCCTCCAGCATTTATTGCCAAGCAGTGCCCTTTAGTAACTTTACCTTTCTTTTTTTTTTTTTTTTTTACTTTCCTGACATTTATCAGCACTTTTTCCAATTTGCCAAAAACCATAGCAGATGAAAACCAGGGTTTTAGAAGTATGTTCGTTTGTGAGGGCTCCTGGGTGGCTCAGTCACTTAAGCGTCCGACTCTTGATTTCAGCCCAGGTCATGATCTCACGGTTTGTGAGTTCAAGCCGCACATCCTGGCTCTGTGCTGACAGCACGGAGCCCGCTTGGGATTGTCTCTCCTTCTTTCTCTGCCCCTTCCCCACGCATGCACTCTCTCAAAATAAATAAGTTAAAAAAAAATTTTTTTTAAAGAAGTATGTTCCTTTGTCAATGAACCCTCTTCTGAGTCCTCACTTCTCGGTCAGACCCTCACCAGCCCTCACTGAGCACGGCTGTGATAGTCTCCTGTCTGGACCCCCCACTTCTAGTTTCTTCTCCACCCATCTCACCCACCAATGCCAAAGTGACTTACTGACCCACATCTTCAGTTAAGTTTTTCCCCGGCTTTTCAATTTTTTGTAATGAGTGTTTTACTACAATGAAAAGAAAAGAAAAGAGAAAAGGAGAGAAGAGGAAAGGAAAGAGAAAAGAAAAGAGAAAAGAAGAGGAAAGAGAAAAGGAAAGAGAAGGGAAGGGAAGGGAAGGGAAGGGAAGAGAAGAGAAGAGAAGAGAAAGAAAAGAAGAGAAAGAAGAGAAGAGAAGAGAAGAGAAGAGAAGAGAAGAGAAGAGAAGAGAAGAGAAGAGAAGAGAAGAGCCTTCGAGGATGCCCCAGTGCTTACCAAATCGATATAACCTGATTTGAAATGTGAGGCCCTTATACAACATCCACCCGAGGGCGGGTCATTTTCCAGCTTTATCCGCCGTGTCCTCTGGGGCACTTACTTACAAACTTGTGCGTGAGCCTCCTCGGTTTCCTTGTGCATGTGCCCGCCTCTGTCCCTGCCACCCTCCTTTTCTCTTCAAGTGGCACCTGGTTCAGGGATCATTTCCATCATCATGTGGTCCTCTCTGTCCCAGTCTCGATCCATAGCTCTCTCTCCTGAACACGCATCATGGCCTTTATCTCATTTTGCCTCTGCTAATGTTTACCCTTGACCGTGAGACTGTCGTCTGCCTGCTTCTCTCTGCCCCACAGTGCCAAGCGCACAGCCTTTTGTCTAGAAAGGATCAGTAAACATCCCTGACTTCACCTCCACGTGTGTATGCACACGATTAAGTGTAAGCATGTGGGTCAAAATCATTGCTTTACTGTCAGCATGCAGATGTTGATATGCAGAAAATTCAAAACAGGCACCGGACGAGCAGGAAGTTGTACACAACTCATGCCCTCACCATCCGTGGAGCCCGGGTTCCGGGCACCGTGCAGACGGTGCAGTAGCAGAAGTCATGGGCCTTCCTGGAGACACTTCCTGTCTAGTGGGGGAGACAAACTTGTCATCACCTAAAGTAACAACCCCGTTGCTCCTGACTCCTCTGCGGAGGCCAGAAGGGGTGTGCATGACTCAGTCTGGAGGTAGTTCAAGGCGGTCAGACCCCTGGGTCAGTGGAGGGCGAGTGGACGAAAAGGTGGCGTCAGAGCTTGGAGGCTCTTACTGATCATTTTGAGGAGCGTGCTCTTTCTGTTAGAGGCAGCCATCGAAAGGGAAGGAGAGACCCCAGTTGAGTCTTGGAAACATTCCTCCGAGGGTGGGTGAGGAGGAACATGAAACTAGGAGAGGAAAGCCAAAATGGCAGGCCTCCGGGCTACAGAGAGGATTCAGACGCGGAGTGAGGCGGGCTTAAATGATAATGGGAGAGAAGGGAGCACTGGACAGTTTGGAGATTGAATGCTGAGAAGGCATGGCTCTTGGGCGAGGGGGGCGGCCCATCTGCCCCTTTGCCTACCAGAAGCCTGAGGAGTCTTATCCTGGGGCATCCAGGGGGAGGGAGGCGACACCTGTAGAAACCACAGTTAGGGGCTGTGTCCTTTCGTTTCACTTTCTGGAAACAGACCTGACCTCCTTCATAGGTCTGTCTGTCAGCGTTCAGATGCTCTGCTTTCAAGCACGTGACCAGGAGGACGTTAGAGAACCGTCGTCACGATCAGAGTAACAGAAGGGTGAGGAAACTTGACTTCTCCAGGCCTTTGTCCTCTGCAAAACGAGAGGCAAGAGAATCACCTGTTTTCCAGAGAAGCTACAAGAATGAAAGAAGTGAACACACGTAAACAGCTCAGCACAGGGCGGGGGCCCGTGTGAAATATGTGCTCCAGATGTCGGCTGTGATTATTACCGTTTCCCTGGATTTGCCATGGGTGAGGAAAGAAAAGGAAAACAGGAGCTCTTCTAGAATATTCTACAGTTGCAACAGGGACAGAGCCTCCATTCAATATAAATTAGGACACTTGTCAATTTAGGTGCACATCCAATACTAAATGTGAAGAAAGCGTGTTATCCTTTTAGAGGAAGATCTGGAAATGCTGCGCGTGCATCACGCGTCACTTGCGTGTGACGTCCCTTTTTGTATGTGTGGCATTCACTATGGGTCTTTGTTCTGATCCAGAAATTAAAGGTGCGGCCGGTTAAGCTGCTGGAGAGTTGCAATACTTAAGTCATCTTCTGCAAGTTTCCCTTTGAGGAAGGTTTGTCCTTCCTTCCAGAAGCCTCTTCCGTAGACTCATTCACGAAGACGGGTTCAGCGTATTCACCTTTCCTCACTTCTTGGTGTCTCACGTTGTCTTTTTTGCTGTATGAATTTTAACAGTGAGCAAGGTAAGGAGAGGAGAGTTCTTAAGCCCCCAGTCTAAATGGTCTGCAGAGAAAATACATCTCGCTGCCCCGGGATCAATAAGAAATCTCTTCCATTGCTGCCTTTAAATGTTTACGATCCTCAGGTGCAGGTGGAATATCTTCAGATTCATTGTCACTTGCAATGATTTGTATTTGATCCTTATCGAGGACGGTCCTCTAGAGGTGAAAAGTACAATAGGATTTCTTAGCCAAGGGAATCTTTAGAAACAGTGACGTGGGTTTTGGTAGCTTCTAGAAGAATGCTTCGAATTCCTTTCAAGCAGCCGTGAGCTGGCATGACGGGGAGGGAAGGAGACCAGCACTGACTGTAAACACAAGGACCAGCTACACTATGTTCAGTCAGGGGCGCTTGGGTGGCTCGGTGGGTTAAGCAGCTGACTTCAGCTCGGGTCATGATCTCCCGGTTCGCGGGTTTGAGCCCCGCGTCGGGCTCTGTGCTGACAGCTCGGAGCCTGGAGCCCACTTTGGATTCTGTGTCTCCCTCTCTCTCTGCCCCTCCCCTCCTCACACTCTGCCTCTCTCTCCTTCAAAAATGAATAAACATTTAAAAAAATTTTTTTAACTGTATGCATCAAACAAGTACAACAGGCGATGACGCCTAGCTGTCTGTTCTGAAATAAACATGCCGATTCCAGGCTTCATCTGGACCAAGGGCATTTTTCTCTGATTCAAATTAACCATGGTAAGCTGGCAAAGTCTTTGTGAGGTATAGAAAAAGTTGGAAGGAGAGAGAGGAGGGGGAGAAGGAGGAGGAAAGGGACTCAGGGGCTACCAAGCATTTGGGTGAAGAGAACAGTCTGGAAGCAACAAGAGCGTGCTTCTCCACACCAGGAGCTTAGAGACACAGCCCCACCCCAACAGCCTTGAGGTGGGGGAGGGAGACACCAGCAGCACAGGAGGAATAGCAGTAAACTAGTAAACTAGTTATTGGATCGACTTGTCTCAGCCCAGAAGAATCCAACACTTCGAAGATTCTGAGTCAAAGCATGTAGGCGCTGGGTGCTGTGGACGTGGTTGGGTAGGAGCCCCCAGCTTACCGGAGTGACCACAGAGGAGACCAGAATGATGCCCTTCTCTGTTACCATGTTCCTGGAAAAAGCATTCTTTCTATCGGTTTGTAAAGGGCTTACAAATAACATGAACTAAATTCAGATGAGCAGAAGTATGTATTGTTTTCATTTTCCGCAGCAGGCACTGATTCCCGTGTTCTTGGCTGGGGTTGGGCAGCTCGCGCTGACGCTTAACCAACCATCTCATTCTAACAGTGTTGCTTTCAGGCTAACTCTACTCTCAGAGGCAAATGTTTCCTCTCCCCCCTCCAGTCTCATTTCCAGAACGGCAGGGGGCCCGGCATCCCCTGCAGTCCTAGGCTCGGTCTTAGTTCCTACCGAACACCACAGACTGTGGCTTAAAAACCACACGTATTGTCTCAGGGTTCTGGAGGCCAGAGGTCTGAAGTCAAGCGGTCAGCAGGGTGGGTCCTCTCCTGGGACCTCGGTGGGGAGAACCTGTTCTTCTGTCCCGGCTTCTGGCCGGTGCTGCTGATTGCTGATGCTGCTGGGATCGTGCCCTTTTGACATCAACCTCTGCCTCTGTCTTTACATGGCCTTCTCCCTGTGTGTGTCTGTGTCCCTTCTCTGCTTCCTGTAATGACACCACTTGTTGGATGAGGGCCCACCCTAGTCACCCGGATCCAACGTGACCTCGGGGCACCTGGGTGGCTCGGTCGGTTAAGAGTCCAACTCTTGGTCTCAGCTCAGGCCGTGATCTCGCGGTTTCATGAGTTCGAGCCCCACATGAGGTTCTGTGCTGACTGCACGGAGCCTGCTTGGGATTCTCTCTCCCTTTCTCTCTCTGCCCCTTCCCTGCTTGCTCCCTCTCTCTCTCTCTCTCAAATAATGAAACTTAAAAAAAAATATGACCTCCTCTGAACTTCAGGACACCTGCAAAGACCCTATTTCCAAACAAGGGCGCATTCACAGGCCCCAGGGGTTGGGCTTCAGCATATCTTTCTTTTCAGGGGGTGGGGGTCACACCTCAACCCACAACAGGGTCCTTACAGGTGTTTGCTCTGCCGGCTGGTATGTTCTGATCACTGCACTTAGGTCTGCTGAGGAGTTGAGGAGGGGGGATGTCATGCCCGGGGTAACTAAGGGTCGCGGTCCCACTCTTTCCCTCCAGTCTTAAAGTGCCGTGCCCATCCCAGGACTCTGTCAGCCCCCCACCTTGCAGCACCCAGGATGCTTGTGGGCTGCCACTGCCTCAGCCCGCACACATGAGTGGCCGTCCCCACCAGGAGGGTGCTTCGGTGGTCACATGCCAAATCGAATACAAAGCTGCCAGCGAGGAAGCTTGAAAGTCACCCACCCGTCTACACCTGGGCAAGCAGGATCCACCCCCACCCAGCCCTGAGTGTCAACCTTTCAGAGGAAGCCAGGGCGTACCTACATGTGTTTCCTCAGGGCCTTTGTGGTTACTGTTCCTTCTGCCTAGAATGCTTTTCCCTCCATAGGTACGTGACCTTTTACATTCAGAGCTCAAACGTAATCTCAGCGGTGGCCTCCCCTGATTGTCTCATTCAAAACAGTATCTACACACACACACACACACACACACACACACACACACACACACACACCTCACTCTATCCCTTTCCCGGATCTAATTATTCTAGTGAAATTGCATTTCAGAGAACTAGACATTCCCCGTGGAAACGGAAGAATGTTTTTGCTCGTGGCTACACTGGTTCTGGAGCTCGCCCTGTACAGATAAAGATGATTTTCAGGGGCGCCTGGATGGTTCAGTCAGTTAAATGTCCCGCTCTTGGTTTAGGCTCAGGTCATGATCTCTCGGTTCGTTGGTTTGAGCCCCGCGTCTGACAGGGCAGAGCCTGCTTGGGACTCTCTCTCTCCCTCTCTCTCTGCCCCTCCCCCACTTGTGCTGTCTCTGTCTCTCTTGAAATAAATACACTTAAAAAAAAAAAAAAAAAGATGATTTTTTTAGGAGGGAGAGAACATCAAGTGGTTTGTGGTTTGTGGTTGCCCCGGGCAGGAGGGCAGCTGCGTGATGGGTTTTACTCCACCTCTATAAACAGAGGCAAATGACCAAAAAGAAAGGTGGCTTCAGACCCTTACTCAAAAATGAAAAATCCAGGGCAACCTCCTAGCTTTCTCCATAGCATGATAAAAATGTTCCCAGTCAAGCTCCAAGCCATCAAGAAAAGTCATCAGATACGTTCTTTAGGGGCTAACACATCCATTCAGCTCAGTAGCCCACACTCCTGGGCCCAAGGTGCTTTTGGAGACCCCTAAAAATGTTTCAGTTTCTTTTAAAATCAGAAGAAAAGGGGCGCCTGGGTGGCTCAGTCAGTTAAGGGTCTGGCCCTTGGTTTCAGCTCAGGTCATGATCTCGCGGTCTGTGAGTTCGAGCCCCGCGTCGGGCTCAGTACTGACAGCTCAGAGCCTGGAGCCTATTTCAGATTCTGTGTCTCCCTCTCTCTCTGCCCCTCCCCTGCTCGTGCTCTGTCTCTCTCTCTCTCTCTCTCTCTCTCTCTCTCTCTCTCTCTCTCTCTGTCAAAAATAAATAAACATTTAAAAAAAAAAAAGTCTTCTCCACGCAGATTCATTTTCCAGGATGCCCAGGATTCACAATAACATATTTCAAATGAGAGGTTAACGCAGTTGCCCCGTGGAATATTTTAAGCCCTCCTCCTCTCTGAAACAAAGCCCACAGCAGTAGAGCAAGAGCAAACGAGGAGCAGTGCTGAGAAAATGCATTTTCTTCAAGGTGCCGCAGCCTCTGTAATTTGCACCTTCGGAAGGCGAGAGGGAAGGTGTTGACTAACAGTGGAGGTAATGGGACTAACTGGTGTGCCCAGCCGGGAAAATAAACATTCAGCTAACACAGAGCTGAAAAGGTGCCCCCCACCCCACCCCCCGCCAGAGCAAACGTCCTGGGAAGCGTCCCCGGTCCTTCGTTAAAAGGAAAATGAAAATCAGCAGACCTGAAACCCCACCTGAGTCGTAGAAGTCGCTGGATTTAGGTAAATTGGAGACGGATTCCTTTTGCTTTTTTTTGTTTTAATCTCTTTTTACCTTTTACTTTTATCTTCTGGGCTTTGAATACTCAGACCAGCGCCCTGGGGAGTAACGAACAATTCCCAAGAGGGGAGGTCTTCAGTTGCAGTGGCCCGTGTGAAAGTTGGGGTAGGAGACCCGTCTGCTGTTCACACCCTCTGTGTCCTGAACGGAACACGTCTCTGGGCTTAACTTGACCCCTGGAAGACACGGTGTCAGAAACCACCTTTTGGGTTAGTGTCTACACTCCATTTTTTCCTTGACTCAACCACATCTCACTCTTAACTCCTAAGTCATTTGTAATGAGAATACCCTAGTCCTCAGGGCACCTGGGTAGCTCAGTCACTTGAGCATGTGACTTCGGCTCAGGTCATGATCTCACGGTTTGTGGGTTCGAGCCCCACATCGCGCTCTGTGCTGACAGCTCGGAGCTTGGAGCCTGCTTCCGATTCTGTGTCTCCCTCTGGCTCTCTGCCCCTCCCCCGCTCACACTCTGTGTGTGTGTGTGTGTGTGTGTGTGTGTGTGTGTGTGTGTGTGTCTCTAAAAAATAAACATTAATAAAATAAAATACCCTAGTCCTGTTTGGGCTGGGGGTGGCGGGGAAGGAAGGAGGTGCGTGCTGCCACTGGGTGTAGCCTGTACAGCTTGATGGTGAAAGTGATGGGGGAGGGTGGCATTTCCAATTATAGAAATTAGGTATTTGTGTCTGCTGAAGTTTTCTAGTTAGTTCCAGGCTATCATTTCAGCCTCTCAGAGTCCCTTTGGCTCGTGACCCTGCAATCTCATGTATCACCACCCTTTCCTAAATGCCCACGACCCATTGGTCAATGTGCCATTGATGTCCTTATCTAAATCAATAAAATAATAAACTGTCAGCTTAGAATCATACCATGAAAATTCTCCCCTGAAGCCAGTTTCTACCCATGGATCATCTTCCACCCACAGTTCATCTTGTTATAAATCTGCCTTTAAAATACTTTTACTTGGGGTGCCTGGATGGCTCCATCGGTGAAGCGTCCTACTTCGGCTCAGGTCACGATCTTGCGGTCCATGAGTTTGAACCCCGCGTCGGGCTCTGTGCAGACAGCTCGAAGCCTGGAACCTGCTTCGGATTCTGTGTCTCCCTCTCTCGCTGCCCCTCCCCTGCTCGTTCTCTGTCTGTCTCTCTCTTTCTCTCGGTCAAAAATAAACATTTAAAAAATTAAAAAAAAAAAAAAAAGAATTGTCCTCCGAAGTCATTTCCTAGGTCAAGGTCGCAAGATTAGAATTCTTTCCTATGTTAATTACGTAACCTGGAGAGCAAAGGAAGGTAACGCCCCCCCCCCCCCCCAGTACGCTTTCTGGCAACAGCTCTCCCCTCCTCTTTCTGTGTGTGCGTGACAGGTCTAATTGCCCTGAGAAGACCATTGCCTTCGACCCCTACCTCAATGTCCATTTCCTAATGCTTTGATGGTCAGGCTTTCGTGCAATCTTAGCCCTCACAGGGTTTTTTTTTTTCCTCCTGGGCTAAGACAGCTTTAGATGCCCCCTGGGTAGGAATTACAATACCAGTGAGAACAAAGGAAAGAAACCACTTTTTATTTTGCGGAATCATTCTATTTGACATAATCTGGAAATACACAGATTCGTTAACACACTTTTCCTAGCCTCCACTTAGGCTGCTTGTGACACAGATGCCTCGCACCCTTCCCTCCTCCTTTCCCCATTGCCCCCAACTCCCCTGCTCCCCAAGCTTCCAATGACCCTGGGCTGGTCTTGGCTGGAATACTCTTCAGTGGTTTGGAGAGGAATTCAGGAAAAGGTAGAAGGTAAAACTCACTCTCCTTATGGTGTTGGTTAGTGTAATAGGGCTTTCCAAAGCCTTTAAAAAAAAAAAAAAAAAGGTTTAGCAGAAGCAGAGCACACACGGAAGAAATTATTTTTCTGTACGACATTTCAGTTTGGTAACGTTGTACGTAGGATTCTATTTCTTGTACCACATTTCAGTTTGGTAACGTTGTACGACATTTCAGTTTGGTAACGTTGTACGTAGGATTCTATTTCTGCTGCTCACAACTTAAAATGCAAAAGGAAAAGTGGAATAAAACCCGGAGAGTAAGAAGCACGTCTGTTCGTTTCCAACTCGTGGGAAACACGTTAGTGTTCTCTTCTCCAGTAGCAAATAGCTAAGCCACATCGCCTATATTTACTAAGATTTTGAGAGGTAAAAATCAGACCTGCCCTTCTAATGAAGCCCCAGCACCCTGCTCTGTGGTTTGACTGACAGGTACATCCATTTTTCTGAAAGGTCTTGTTACTTTTAGCAAAGCCTGTTATTCTTAGCCCTGAAAAGTCATGCTGTGCAGCAGGGCACCCCAGGCTGCAGGAAAGGGGCACCAGGCTTTCTGTCTCACGTCTGACAACTTGAAACATTCAGGAGAAAGTGGAAAATTTATCTTTTAGATGATGCCAAATGTGTGCTATTTTGGAAACAGCTCAGGGAGCCTATCTTCTCTTTGTTTTATAATCACAACTGGCTTATATTAACCAGCGATCATAAGTTTGTAGTTCTCAGATTAGAATTTAGGATAGGGAGGGGCTCCTGGGTGGCTCAGGTGGCTAAGCATCCCACTTCAGCTCAGGTCATGATCTCACGGTTCGTGAGTTTGAGTCCCACATCAGGCTCTGTGCTGACAGCTCAGAGCCTGGAGCCTGCTTCGGATTCTGTGTCTCCCTCTCTCTCTGCCCTTCCCCTGCTTGTGCTCTGTCTCTCTCTGTCTCTCAAAAATAAGTCAATGTTTAAAAAAAAATTTTTATTTAAAGAATTTAGGATAGGGAATGATAATTTCAACCTATGTGTATGTCCCCCAAAAGTTCAAGGACTGTAATAAGTTTATACAAACAAAAATGTAATACTTCATCTTTTCGCAAAATAACGTAGTAGGCTCACATCTTCACGTTAAGATATTTCTTTTTATTACTGTTTCTGAAAAGAATCCAGTTTTGTTTTATTAAGCCTTATAAAAAGATTTGCAGTGTAGGAGGAAAAAATTCTGCCTCTCCCAGCAGATGGCCTCTTTGTAACTGAATTACATTTGTCACAGGTCAAGAGCTATTTAAATTACACCTGCATATTTTAGTCCCGCCTTCCTCCATACGAGAGAAAAGCATATAATAAATACAGCGAAATTTCATTAGTGTCTTTCAGGGACTAATAAAACGTCATAGTATAGAATTCTATACATCAGTTATGTTTACGGATTTAATTCTAGCTGTCTGTGCACCTTTGGAAAGGCAGCTGGTCAGGAAGATGTCACCGATCAAAAAATTTAGCCTGTTAGAATCTAACATTTCAGCGCCCTGTCTAAGGTTCATCATCTGATGGTGTTAGAATGGAGGAATGCGGTTTAAGTGGTTGTATTTTGCTTTCTTAGATTGACACTCTTAGCTTTTTTTGTTGCTTTCTTCCCCCTCTTTTTTGAAGTTTCTTATAGTTGTGGTTATTTCCCATTTACTTATCCCCCTGAGCCCTTCAGGCTCCCGTCCGTGCAGCTATGACCAAATGGGAAAGTTGTATCCAATCTGATCAACTGCATCCAGCTCTCTGTCAGTTGAGACCCGGATGCTCAGCCCTAACCCCCAGAGTCACCATTTAGGGTGCCTGTCAGCCCAGCTCATGTTTCCAAGTGTATATCAGGTGACTACTCAGCCTTCTCGTTTCAGGCTGATATTCCAAGAATTATTTAAACCTTCACTCAGGCGGTGATTTCAAACCCACTCCCTGCTTATTCCATATAACCGCTACTCCACGCTTGAGGCTGGAGGAGGGTGTAGAGAGTAATGGATTTTCAGCCTTCATAGATGAGCGTCACTGTAAGAGCAACACAACTAAATTTTCAAAGATGAGTGCATTTTCAGTGAGATAGATTTCCCAGTGAAAGTACCTCTGGAAACAAATGCATATAAATATATAAACATAGAGTCTGTTTATTTATAAAGACCTTTATATATGTAAATATATATGGCATGCCTGGGTGGCTTCGTCGGTTGAGTGTCCAACTTCAGCTCAGGTCATGATCTCGCGGTTTGTGGGTTCGAGCCCAGCATCGGGCTCTGTGCTGACAGCTGGGAGCCTGGAGCCTGCTTTAGATTGTGCGTCTCCCTCTCTCTCTGCCTCTTCCCCCTCTCAAAAGTAAGTAAACATTATATATGTAAATATACATGTAAATACAAATATAAAACATGTATATAAATATAAAGCTGTATGGGATCTAAATTTCCTACTTCCCCTTCCTCTCTCAAAGCCACATTCCACACCTGTTGACCCCACAAAGCTGATAAACGTTGGCCCACAATGAACTTTGCCGTAACCGAATTTCCACGGTGTTTGCTGCCATCCCGCACGACCAAAGTGTGGATGACAGACTGTCTTGATATACAGTCACAGTTACCGTCACGCGTGCCATCCCTGGCTGATCGCTCTGAACAAGAGGGTATTTTAGACATCTTGCGGAACACAAAGATAGCCAACTTTCGGGATCTGCTCTCAAGGAAACCGTAAATCTAGTAGAGACACAAATTCAGGTTTGTGGCCCGTCTGGACAGGGAAAGAACACACAGGGGCCAGGTAGCCGAAGAAACCATCTGGAGCTCTCTTCTTTAGAGACTGGAGACCTCTGATGTCCTAAAGTGGCAGATGATCACAGGTACTAGGTATGGAGAGAGGAAGAGAAAGGAATTTCATGTGAGTGGGACAGAGGTGCTAAAGGCCAAATATCAAGGGGTTTGGAAGAACACCAAGTTCCTCCTCAGAATATTCCCCGAAGAACAGTAATTTGAGAGCCAATGGCACAATGTTTTGCCTTCTCTGCTTACAATTTTGCCACGTCCGGTTACCTTCTTTATGTTATTTATTTAACATTGTTCTTTAAATGGACTCCCCCTTTTCACCTAAACAAATTTATGTTCAAAGGAGAACGTGTTATAAGGAAATTTTGCAATACAACCATACAGCGAAATATGAGTATCACTACGATATAGCAGTGGTAAAAATACAACACTCTGGGGGCACCTGGGTGGCTCAGTCGGTTGGGCATCCGACTTCAGCTCAGGTCCATGAGTTCGAGCCCCGCGTCGGGCTCTGTGCTGACAGCTCAGAGCCTGGAGCCTGCTTCCGATTCTGTGTCTCCCTCTCTCTGGCCCTCCCCCGCTCACACTCTCAAAAATAAATAAACATTTAAAAAAAAATACAATGCTCTGGAAATGTTAGGAAATTCAGCCCTGTTGTCTGCGGGAGCATTCAGGTCTGAGGCCTGCTGTTAAAAAGAGAAACTAGCTGGGACACTTAGCTGGTTAAGTGTCCGACTCTTGGTTTTGGCTCAGGTCATGATCTCCTGGTTCCCAGGTTCAAGCCCCACATCAGGCTCCACGCCGATGGTGCAGAACCTGTCTGGGAGTCTCTCCCTTTTTTTCTGCCCCTCCCTGCTTTCTCTCTCTCAAAAATAAATAAACTTAAAAAAAAAAAAAACTTGTTTTAAAAAATAAAATAAGATAAAATAAAATAAAATAAAATAAAATAAAATAAAATAAAATAAAATAAAATAAAATAAAATAAAAATAAAGAGAAACTAGCAAGTGTTGGAGTGCTGGAAAAGATACTCCAGTCCCAACCTGACACCCTCTTTTTGAAGGATGAAAAGAGAATGGGAAGAACATATTCCTTGCCCTATGATCGCATGTTACTTAATATCCAGCCCTTGAATGACCTAAGGGCATCCCCCAGTGCCACCCGTGGGAAAATTCCCCCAGGAGCAGAGGGAGGGAATAGAGGGGACAGTGCCCCATGGCCAGCTGCACCTGAGTCTCTGGAGAGCAAAGGTGAGCTCCGTGGCCTGGCACCCGGGTCTGCCCTCTCTGTCCCTCCCACAGATTCTGAAAAGTCGACTCTCCAGCCCCTAACACAGTGACGGGCACACAAGAGACCCCTCATCAAAAGTTTTCATTCGAGGAGGGCACCTGAGTGGCTCAGTTAAGCATCCAACTTTGGCTCAGGTCATAATCTCACGGGTCATGGGTTTGAGCCCCGCATCCAGGTCTGTGCTGACAGCTCAGAGCCTGGAGCCTGCTTCAGATTCTGCATCTCCTTCTCTCCGCCCCACCCCCACTCGCACTCTGTCTCTCTCTCAAAACTAAATAAAACATTTTTTTAAAAAAAGCTTTAAACCGGGTCTCGCTGACATTCTAACATCTTTTGGCCCTCTTTCATAAAAAGTAAAAACATTGAGTTTTACAGGGGTAGTTCATCACATCCCATCCTTACCCCCACCAAAAAGAATATTGAGAGGAAATTCTAGAAAGTGTAAAACAGAACAAAACGCAGCTGATGAATAGGGCCCCATGGGCACACAAGAATAGACAGATGAGTTTAGTCTCTAAGGAAGATGAGAGCTGTCACTGGAGGAGTTGGCATCTGAATGTCCAGTCACAGAGGCCGTGTCCACAGGTGTCCGCGAGGTCCCCGCACGGTTCTGCCATCAGTGGGTCTGGCTGTGGCTGGTTCCGGTGCCCCGTCCCCCTCTCCTCTCTCGCCACACCGTTTGGTATTCAGCAGCTGAAGACGGGAAGCCGGGAGGCACGTAATGCCACCAATCAAGCTGGCACATGTCCTCGCTGCCTCGTGCTCCTTTCATCGTAAGGTTTTACCTGGAATTGGGTCATGTTTTTAGTGGGCTATTTTCGATAACCCACATCATTAATGTAAGATATTCAAGTAAAGATATCATTAACCCAATCATTAATGTAAGATATTAAAGTACTAATTACAGCTTGAGGGCATAACTTCAAAAGTGACTGTACTGCATTTCTATGATTTGCATTCTTTAAAGCAGGTGTCCCCCCCCCCCCCCACCGCCTTGATGCCTTGGCCGAGAAGACTCCATGGGGAGAGTAGTTTCTTACAGTGAACCGAGCTGTGGTATGTGATTCAGCGTGTGACCCGTTCAGTCGGTTTTACAGATTAACGTAATTCACCTGTAATGAGCTCAAACACACCAAAGCAATAATAGCTTTACTATCATGTGTTAGATGCTCTTAAGAAAGATGGATTTTTATTCCAGAGAAGCATCTACAGAACTTACCGGTGCCTTAATTGATGCTGGCAACGTTTTGACATCAGTTCATTGCATTTTTTAAAACTTTATTACTGGCTGGGGCGCCTGGGTGGCGCAGTCGGTTAAGCGTCCGACTTCAGCCAGGTCACGATCTCGCGGTCCGTGAGTTCGAGCCCCGCGTCAGGCTCTGGGCTGATGGCTCGGAGCCTGGAGCCTGTTTCTGATTCTGTGTCTCCCTCTCTCTGCCCCTCCCCCATTCATGCTCTGTCTCTCTCTGTCCCAAAAATAAAAAAATAAAAAAATTTTAAAAAAGTTGAAAAAAAACTTTATTACTGGCTAAGTTGCTAACGAAACATGGTCTTAGAGCGGTCTCTAACAGCCGTTAAAAAAAATTTTTTTTTAACTTCACTTTCACAATTTATAGAGCCCCTGACTAGAAATGCCAAAATCCAAGTAAATATAAAAACAACATGATATGGTCTGTGGTTTTTTTTTTTTTTTTTGAGAGAGCGAAATTGAGAATAAAATATCTGACTTCTCTGTATATGAAACATACATGTTCATTCGTTAGCAAAGCCTTAACTTCTCGATAAGGAGCCCTGAGGAGAGGAGAAAGCCCCAGTTCACCCCCAGGCCTCGTGCTTGCAGCCCAGCCCCCACCCTGCGCCCACCCCGCTGATGCGTTCGCTGGCCGCTCACAGCTCCTTCCCACCGTCCGGGGGTCCCTGATCCACCACCTACACCCCCTTCCTGGGACCCCCTCTGGCCATCTGCCTTGTGTCTGTTATCTCAGAATGAGACAGTCAGGAGAGGACCCGTCTTTAAGAAATGGGGACCCCGGGGCCCCTGGGTGGCTCAGTCCGTAAGCGTCCGGCTTCGACTCAGGTCATGATCTCATGGTTCGTGAGTTCGAGCCCCGCGTCGGGCTCCGTGCTGACAGCGGGGAGCCTGCTTGGGATTCTTTCTCTCCACCCCTCCCCCCGCTCATGCTCCCTCTCGCTCTCTCAAAAAAAAAAAAAAAAAGAAATGGGCACCCCCTGTTAAACTGGGAGCCTTCAGCCAGATATGGCTTTGAAAGTGCTCATTTTCTGTGTGTCGTAGGGAAGCTCGCCCTACGTTAAGTTCAGAAAGCCATGTGAGCTGTGTGGGACTCTGTGAAGTAAAGCTTGAGTCAGAAGTTCATTACCCACATCTCCAGCAGAGGCAACAGAATCAAAACTGATTCACTACAGATGATCTCACGGCTTAGCAAAGGGCAAGAGAGCGCTGGTGACAAATGAGCCGCTTACCCACATCCACGGCCTGACCCTGTCTCAGCCCGACGGCAAAGAGAAGGACGCCTGTCTTAGGAGTTTGCAGCCCTGGGGGGCTCACACGACCGCTTACTTGCTCAGTGCAGGCACTACGCTGCCACTAGAACCACCTTTCTAACACTGTTCCCATCACGGTCCTCGGCAGCTTCAACCACGGAGTCTCCGCCTTAAATACGGGCATCTTCACGTGGCATTCAAGGCTCTTCCCAATATGGCCCTGAGCTCTGAGCGCATCACGCTCCCACCAGAACCAGAACATAGCTAACCCCCCTGACACACTCGACCTGGAGTTCTCTTTCCTTTTATTCTCAAAACCTACTTCTAAACGAGACAAGCGTTGGTGAAGGTGTGGAGAAATTGGCGGGAACGTAGAATGGTGCCACCGCCATGGCGGTTCCTCAAAACCTAGAAGGAGAACAACGACCCTGTGATTCAGTAGTCTCGCTTCCGGTGTTTGTATATACCCGAGAGAATTCAGGATCACGAAGAGATATCTGCACTCCCGTGTTCGTTGCAGCATTGTTTACTGTAACAATAACTTGAAAACCAGTTGGGGCGCCTGGGTGCCTCTGTCGGTTAAGCATCCAACTTCGGCTCAGGTCATGATCTCACGGTCTGTGGGTTCGAGCCCCGTGTTGGGCTCTGTGCTGACAGCTCAGAGCCTGGAGCCTGTTTCAGATTCTGTGTGTGTGTGTCTCTCTCTCTCTCTGCTCCTCCCACTGCTTGTGCTCTGTCTCTCTCTCTCCCTGTCTCTCAAAAATAAATAAATGTTAAAAAAAAAACGTTAAAATAATCTAAGTGTCCAACGATGGATGAATGGATAAAGTGTAGCATACACACACAGTGGAATACTCTACAGCCTTCAAAAAGAAGGAAATCCTGCCATTTGCTACAACATGGATGAACTTGGAGGACAGTACACTCAGTGAAATAAGCCAGGCACAGAACAAACTACATGATCCCACGTGTATCAGGAAATCTAAACTAGTCAAACTCCCGGAAGCAGAGAGTAGAATGCTGGTCACCAAAGGGTCTGCAGGGTGTTGGTCAAAGGGCACGTTATTTTCACTTACGCAACGTGAATGCAAGAGAGCTGCCACCCAGCACAGTGCCCAGGGTTCACGATATCGTATGGCATACTTCCAAATGCATTCGGGGGTAGACTTCCTGTTAAAGCATCCGTACCACAAAACAAAAACAAAACCCGCCCTCGTGTTACCTCTCCCGAAGTGCTATCCAGAGCCCCATGTAAACTGGCTTCCCAGGCTTACCATAGACTTTGATAATTTTGCCAAATACATGGTTTGCTTCTCAGCTCAGAAAACTACAGTGTCCCAGAGGCTCTGGTGCCCATCTGCCTGCCTCCCTAGCCCCGTACGCCTCAGTTTTCTCATACATTCCATAGGGATAGTAATGCTCCCTTTTCCATAGAGTTGTTCTAGGAATTAAATGTCTAATTTGTATAAAATATCTAGCATTTGTATAAAGCATATGGTTATAAAGGTTCAGTAAACGTTAACTCTTGTTATTACACAGCACTTGTTCAGTTGTATCGCTTTGTGATTTGCATGTTTCTCCAGCTAGGTTGGGAGCTACTTACGGTCAACTTCTGTATTTATCTCTGTCTTCCTGCTCCTGTGGCCAGGCAGTGAGTACATGCAATGAATTGAATTGAATTGAATTGAATTGAATTGAATTGAGATCTCACCAGATGGTAGGAGCTACCAGGCCCCAAATTCTTCCTTCTGAAGCCCTACTCCAAGACTGGACAGGCTAACACGAATTCTCCATCTATGGATGAAAAGCAGCAGATGGGACCAATGGAACTTGGGTTCCACCACCAAGCAGCCATTGTTCTGGTGCCTCGACCACAGATGTTAGCCAGATAGGAATTTGGGAAAGTGAGGAGCGGAGGTCTCCCTTCCAATCTGGGAACAGAGAGTTACCCTGTGTCTCCTTGGTCTGGGGATGTTTCAAGGGAGGCAGATCACTAGAAGGAGGGGATAGAAACCAAATATATGAGGTCTTTTCCTGGAAGGCAAGTTGGTGAACCCAGAACAAGGAATTCTGATATCAGACCGGAAGACAAAGAATCAATCAATGAATTCATCCAATGAATCAATGAACTCGTCCATCCAATAAGCCTGCAATTATCGATAAGAAAGCAGAGGAGGAAGAAGAGAACAGCCAGCGAGGGATCAGTAGGACCAGAGCCTCTTTCTGGTCATCAGGGGAACCCTTAGGAGACATGCTGAGTGTGGGAATTTTGTTCACAGTCCCAGGTACCTTCTGCCTCCCCCTGCTAATTGAATCATGGTCTAGCTCAGAATCACAGGCTGAAATTGACTGCAGGAGGAAAATATGGAGAACGGTTCATTAAAATCTTAAGCCCCTTTTGGAAGTACCACTCTCCATTGGACTAGGACAGGTCAGCCCTTGAAGCAATTCTTTAACATGATGAATAATCAGTACATCCCCTTCTGCCTCCAACGCCTAGAAGCTCCCTTCTCTACTGATTTATTCTTTCATTGACGGGAAGTAAATGTTTATACAAGACTGCTTCACCTGGGTTCGTTCCCCAGTAAGAGACATCACCTGCTCCGAATTCAACTTTTTAAAGAAGTAGGTGGCCTTCTGTTTCCCCAAGTCGGTGTTTTTCACAGCTCCACCGGAAGGGTAAATGTCTCATATCCTTGTTCCTGGTGGTAAAAGACAGTCGGCAGGTTGGCATAACATCACGTCTGGAACATAAGTTGCTCTGTTCTTCTCTGAGGGTGCATTTGCCCACCACCTGGGTTGGTCACGCTGTGCCATCAGTGTCTGTGCCCGTGGTTCTCAAGACTTAGCGGGCTGCAGAGGCACCTGGAGGGCTTGTGAAAGCCCAGATTGCCAGCCCCGCCCCCACCCCCTGGCATTTCTAACAAGTTCCCAATCTGCTACACAGATTGTAAAACTCAGGGCAGAGGGTGGAAGAGACACTTGCTTTTACTGATCTAACTGGTAAGACAACGTGTGGTTACATTAATTGAAACAGTACATTGGAAATGCCTCTGCTCGATTCCCCTCTGATTTGAATGTTAGTTTAGGAAGACGTTAAGCACACAGAGCAGGGGAAGGTAGCGATTCTTAAGTGCGTGTGTTTATTTGTGACTTGAGTCGGGAAAGTTTCCTGACTTCCAAAACATCCATCGGATACTAGCTGGGTTTCTATAAACCTCAGAATTCCGAGGGGATTGGACGCTGAAGAAAGAAAATGCTCCGTTCTATAGGCTGTGGGAACTGTTTGTTTTGTTTTTTTTAATAAAGGATTCTGAAGAAGAAGAAGAAAATAAGAAAGAGGTACAAAACAGAACCATAATTCACCAGGAGGGCTGAGCAGGGAGCCTTGTTCAATATATGTAAGAGGGAAAAGAGAAGGAGAAAAATCAATCAGAACCATGTGAGTGTTGTTAGTTCTAACAATACCGCAGGTATCCAGAAGGTAATTATATGTGCATTTTATTGTAACAAATAGAGTCGTATTCTCCTCACCCTACACAATCTCTGGCAACGCAGAGGTTCTTTTACAGCGAAGTCTCCAGCCCTGAGCCTTGCCGAGTCATTAATATTTCATCTGAAAGAATGTAACATCTCGCACTGAAACCTGAGAGTAAGGTTTGGACACAGGCATCAAAGGGGAGGATATTTTACTGCCGGAATACAGTGAGTGGGGACGATTTTTACTTTCTCTTTCTTTATCTTTTAGAAACAGGGAAGATTGACCAAGAGATTCACAAATACAACACCCCGGGATTCACCGGCTGCCTCTCCAGAGTCCAGTTCAACCAGATTGCGCCCCTCAAGGCGGCCTTGAGGCAGACCAACGCCTCCGCTCACGTCCACATTCAGGGCGAGCTGGTGGAGTCCAACTGCGGGGCCTCCCCGCTGACCCTCTCACCCATGTCGTCTGCCACCGACCCCTGGCACTTAGACCACTTGGATTCAGGTAAGGCAGGCTTGGCCAGGTTGCTTTATTTCCTTAAACCTCGGTGTCTTCGTCTGCAAAATGGGGTTATAACAGAACCTCGCTGGTGAGGTTGTTGGAGGATTAAGAGTGTGGAGGAATGGGTGAGCCCAGGAGTGCTTAGCACATAACCACGTGTGCAAAAGTTACCACCGTCAGCCTCGCTCGGAGCCAGAAGGAGATAAGGTAAGGCACGTGGGAACTATTGACTCATTTAAGCAGAATTAGGAGATGCCTAAACCGAGGTCTGCGAGGTGACTGTCAGATGACCCGATGCGTCACTTCCCCTACTTACGCCTTTATGAGTCACGGCAGCCCCACAGTCCAAGGCCAGGGGGCAAGCTTTACCGAAAGCAACACGGAGATTCCTCTCCCGACCGTGTATCTATGTGCATAATCCCGCACCCTTCCAGGTCCCAGGGGGTGCGTGTAAGCTTGCAAAAACCCTGTGGATTTAGTCTCACTCCTGCAGGTGCCCAGACATGTACTTTGAAAGCACAGGCCTGCAATAAAGGGCGGCTCTTGGCTGCAAAATTAATTGGGAGGAACTTCACGGTCCCCATGACACCGAGTGGTGGAGAGCCATAGGTCTTTGCTGTCTGCTCTACTCAGCCCGACCTTGGGTCCGTTGGATCACCTCTCCAAGCCTCTACTTTGTCACCATGAGGTGAAGAGTGGGGTGCGATCTCCACAGCACCTCCACATCTAAGAGCCCGTGGGTGTCCGAAGCAACGTGTAATGTTCCTCAAGCTAGAAACAGGAAGAGGACGGTGGAGGCAATGTGGCTGGAAGCCTGGGTTCCAGCACTATCACTGCCTCTCATTAGCAGGTTAAACATAGACACGTTTCCTCAGTTTCCTCGTGAATAAAATGGGAGTCCTAAGAGGCACCTGGGTGGCTCAGTCAGTTAAGTGTCCGACTCTTGATTGGGGTTCAGGTCATGATCTCACGGTTCGTGGGATCGACCCCCATGTTGGGCTCCACGCTGACAGCAAGGAGCCTGCTTGAGACTCTCTCTCTCCCTCCCTCTCTGCCCCTCCCCTGCTCATGTTCTCTCTCTCTCTCTGTCGCCTGCTTGAGATTCTCTCTCCCTCTCTCTCTGCCCCTCCCCTGCTCGTGTTCTCTCCCTCTGTCTCAAAATAAATAAACATTTTTTAATGG
This sequence comes from Panthera pardus, assembly GCF_024362965.1. Taxonomy (NCBI): domain Eukaryota; kingdom Metazoa; phylum Chordata; class Mammalia; order Carnivora; family Felidae; genus Panthera; species Panthera pardus. The sequence goes on from NW_026527024.1 coordinate 270,542, forward strand.
AGATTCTAAGACCCAGTTCACAGAATTCTACATGGGACGATATGCTGAAAGCAGTTAAAATGGTTATAGACATGTAGCAAGCTTTTAAAAAGTTTAGCGGCAATAATGTTGTTATCGTGTTAGACACGATTTGCCGTGATGCTTGAATGTCCAGTAAAGGCTCCCAAGTCCTCCCCAACCCTAACTTCTAATCCATAACTGTTCATCATGTAAACGTCATGTGTTTGATTACTTTACGCATACTCCAGCCCGTACCCCGTATTTATGAGTTTCGGTGCCCTTCTCGTCACTGTGATTCCTTGCCGGGATTTGTGCCGCTAAGCTTTACAAAGCTTTGAAAAAAGCCAAAATTGCTCCACTGGCAGAATAGCCAATTTACAGACGAAACAATCCCCTTTGTTCCTTGCACATGGATTCCTATAACATGATGAGGGATGCTGTGTGCCAAGGGCACTTATAAAGAATTCTCTTTTATGACTGTTGTCAGGATTACGCAGCAGGCCGGTTGTTCCCCTTGGGCTGACCTGAACAAAAGAAAGCATCCCTAATGCCGAAAGAAGAAAAGGAGGAGTGAAAATATGAGCTGAGAAAAGACCTGTGTCAGGACCACAGAAGAACAGAGATTTCTCAGATAAATTCCTCCAGATGCCAGAGCAGACCACGGCCACACAGGATCTTTGAAACGCTCAGGCTCTTAGGCTGTTACAGGTGCATGAGTCGTGAGCGTGTGTGGTCTAAGTCGGCTGCCAAGAGACCAGTTTCAAAAGCCTCTAGATGCTACTTGGGGCCGATGGGAGCTCACATTCACTGTGCTTTAATTAGTAAAGTGCCTGCTTTACCGTCTGAGAGATACAGTTGTAGGGGCCAGAGAGTTTGAGTTCGTTTGTTGTGTAAAAATCACGCTTTCCGCGGGACAGTCTCATTCTTTTTGACGGATATGATGGAAATGTGTGTAGGGAACGTTACTGCAACCCAGATATCATGGTTGCACTATGTCATCTAAGGTCCCTTTCGCAGAGAATTTCCACTGGCACTGGGCCACAACTCTCCCCTGGTGTTGACCGGTTGCTGCATGGATCTCGTCAGCCACTTCCATGATTGGGGGAATGCTTTTAAAGGAGTATGTGTGTCTGTCTCATGAGCTTTATTAAAGGGACAGAAAACAGCTTATGACCTATGAGGCAGAAGGCTTATTTAGATAACAAGATTTGATTTCTTTTTTTCTTTTAGGTAAATGAGAGAGAATGGGGGTGGCGGGCTGAATAGGGAACAGAGAAAGACCCAGATAAGGGGAGGTTACTTAATAGCAGCCTCCAGTGGCGTAGTGTCAGAGAGGAAGACCTTTTCCTCTATTCTCTTACGTTCTGTCCACGGGGGCCTGCAAATTAAACTGATAAAAAGCAGATTAACAGGAGAAGAAATGTATTCGTATGCGTTCAGGGGCTTACAAGAGAAAAACTCAATAAATGGCTGAAGCCAGATGCTTAAATACCTTACATAGTAGAGAAAAGGCCTCTATAGGAATAACAAGTGGGTTTCTAAAAGAAAAAAAAAACAGGAGATAAGAAAGTGTGATAATGCTTGTTCATACAAATATGAATGGTCTTTCTGGCTTCTTCAAGGCTGTAAAAGTCCCCTGGAGAGAGCACTTGTAGTAAGTTTACTCTCAGTCTCCTTCCTGGAAGTAAAAGCCACCCAGAAGAGAGAATGGCAGTCTCATTTCCCAGAAATTCCTACTTTTAGTCAGATAAAGGAAATTCCAAAAAGATTTCTTTCTATATCTGATGCATCCCAAATGTCCTCAGCTTCAAATCCTCTTTGTACCAACTCTGGGGTCCTGAGTGAGCCCCCTTATCAGCAATTTGCCCCCTACTTTGGGGGGAGCCTTTTGCTTCCTTTCAGATGGTCTTTCTTACTCTATTTCCACATGAATCTTCGCTGTCAGACATTCAGAAACGACAGTATATACACAAAACTACCATTGCCGCCTGTAAGTCGTGTGCTGCCCGAGTCTCCGTAGGTACAGGACAGGACAAGAATGAAAGTGAGAGCTAATTAGTCCTGGTTTGAGAAAAAGGACACTTAGAAGTAGATCGATTCATCTAGAGCCTTAGAAAGTGTGGTCCCCCACCAGCCACGTATTTCCCTGGAAGCTTGTTAGAAATGCAGAATCTGGGGCACCTGGGGGGCTCAGCCAGTTAAGTGTCCGACTTTGGCTCAGGTCATGATCTCACAGTTCGTGGGTTCAAGCCCCGGTTCGGGCTCTGTGCTGACAGCTCGGAGCCTGGAGCCTGCTTCGGATTCCGTGTCTCCCTCTTTCTCTGCCCCTCCCCTGCTAACTCTGTCTCTCTCTAAAATATAAAAACATTTTTAAAATTCTTAAAAAAAGAAAGAAAGAAATGCAGAATCCCAGGCCCCCACCTCAGCTGCACCAAATCAGCATCTACATTTTAGCAAGATTCCCAGGTGACTCATGCACATTAAAGTTTGAAGCACTTATCCGATGCAGCGGTTCTCGCTCTCAGATGCACCTTTGACTCACCTGGTCAGCTTTTAAAAATCCCGACATCCAAGCTGCACTCGTGACCAGTTAAGGCAAACACTCTGGAGGTTTGTATGAAGCCGTTACGTGGTGAAATCACAAATTAAAAGGTCGTAGTGGTAAGCTTACGAAAGGCTGGGTTCCTCTGACCGTTTTGTTAGGAAGCTCACCAAGGCAGAGAAGTCCCATCGGCCTACCTACAACTGGAAAAATAGACTGAAGCCAAACAAACACGAAGCCCACCGAGTGGGGCCACAGTCCGTGGCTCTCACGTAAGTGCGTCATGATAGAAATGACTGCACCCAGGAAGGGGCCTCAGTTTGAGGAAAACGTCAAATTATTTTTTCAGTGTTTTGAATGAGCTGGCAAACTTAATATGAAAAGATATGGGGGGGGGTGGAAATGCTGCTTTAAAATAAAGTAGGTGCATTTATGGAGAATAGGGAGTCCTTAGGATTACAGGGATCTTAGTGACGAAGTAGGTCTACTCACTACATACTCACCCCAGGACATTTGCTTTGCAGAGACCTGGAAATCAGAATTCACAACCTCCACTCTTAGGTCTTGTTTTCTTTCTGCTCTCTTACATTTCTTACATCTTCGATGATACCAAACGACAGACCCAGCAAATGTGTTCCAAGGGATGCTGGCTTAATGCGATACGATCCTTTTTCTCTTCCATGACACGCTAAGCTATCCATTCCCTCTGTAAAGCCTTTTGGGGCTCTGTCACTGTTTTCCTAAGTGAGGGACGTTTATGGTTGGTCAGGCTGTGCACTGCAAAACTCTAAGGGATGCCATTTGCATTGCAGTGTATGGCTCCTGGAGCAGTGCAACCTGGGGGCCTCGATAGGGGGTCGCTAGATCCTTACGGGAAGAAAAGAGACAAGGCATTATACAACATAGTGTTGTTTCCTGTTCACTTCTCTTTCAGGCCTTCTAATCTTGTCCAAGAGAAAGTCTCCGTGTAGCTCTAGGCCTGCCACCCTTGCTAATAAAAAAAGAACAGGCTTGACAGGCAATGGAATTACTTGGTAGGGATATAAAGTGTAATCAGTACATTTACTCATCTAAGAAATTGGGTATATTTTGGGGCATCTCAGTGGCTCATTCGAAGTGTCCAACTTCGGCTCAGGTCATGACCTCATGGTTCGTGAGTTCAAGCCCCACGTCGGGCTCTCTGCTGGCAGCTCAGAGCCTGGAGCCTGCTTCAGATTCTGTGTCTCCCTCTCTCTCAAAAAAAAAAAAAAGAAAGAAAGAAATGAATAAACATTAAAAAAAGAAATGGGGTCAATTTAGTGAAAATAAGCGAATAAATAATAGGTTTTACACGGATTTGGCAAAAACAAAAAGGTGAAGCTGGTTCCCACGTGATTGGAATTTTCTGGAAAACACTGGACAGTTATAACAGCACCGTCACAAACACAAGGGCCTAGTATGGGGCTGGTCGAGTGTAGTTTTTAAAGAGGAGAATAGCAAACAAAATGATGTTGATTTTATTTAAACCGATTCTGTATCAGAAGCATCCACTCGATCTTTTTCCTGCCCAGTTCCCCCCCCCCCCCCCCGAGAACAGGTATAGTCTGTTTCTAAAGCACATCATTATGGTTGTTAGAATATTTTTTTAGAACGGTGGTTGCAAGGTAGAAAAAACAAACCCTAGCTCTGGGCTGCAATTTATTTAAAGGTCACAGAGCACCAGAAAATTGCTGTGATTCACCTCTCAGAATTACGGGCTCGGTTTTTTCTCTTTGTCACATTTGCAGAATCTCATTTCCTTAAAATGGCACGGATTTGCCAGCAGAAAGACAACTGCAGATGGCCGTGCGCATTCTGCAAACTACAAAAACAAAACAAACACCAGAAAAAAACAAATCCAGGAGTCTGATGCCATAAATTTCCGCGCTAAGTAACGACTCCAAACTGCGCGTCGAGCTGTTTCATGATGCGTGCATCTGAAGTGTTGGGGAGTTTTATCCCATTCACGACATTGGATACCAAATACATCAGGACCAAAGGCCACAACGTGGGCTCTTTTGTAAAATATTAACTTAGAGGGGCCCCGGGTGGCTCAGTCGGTTGGTTAAGGTCCTTGTGGTGGCTCAGTATAGCAGCTCCTTGCCTGTCAGATCCCAGAATACGGCTCCCCAGGCCCTGGCCAGGAAGTCTGAGGTTGCAACCCTCAAAGGTATTTTAGGACTGGAAAGAGCAAGGTGATTTCTAAAGGCGCCCCCGCCTCTACTGCCACGAGTTATAATGACTCAGTTTCTTGTCTATATTCCAAATTTCCTTTCCACCGTCTGAAGATAAAATATTTTTGTATCTTCATGGGCAAAGGAGTATGGATGTAGCGAACATTTTAAAGCTGCCTCTATCAGGGCGCCTGGGTGGCTCAGTCGGTTAAGCGTCCGACTTCGGCTCAGGTCATGATCTCACGGTCCGTGAGTTCGAGCCCTGCGTCGGGCTCTGTGCTGACAGCTCGGAGCCTGGAGCCTGCTTCGGATTCTGGGTCTCCCTCTCTCTCTCTGCCCCTCCCGCACTCCTGCTCTGTCTCTCTCACTCTCAAAAATGGATAAATGTTAAAAAAAATTAAAAAAAAATAAAGCTGCATCTATTCTGTTTCCTCCATAATTACAAGCTGGTAGTTGGTTTTCTGTCCCACCTGCAAGCACTTAAAATAATTGTTCCAGCTCTTATAATTACATCGTAATCATTTCCGAGCAGATCCCTGTTTTCATCCTTATGCTAAGATTGCATGATTAATGAATTTAATCTCTGATACCTAATCTTTTTTATTACATTTTGTGGGTTTTGTATCCTTCGGTGACCAAAACAGTACACGTTTATTCAAGTGCAAGGAATAATTATCACCCCCTTTTTAAATGCGTGCTCTTCCTGCAAAGGGTCCAAATTGTCCTTTGCTGTAGAAGCCCCCGGTGTATTTATGTAAGCCTAAGTCACGTACAACATCAGAGTTACCGATTTGCAGTCACAGGGTCATTGACGTTGTTCCCAACTTTTGTTTCCATAATGAACAGCTTTCTACACATGATTTCACTGGGTTGGGGGAATGCATTTTTAATTTTGGTAGCTGTTCTATATCACCCTCCACAAGTACAGGACCTCCAATCCAGTCAGATATGGGTGTTTCCTTCCCCACACCCTCACCAACCCAGGACATCGGAATGCTCTTTTGAATTTTGCTCTATCTTATTTGAAAAAAAAAAAAAAAAGAATTTTAATTGTTTTAATTTGGGTTTCATTAATCACGAGAGAGATTAAGTCTCTTTGCATACGTTAACGAGTCACTCGTAGTTATTTTGCTGTGGCCTGTTTCCATTCTTTGACCAAAGAATTATTTACATATTTATATCCTTTCCTCTTTGCTTGCTGGTCATTTCCTACTTGGCTTACAAGAATCCTTTATGTGTTGAGTAAATTAGTATTTTACGACATGGTTGAATGATTTCCTAGTGTGATCTCTAGTTTTTGAATGTATGAGGGTTTCTTTCCATGTAAACATTTTTAAATTTTAGAGGATGAAATACACAGTGTTTCATGGTGTTTGGGTTTTATGTCGTGCCCCCTCCATTCAGAAATTATTTTAATTATTTCACATATTTTTCTAATGGCTTTGTTTTATTTGTAAGATTTACACATTTAATCCGCCTAGAATTTATTTGGATGGAAGGAGGAAGGTAGGAATCCCACTTTATTTTTTTCCAGCTGGCCAGCCAGTTGTTCTGGCACTGTGGGTGAGCTCCCGTCCTCTCCCCTGCCTTTATCATAGTCACAATTGCCCTTTTTATTTTTAGTCTTTTAAGTTTATTTATTTTGAGAGAGAGAAAAAGAGCTTGCAGGCAGGGGAAGGGCAGGGAGAGAGGGAGAGAGAGAATCCCAGGCAGGCTCCGCACTGTCAGCACAGAGCCCGACAAAAGGCTCGAACTCACAAACTGTGAGATCACGGCCTGAGCCGAAATCAAGAGTCAGACGCTTAACCGACCGAACCACCCAGGTGTCTGGACTCCCTGATCGATCGCGTTGATCTGACTCTTCATGAGACGGGAGCAAGCGGTGATGATGATTCAGCTTTTATACCAGTAGTTGGTATTTCATAAGGTTGGTTTCCTTTTCATGCTTTTTTCAAAATTTTCCTATCCTTACACACTGACGCTTCCCACGTGATGTTAGAATTCCTGTCATTTCGTTGGGATTCTCTAGAATTTGATTGAGATTGAATTGTATGTGTAAAGTAATTGCAGGATAATTGACACCTATGCAAATAATATTTCCCTGCCCAGCAAGCAAATGTCTTTCCATTTATTGTCTTCCCTCCCCGTTATTCAATATTCATGTAGATATAACTTTAAAACATTTCCTGATAAACTTCTCAGTTGTTTCCCTTTTTTGTCGAGGCACAAAACCCAAAAGCAATCAAAAACAAAAACAAACACAGAAAAAAACCTCGTCTTAAGGTGAGTTACTTTGGCACCAAATTACATCAGCAAAATTCTTCACAGCAGCACCCAGATGAATGTTTGATTAAATATAAGCGAGACGAGGTATGTGTACAACAAGGGCCATCTTAGAATTCTACCTGATGTGTAACCTATCATACACGTATTCACATTTTAAGGATTCTTGCTTGGGTAAGTCTTAGCAGAGTTGGGTGTTGAATGTTATCTAATGCCATTTCAACATCTATGGGCACGATCATGTTCTTGGATAAAGTAATGGGGTGAATTATAGCAATAGATCTCCAAATCGTGAACCGAGCGTTCATTCCTAGCATTAACCACATTCAGTCATGGAGAGGCGTTGACTCAAGGTATAACTAAAGTAATTTTACTCACGCTTCGTTTAGATTAGTAGTTTGGTTTTTGTTTGTTTTTGACGTTAATAATTCTTGGCTGAAATATGTTTATAGCATCCTTTTACTTTTTGGCTGGGGGAGGGGGGTGCAGATGTGGGTTTTATACACTTATGCCAGCTTCATAAAAAGGAGCCATCCTGCAAGAAATGTGGGAGACCTCTAGGAGAGCAGTCTCACACTGACCAGAAAGAAAACCTGGACCTCCCTGCTGCAACCACAAAGGCTGAGTTCTGCCAACAACAAGAACGAGCTTGGAAACAAACGTTTCTTTAGAGCTTCCCGACAAGAACTCAGCCTTGGCGACATCAGATTTCAGTCTTGTGATCCCTAGCCACACCATACTGGGTTTGTCCATTACCCTCCAACTCGCAGAGTAACAAACAAGTGTCATCCAAACTTAAATTGAACTAAGAATCCCCTGGGGAAATTGATGAGTAAGGTTGAGTTGGGCAGAGATGGGTTTGAGAGCCTGCTTTTCTGACAAGCCCCCAGGTGATGCCGATGCTTTGGGTCCAAGGACCTCACTGTCTGTGGCAAGGATATAAATAGCCTTGCAGCGTCCCCGTACCTTGTAAGTTTAATAGACTCACTCCCGGGGCACCTGGGTGGCTCAGTTGGTTAAGTGTGCGGCTCAGGTCATGATCTCACAGTTCGTGAGTTCCAGCCCCGCGTCGGGCTCTGTGCTGACAGCTCGGAGCCTGGAGCCTGCTTCAGATTCTGTCTCCCTCTCTCTCTGCCCCTCCCCTGCTAACGCTCTGTCTCTCTCTCAAAAATGAATAAACGTTAAAAAAATTTTTTTTAATAGACTTAACCCGTAAAACCAATGGAGCCTACTGGCTTGTTCTTGTTTGTTTTTTAGTGGGCATACCTCTTTGACAACCCCCAATTTCCTTTATGATAATTGGTTTCATTAGATTTGCTTTCTCATCTATAATAATTTGTTATATTGTATTCTTCCAGAAATGTGTGCTTTTAATCTAGGTTTTCAAATTCATTTCCATAGAGTGGAACAAAATAAGTTTTTATAATTAATATCCATTCTCTAGAAACTTTCTTAGTCAAATATCTTATACTAGGTTTAGGATTTTCCCCTTTTCTTCTTAGAGTATCTGACTTTTTTTTTTTTCTCAAAGAACCAGCTCTGGATTTATTTATTCTATCATGTTTCTATTTTCTTTTCCCAGATGCTTTTATCTTGACTTCTTTGAATATATATCCATGCTCTTTAACTTTGTGATTTGAATGTTCAGTGATCTCATTTTCATCACTGGCGTGTGTATGATATCTTCTCACAGAGAAATGTGAACCAAAGTTAACAAATCTAAGGTCCAAGCCCAAGGCTCACTCTTGACTGCACCTCCCAGATGGCAGATTCCAGACGCAGTGTCTTGGCATGAATACTTTTAACCAAGGCACCTGAGAAGCCTCGAGAGCCCACACAGCCTTTCCAAGTCACTGCAAGAACAGAGCTGGCGGGCTTGTGCTTTGCAAAGCCGTGGGGGCCGTGGTGAAGAGATGAGGGACGTAGGTGGCTCAGGTGCGGGCAGCAGGGTGCTACCCCCTTTCAGCCTCACCCCTGCACACCGTCCCCTCCTCACACCTGCTACTTCCTAGTGGCTCCCGCGCCTGACAGGGGCAGAGGGCTGCCTTTCCCCAAAGCTTCCATTCTTTCCTAACCGGGACTCTCTAACTTTCTAGAACTCCACTGGGGAAAAATCCGAAGGGGCTCAAACCTCCAGCTTTGGGACGACGTGTAAGGCCCTTCTTTCCTGCCTCACGGGGACTTCTTTCAGTCCGGTTTTCCCCCGCCTCTCTTGCTGTCTTCCTTTCCCCTTGTCCCTCGCAACAGATTTGAAAGCCAAGAAGGTTAGGATTCTGTTGTTCTCTGTGCTCTGCACGCCCACCCCACCCCCCCCCCCGCCCCGACCCCATCACACCTGGCCCCGTCCTTGGAGCCCCACCTCTCCCAGATCTGTCCCTGGCTGTCCTCACTCAGGGCCAGGAAGGGCAGAGGAATACCCAACACGTTGCTATGGTGACTTCTCCGTGGACCACAGAACCACAGACTCCAATGGTTCCCGCTCTCCATTTTTGCCTCATTCTCGTGTCGGAGCAATGTTACGAGACGCCCACAGAAGTGAAGCAGGTTTGACTTCTGTGTGGTCCGGGGATGTCTGAGTCTGACCTTGGTTCCACGAGCCACCCGTCTGAAGCCTCCTCCTGCTGTGCTGTGTCTTTGAGCATCCATGCAGATCCCTTGGAGGCATTCAGGGGAGCTCAGCATCTTCCACATGAATCCAGCATTGCTTCCTTTACTGACTCTGTCACTCAGAAAGACTATTTTGTCAGAAGCCCTGGGTGTGAATCCTCCCGAGGGCATCCCTGCCAGTCGCCCCCCCACCGGAAATGCTAATTCTACCTTTGCTGGCAAATCGGGGGCCTTGTGTCCTTGCCTCTGATTTGGAAAGTCACAGAAACGTTACCCAGATGAAGTGTTTGACCCAATGCCATCCACTCTTCAGGGGAAAGTCCCTCTAAACACAGCCAACAAACAGGCGACAAGTCGTTTCGCTCGTTTGGACAGATCTTTGGTGGATTCCCCAGGCTCTGCACAGACTACTCAGAAATGTCTAAAGACCCAGGGGGATTCTCGATTCTGCGGCTCAGTTTCCTCCAGAGAGTAACCCCGGAAGGCATCGGGGAAGAAAGTAAAATCAACTTTACGTTAAAATGTGCATAAAAATCCAGATGAATGTGGTTGCAATTATTTTCAACCTAGGGATGGACACGGGTTGCTCTGAAATTTCCCGCTTAGAAAGGCTAAAAGCGATTTTCGAGAAATTACTTGGGAATTTTAACGTTTAGAAGACTGGAAAGGATAAAGACAGAAATGATGGCTTCGATTTGTGAGCGACTTTAACGCTTCAGTGTCTGGTTTTGTTCTATCCTCACAGCGGCCCTATGTGGTATGTGTGGATGGTATTAGCCACATTTTCGTAAAGATAAGAAAAACCAGGGCCCCTGGGTGGCTCGATCGGTTAAGCGTCTGACTCTTGATTTCAGCTCCGGTCATGATCTTGGGGTCTGTGAGTTCAAGCCCCGCCTCAGGCTCTTTGCTGACGGTGTGGAAACTGCTTGGGATTCTCCCTCTCCCTCTCTCTCTGCCTTTCCCCTGCACGTGCACGCATGGGCACACACGTTCTCTCTCTCTCTCTCTCTCAAAATAAATAAACATTAAAAAATATATATATAAGGAAATCGACTCACAAAATTAATGCATTCATTCTGTCAATGAACAAACACCTCAGTGGCTGCAACTCAGCTCTGGCTGCACATTAGCATCACCGGGGCAGTTTTTTAAAACTCCCGATGCCTGTTCCCCATCCCTGAGAGATTCCTCATGTGCAGTCAGGACTGAGCCAGCGGCCCCAGTGTTTATAGCACCTCGCCCAAAACTATACAGAGAATAGCATGATCGGGTCTCAAATTCAGGTATACCCCATTTTTCCTTCCTCTCAATAGAAACTTTAAACGTAAAAGAATTTCAGTCCCTATTCAGAGTTGTGTTCCTCCCTTCTGACATCTCTTAAATATAATGCAGGAGTCTGAAATAATAACTGTGTCCCTAGAGGCGAAATCCCCGCTACAAAATACACCTTCCTTTTTCTTTTTCTTTTTTTTTTCCCCCGCTTTCTCTTTTTCGATGTGGAAGAAATCATACCGAAGACTGCTAGAGCCAATTAAGTATTTTTTCACACTCTGTTGACCCAAAAGAACTGTGTTAGAGCCACATGGCTGGTGCTGGAAGTTTATCCCATCCTGGTAATGATGTGAGCCAGCGCTGGGGAGGAATCTATTTGTGGAAAACACCGGGAAGCTTTCATTGGTTTTACAGGGTTCTTTTTTGATGATCCTTAGTCATTCCACCTGCCAACAAGCAAAGATGGTTGTCTTCTGAGATCCAAGGTTAATTCAAGAAGAGAACAGCTCAAAAGACAGCAGACATCTCTAGCTTGAGAGTTGTATATTCAGTTTTACGAGGTCAGCCTTCTTGGAAGAAAAGCCATTGTCTTGGGATTGGAATTAGAAACGTTCACTTGTGCTAACACAGCCGAAAAGAGTATTTCAAAAGCAAGAGCCCAGCTGGGCATTGATAAAAGACTTAAAATGTGTGCAGAATTAATTTTTAAAAGTACTTTCTGTCTGCTCACCCCCCACCGCTTCGAATAGACCACACAGTGGAGCCAGAACCCCGTCAGCGGGCTGTGATCTGGGCGAATGCCGCTGTGGTCTGAGATACGCTCCCCACCTAGACACTGGTTTCTGAACTCTTAGAGATAAAAAGGGTTAATTTTACATTTTGAGGAAATAGCAGTGGGGCACCTGGGTGGCCCAGGCAGTTAAGTTTATCTGACTCTTGATTTCGGCTCAGGTCATGATCCCAAAGTCGTGGGATCTAGCTCCGTGTCAGGCTCTTTGCTGGGAGCGGAGCCTACTTGGGATTCTCTCTCTCTCTTTCTCCCTCTCTCCCTCTCCCTCTCTCTCCCCCTGTCTCTCTCTCCCTCTCTCCCTCTCTCTCTCTCTCTCTATCTCCCTCCCCTTCCCCTTCCCCCCTTCCCTATTTGCACTCTCTCACACACACAAAATAAATAAATAAACATGAAAGGAAGGAAGGAAGGAAGGAAGGAAGGAAGGAAGGAAGGAAGGAAGGAAAAAGAAAAAAGAAAAGAAAAGAAAAAAGAAAAGAAACAGCAGTTATAACGCGACCTCCTACAAAGCCCAAACCGAGTGGACATTGACAGACCAGTCTACAGAGAGCAGGACCGTATTCATCACCTAAAACAGAAGACAGCATTGCTCGCAAGTCAAGATATAGATGTTATAGCAGATTAAATGTTTTTTAACGTGCATTTGATTTTTCACTGTACTACCTTGAAAGACGTACGATGGTGACAAAAACAAATCAGGAATATCCAGCTGCTTCCAAAACAGCTATCCACAGTCAAATTATGGCCTTGGAATCTACTGGAAATCTCCATAAAGGGGGAGTAAAAGGATACGTTCATCCTTGCCTGATTCCTCATACGATGAAATGTGCCTCAATGTTCTCACGAATGAGGAAACTCATCTCTTGGGTAGATAAAAAAGCTATTTTCACCAAGCTTCCGCACCATAAATTCTGGAAGTCCAAAGCCTTTACTGAGACGTGCGTAACCCCAAGTGGACATGTTTCTCAGCAGAAGCCCGGAGACCATGGCCTCAAGGTCTCCTGAAGATGTTGTCCTTCTGAATGGTGCCAGCTCAAACACCTGTCAGGGAGGAGAGGAAGTACAGCAGGAAATGTCTTTAAAAGATGCATTTTTGGCTCATTCGCTACGATTGGTATCTTCTTGCCGTCTTTATTTTCTCAGCCACCCTCTCCTTGGAAACTGAGACTCTTTCCACTGTCGAACAGACAACCAATTCTCCCTGGGACCGCTTTGCCAACGGGTAACCACAAATTGTGTTAGCTGGGACCCCTGCGTAGCGGGGATGTTCACCAGGCTTGATAAATGTATCTGTAAACGGTGACCCAGCACGTCCTCAAGTGACAGTCACTCTGGTGCTTCGGAATATTGGACAACCACGTTCCTCTGTAGCCGCTGGCCTTCCCCCCTGAGCTGGCCGCCTTCTCTCAACCTCCACCCATATATGCACCAGCAGCAAGGAGACAAGATTTCTCTCAAAAAAACGAGTCAATTCCAGTAAATCAATCATATTCCCCCAGATCTGGGGCTTCTGCACTCCTGATGACACCAGCACGGATTTATTTACACCTTGTGGCAGAGGAACGCGGTGACTGCAGAGCCCCGCAGACAGGAGCGTGACCCTCTTCATCGTGAAGGGAAGGCCACACCACCGGGCTCCCCAGCCCTCGCTCTGGGGCTCCCTGATCTAGACTTTCAAGGCTCGGCTTGAGAACCACAGCAAGATGCACAGAAGTGTCTTTAATGAGTCCACAGGGCTCACACGTAGGTGACGGGCACCTACCCGCTGCAAGACTGAACACTTCCGTGCGGTGTAGCCTGCTCCGCGGGAGGGAGACGTTGAGGGAGTCAACCCGTGACAGCCGGCTGTCACCGTCTCTGACCCACAGGGCCTGTGACATCATCCGGCAACAGCTCCGACGACGGACTCATCAACGATTGTAACTAACATGAAAGAAGGAACAGTTTGCCCACCTGAGAAATGAGAGGACGCCTTTGCCCACCGTGGAAATGGACGCCCAGCGTCTTACCTGTTTATTTCATGGAATACCAAGACTGAACTCGTGTCAGTAACGAGCTGTTTCCAACTCAAATACCTATTATGGGCAGTCGGACAAAAGAACGTGGTGTTCAGCCTGGTCTGGGACTATCCGTAAATCTTTCTTCCCAAAAGGCAATTGAGACAACTCAGAGTTGGCTTTAAAAAAAAAAAAGAAAGAAAGAAATGGAAGGAGGGAATCTAATATAATCAATTGCCCATTCAGATCTTTTGTGTAAAAGTTGGCATTAAACAGTCAGGGGCGCCTGGGTGGCTCACTTGATTAAGTGTCTGACTTCTGCTCAAGTCACGATCTCATGGTTTGTGGGTTCGAGCCCCGCATCAGGCTGTGTGCTGACAGCTTGGAGCCTGGAGCCTGCTTCCGATTCTGTGTCTCCCTCTCTCTCTGCCCCTCCCCTGCTTGCTTACTCTCTCTCTTTCTCTCAAAATTAAAAACTTAAAAAAAAAAAAAAAAAACCTTTTTAAACAAATATATAGCAGGTGATGACCAGCTCCTGTATTCTGTTCGTTTTTACCTAATTGACCTTTTTCTCACCAAATCTCTGACAACCAGGCAGGCAGCTGCCACTTGCTCTTTCCTTTAAGAAGCTGGAAATGTCGGGGCGCCTGGGTGGCTCAGTCGGTTAAGCCTCCGACTTCGGCTCAGGTCATGATCTCACACCTTGTGAGTTCCAGCCCCGCATCAGGCTCTGTGCTGACAGCTCGGAGCTCAGAGCCTGGAGCCTGCTTCGGTTTCTGTCTCTCTCTCTCTCTCTCTCTCTCAGCCCTTCCCTCACTCACTCTCTCTCTCTCTCTCTCAAAAAATAAATAAACATTAAAAAAAATTTAAAAAAAAAAGAAGAAGCTGGAAATGTTGGGGTTGCGGGGGGGTGGGTGCCTGCATGGCTCAAGTCAGTTAAGGGTCTGACTTCAGCTCAGGTCACGATCTCACGGTTCATAGGTTTGAGCCCCACATCAAGCTCTGTGCTGACAGCACGGAGCCTGCTTCAGATTCTCTGTCTCCCTCTCTCTCTGCTCCTCCCCTTCTCTCTCTCTCTCTCTCTCTCTCTCTCTCTCTCAAAATAAATAAATAAACTTAAAAAAAAAAAAAAAAGAAGCTAGAAATGTTGAGGCGCCTGGGGGTTTCTGTTGGTTAAGTGCCCGACTTAGACTTCGGCTCAGGTCACGATCTCACAGTTTGTGAGTTCGACCCCCTGCGGCTGTCACTGTGGAGCCTGCTTTGGATCGTCTGTCCCCCTCTCTCTCTCTGCCCCTCCCCTGCCCCCGCACACACTCTCTCCCTCTCTTTTTCTCTCTCTTTCAAAAATAAACATTAAAAAAAAGAGAGAGACTAGAACTGAAATGTAAGCCTTGTGTGATTTCTCAAGTCAGAAGCCAAAAATCCGTAATCCCCTCCCCATTTGAATTTGGAATTCTGGCTGGCTGGCTTTTTGCAAAAACCGAGGTGAGGGCATAGGTGTAAATACAAGACTCAGGCTCGTGGGGATGCGTGCCACATTCTGTTTGCCTGGCTAAAATCCTGCTGGCCTGGAGAAGTCTCTCCCTCCTGCAAACGTGATCAGCCGTCACCTCTCTGAAAATAAAACAACATCCCCTTATATCTTTAGCATCTTAGTCGGCCACCATTTGTTTTCATAGGCTTCTAGAACACCAGTCAGCAGTGAATGGCTAGAACAAATTATTTGAAAAAAATAATTTTCTGCCATCGAGCTCAGACTGGAAGAGAGAATACAGTGAAATGAAACAAAGACGTTGGAAAGAACAAAGGCACATATACATCATCTGGCCCAGCCCCCGCTGCAAAAATCATGCTGCAATCTAAATTAAATTATAACTAATAGCAGTTTTGTTCGAGTATCTCAAATTATCACTTCAGATGCCGAAGCTCAAGTGGTTTCCATGGCGATGTTTTCTCTACGAGATGTCAGCTAGTATCTAATTTTTTTGTCCCTGATAGATGACAACCTGAACCTTTTAGTGCCTTTGGTTTTGGGGGTTTTATGTTAGATAATCTCGATTTACTTTTGTATGCATTTAAATGTGTGTTTTATTTGCCATTGGTTTCTGAGCCTGAAGTCTACAATTTTACATATTTTGAAACTTAGTAAATAAGAACTACAACTACCTCATTTATCTTGTGTACTAAAAAAAAAAGAAGAAGAAGAAGAAAAGCTTTATTATTCTGTCCTCTCCCTGCCTGCTCAATGGGGCAGGCAAGAAATTGGTGGCTAAAGAATTCAAATTTCTTTTTAATATTCTGTTCTTGCAACTGTTTTTTAAATCATTTATTTGTACTTAAGCACCCGCCCGGAAACGTCTTCTATTTTTCACATTCCCTAAATGTGATTAAAAAAAAAAAAAATTATGTTCTAACAGTGACGGTTTAAGGCACAGTTAGCACGGTTCCTGATTTCATGATTTCACAAGTGTTTCCATGGTGGTAATAA
Source organism: Panthera pardus (assembly GCF_024362965.1). Classification (NCBI taxonomy): domain Eukaryota; kingdom Metazoa; phylum Chordata; class Mammalia; order Carnivora; family Felidae; genus Panthera; species Panthera pardus. Next base: position 286,710 of record NW_026527024.1, read on the forward strand.
GCCTTCTCTCTGCACTGTTTGGGTCAGTGAGGGACTCCTATCTGGGTCCAAGGCGGGCCGCCAACCACGGGGAGAATAACTGAGCCTTCGTTGCCTTGAGAGCATGCAGTTGTGTTGATGATTTGATAGAGCCGGTGTAGACTGTGTGCAATGATGGGGAGCCATGTCCCCTGGGTCTGCTCTTACCAAGTTTGCTTTCACATCAGAAACAGTTCAGCTTAGTGTTTTTGCAAGTCGTCTCTGGAGCCAGTTTCCTGGGTTCAAACTCTGGCTCTACCACTTACTGGTTATGGGACCTCAGACCAGCTTTTGGCCTTCCAGAACCTTCCAAAATGGGATGAATATTGCCAACCTGTCGGGGTTCACATGAGGCTGAAATGGACTTAAAGGACTTAAAACAGTGCCTGGCTTGCGGCGCCTGGATGGCTCAGTCAGTCAGTGTCCGACTTCAGCTCAGGTTATGATCTTGCTGTTCAGAGTTCGAGCCCCACGTCAGGCTTCTGTGCTGACAGCTCAGAGCCTGGAGCCCGTTTCAGATTCTCTCTCTCTCTCTCTCTCTCTCTCTCTCTCTCCACCCCTCCCCTACTCGCGCTGTCTCTCTCTCTCAAAAATAAACATTTTAGAAATTAAAACAAAAAACAGTGCCTGACTTGTAGGAAGGGCTATTATTAGTCCCTAATTACCTTGTTCCTGAAATTTGAATTTCACCTGCCTTTACATTTTGTACTCCACCACGGAAGGAAAACACTTCTAGGTTGATTCCACCAACCCCTTGCTGTCCTGGGCCCTAATGAGTTTCATCTGTGAAGAAAGTGTCATCCAAACGATGACTAACCTTATAATCCTAGAATTTAGAGTTTTCCTGTTCGTCACGTATAAACAACCTGCATGGTCCCCGGAGCCCTTGTTGCTCGATGTCCCTTACCTCCCGGCCGGCAGGGGTCAGAACTTGTCCCTGTCCCCCAAGAGCCCCGGGGGTCTCAGCTGCCAGGGAGAGGCACCACACTCGCCCCACACAGCACACAGGATAAGAGGTGCTGGTTAGCCTGTCATTTACTTTCCTGACAAATCCTTCCAGGAACGCAGCAAAGGGAAGGACAGAACATTCATCCTTTCTATTTTGTGGGGGAGGAAAGTGTATTTTTACTCACCCAGCTCTAAGAACGGATCGCTCTACGGTATGGGTATCATTATGGGAACCCCCCGCCCCCCGCCAGGCCCACTTTTACAAAGTTTGTTTGTTGTTTCCTTCTTGATTTTCAACCTGAAGGTAGGGCAGGAGGAAGAGGGAAAGGACACCGGTGCTGAGCCCTCAGGTGGCTTCTCGAGTGGCAAAGGCAGTGGAAGGGGACAGCGTCCGTGTGTCGAGGGTGAATCGGACCCATGTCTGAGTATGTTTGGAGCCTGTCATATATGTTCCCTTTCTGGCAAGGAGGGCAATGGTGTGCTGTAGCCCGAAGCCTCAGCCGGACAATGGGACAAGCATGAGTGTGGGTGGAGAATGTCTCATCATGGATTCCTCCAGCCCACGGTCTGCCTGCGCTACGCCGGGTGGAGAAAGGGAGGAGCGCCAACCTCTAGGTGTGCAAAGGAGACACGGTCTGTGTGTGGCCAGTGTAATGGGGATGGCCAGACAGACAAGAGGACGTACACAAGGGAAATAAACAGAAATGCACATGCTCCTATGAGGCCCTAAATCAGAGCTGACATAGCACCATGCTTCGACAGTCATCATCATGTTCTATCGCCTGGAGACCCAGGAGAAACGTATATTGAATATAGTCTTTGCCTATTTGACGCAGGTCTGGTCTTGAGACTGTTAATATCTAGAGTCTGGTTTTGTGTGTGTGTGTGTGTGTGTGTGTGTGTGTGTGTGTGTGTGTTTAAGTAGGCTCCACCCACAACATGGGGCTCAAAGTCATGACCCCGAAATCAAGAGTCGCATCCTCTCACAACTGTGCCAGCCAGCCTGTTGGGACCTATTCATGCCATTTCCCAAAATATAGGTTCCTTGATTCTGCAGCACCCCTAAAATTGCTCTGCTCTCCCAGCAGACAGGGGATGAGATGGAACAGAATGGAGTCTGTGTCGGGGATGAGCTTTGTCCTATGTCTTACTCACGTCTCTTGATTTCCAAGTTTTCATATGTGCATTTCCCAGAGGATGTTGGTACCCCCGGGGGGGGGGGGGGCGGGGAGGACAGTTACAGTGAAATCATTTCAAATATATCTGTCAAAATAGCGCTTGGTCTGCTTGGCCAGGACAAAATGGATATGCCTCAAGGGAGTAAGGACTCACGTGCATTAGGACAACCAGACTTAAGTTATAAATGAAGCCATGAAAACAGGGATGCTTATGCGAGAAACAGAACCGTGCCCTTGAATTTCGTGAGGACTTCGGTTGTACCTCAGGGTTTTTCCCACTGGCTGTTTTCTGATAATAACCAAAGACCAGTGGACACAGGAACCATTAGTAGCTTTTCTGTATTTACAGGCTCCAGGCTCTGAGCTGTCAGCACAGAACCGGACATGGGGCTCGAACTCACAGACCCTGAGATCATGCCCTGAGCCGAAGTCGGACGCTTAACCGACGGAGCCACCCAGGCACCCCTGGACTGATTTCATTTTAACGAACGTCTCATTAGCCGTAGCTGCCTGTCAGCACTGTTTGTCATTGGGACCGTGAACATAACTGAGCACGCCTTTAAGAGCATGGCTGTAGGGAGTGTGTAGGGAGTGACAAGAATTCAGACCGATCAACCTTGACAAGAGGGCCAGACATATAACCGAGGTGGCTAAGGATAGTTTTAGGAAACAGGTAAGATTTGATGGACAGAGAGAAGAAAGGCAGGGCAGAGGTGAGGGGGGCGGAGGGATGAGCCAGAACGTGTCGACCAGGAAGCATCAGGAGTCTGTGTGCCTAGAATGTCAAGTTGGAAAAGTGGCCCCGGCAGAGAAGGAGCAGGAGAGAAATTCAGCTCGAAGGAGGCCTTCCTCCCCCTACAAAGGATTTCGGATTTTGTACGAAAGGCGATCCTGGGATAAATTTCCATGTTCTCTTCTAGCTGTTCCTGTTCTTCTTGGGTCATCTCAGGTCACACCCACACCTTCCACTACTGGTTATGTCAATAACTTCAAGGGATCCAGAGAGAGGGGTGTATGCACGTCTCTAAATATCTGTGTTTTTCTGCGGTTTTGTGGCCAAGGATGCAAAGCCGTACAGTCGGTTTTGGAGCAGAGAGAAAGCGTGATGTGTTCTCCCATCGGCATTACCTGAAGCAGAGAAGCAAACAGCTTCATAGAGTCACGACTCTCACATAATAGAATAATCACAAAATTGCCACTGTCATTGTTTTTGTCTCCGTACTTCATATATTTTGAAGGTTCATGTTACTTAAAAGTGGTGAGGAGATGGCTGTGTTTCTCAGAGGGAGATGAAAAATACGAGCCACTCATAAGATACCAAACGTCCAGTAGACGTCTCCATCTGGGTGTCCCAGAGGCACCTCAGGCTCAGTACCTCCAAGACAAAACAGATTTCTCTCCCTCATCCCCTAAAAAGGCTCCTCCTCCCACAGGCCCTGCCCAAGCGGAACTGTCTGGATGCTGGGACTTCCCCACCTGGCTGCCTCATCAGCCCTCAGAAGGCAGGATGGGAATGAATGGCTTAGGAATTAACCTTGCCTGGTTTCCAATCCCATCTGGGCCACTCAACAAGCTTGATGGCTTTCTAGGAAGATATGGACTAAATAGTGTCCAGAGAAGGGTAATTAACGTTGTCAGAAGGCCTGTAAACTAGGTCAAAGATGAGTCGTGACAGTATGAACTTTCATCCTCGGAAAGAAACTCGCAGTCTCTCAGTCTCGGAAGGGTGGTTTATGTCAGTAACCAAATCTTACCGTGACCTATGAGTGTATGAGTTGTAACATGGCAACTACAAAGCAGCTTTAGGCAATTTACTGTAACTAGACAGGGTCGTAACTAAAACCACATCCGTGCTTTAAATTGGTGTTTTGACTGTGTAAACCAAACTCTTCAATGAGGCACAGAAATTCCTCATCAGTAACAATTTTCATCTTTTTTATTGTTCACTGTGGATCCCCAACACTTAGAATGGTGCCTGACACACAGTCGATGTTCTGGAAAGATCTGTTGAATGGCTGAATACATTCATTTGTCACATCTACAAATAATCCTTCTCTGAAGGGAACACTCAGGTTTAAAGAAGAAACCCAAGGTTTCCAGAAATATTATTTAGAAACCATTTTTATTCACACGGGATGATTTTCTGATCACCCTTAACATCGGATGATGAGCCTACAAATGCAAGGTCATTGCATCCTTGGGCCGACACTTGGAATTTTGAATATCCGTCCATGCTGCCCACACCAGAAAGTCCTAAAGGGCATGGGGAAAGTCACTGACTACAGTATACTTCATGTTGGCTCTGTCTTTCCCTCTCTCCCTAGACATGGGATTGGACCAGTTAAAATAAGCACACAATAGGGGTGCCTGGGTGGCTCAGTCAGTTAAGCGTCCGACTTCTCTTCAGGTCATGATCTCACGGTTCGTGAGTTCGAGCCCCGTGTCAGGCTCTGTGCTGACAGCTCAGAACCTGGAACCTGCTTCGGATTCTGTGTCTCTCTCTCTGTGCCCCTCCCCTGCTCATGCCTCTGTCTCTCTCTTTCTCTCAAAAGTAAATAAACATTTTAAAAATATATTTTTTTTAAAGAAAGAAAAGTCCCCAGGACTCAGAGTTAAGTTCTTTCATTTGTGTCTTTCTTAGCGTCTGCATTTTAATCAAATCAACAGGCTTGAGTGGCACTGGTGGCCGAGCTGATTTGGAATATGATCGATCCAGGAACAGATCATTTTTCTGGTCTTAAGTCAGAGAAAAGCTGAAGTAGCATTTGCTGGTAGGATCTGAAATCTCGCTGGTGGCCCTATTTCCTGGGGAAAAGGAAAAGAAGGGCTCTACCTACTTTTCATCATTATCCTGGGGATCCTTCAGAGCAGAGAGCTGAAGGAGGAGCCTTATGAAACCCAAGTCCGTAGTGAGATCCTCCTTGAACCCTAACACAGACCTCTTTTCTCCGTGTGCACACATTTAATTATGCAAAATAACTCGTTCAAACATTTTTTAAATACCTAACTGATGCCATCCAGTAACCATGGCTCTAGACTAAGGTGATCTGCTGAAGGAGGAAGCTACTTCCGTTGGAGTATTTGCCTTAAACCTGAACATCTAAAACAGAGGCCCAACGAATATGAAATTGGTTTTGAAGTTACATTAGCTCATATGGATGGTAACAGATACTCTGCCGACCTCTAGAAAGACTTCGGGATCCGTTTGTCTTTTGCGTACTTGAAATTTATTCTAGAGAAACACCTAGCTGTAATATAACCGGTTCTGGGTTTTTTTTATAACAGGGAAAGAAATGGAAACTTTATTAGGCAGCATATATTATTCTCAACTGTTATGAAATGTTACCTGCTTACACATTCCTGACATGTCCTGTGTTTTATTAGAGTCATGCAAAATGTTCACTTAAAGACATGATTCCTTTTTAAACTAAAGGTATAAAAGGCTCTACAGAAATAGCCAATGTAGATAGAAAATAGTAGCTGAGGCAGATTTCAGCCAAAGGTGAGAAAAAAACATTCTAATCCATCAGCTTGCGTGTCAGTGGATGAAGCAGGACGGCTCAGGTAGCTCTAAGATTCTCTAATATTCCTCCAAAAGACTGATCGTGCTTCTCTGGGTCTCATGTCAGACAGAACAGCCGAAACAGGGGTGGAGGCACTGAGACGTGTGGAAACGATGGCAAGATGGGCCTGTCAGAAACGGAACTCTCCTCTGGGGAAACAGGAAGTGCTGAAGAGTTGTATGAAAAAATATCCACATCGGGTTATTTGGGATTACTAGTGTCCTTGACTCTTACACTTGACTTTTCCATTTCTTCCTCTGCAGCCAGTGCTGATTTCCCATATAATCCAGGACAAGGCCAAGCTATAAGAAATGGAGTCAACAGAAACTCGGCTATCATTGGAGGTGGGTGATGCATAGCACAGGCTCCTCACCTGTGGAAAGTAAGAATTGTCCGTAAATGCGTCGTCTTAAAAAAACAAAACCAAAAACAAAACCATCATCTAGATTTTTACTTGATTTGTTTTGTTATTTAAATATGACTAAGGATTGTGACCTACAGATGTGGAGACACGGATGTAAATGTAACCCGGCTACTTTAAAAAAAAAAATTTTTTTTAATGTTTATTTATTTTTGAGACAGAGACAGATCGCAAGTGGGGGAGGGGCAGAGAGAAGGAGACACAGAATCCGAAGCAGACTCCGGGCTCTGGGCTGTCAGCACAGAGCCCAACGCGGGGCTTGAACTCACAACCCATGAGACCGTGACCTGAGCCGCAGTCAGACGCTTAACCGACTGAGCCACCCGGGTGCCCCGTAACCTGGCTGCTTTTCAATGCTGACCCGTAAGAATGCGATGGTCGTGCCGGGCTAGCCAGAGCCTGAACAGGCAGGCCGGCCGTCGTGCAGGAGCCACAATGGCCTCCTCCCTCCTCTCTTTTCCCCTTCTCACTCCCGCACATCCCAAAAGGCCCAGGATCACTTACTGCAAAAACAGGCAGGAGTGTGCCAGTCTGGCTGCCGTTATCTTAATAAAGATCATCAGAAAATTAATAAGCCAGGGTATCTAAAATATTCCAGTGTCTTTTCTCCCCAGGGACGGCTGCAGAATAATTGAAGTCTCCTAGCCCAGTCCTTCTTATTTGGGTTGGTATCCTTGCCCCCCGTTGCCCACCATCTCCTCTGCCTGAGCCCCCCTGTCTTACTGCATCCAGGTGTCCCCTGCATGTCTGAGGACAGCTAATACTGTAATTGTATCAAGGGTCTTAAACCCAGCCAATCACCTTGGCTTAGTCGGTAGGTCTCTTTTCCACATGGAGAAGTAGATGCCTGTAAGAAATACCTGACTTGGGGCACCTGGGTGGTTCAGTCAGTTGTGCGTCCGACTTCAGCTCAGGTCATGATCTCACAGTTTATGAGTTCAAGCCCCGCGTCGGGCTTTGTGTTGATGGCTTCAGATTCTGTGTCTCCCCCTCCCTCTGTCCCTCCCCTGCTCACACTCTCTGTCTCTCCCTCTCTCTCAAATAAACATTTTTAAAAAGAGAGAAATATATGTGACTCTAAAACTAGAATACATTTAGAATGCCGCCTAAATCACATTGTCCAATCACATCGGTACAGTCTTATCAAGGTCCCTCTCCTCACTGTGTTTTGTTTTTTTAAGATCAACTTTATTGAAGCGTGATATGCATGTGTGTAAGCGTAACAGGTCAGTGACTCGTGACAAACACAAACACCCATAGCCACCACCACAACGAAGATCTGGAACATTCCCACCCACAGAAAGCTCTTTGTGCCCCCATATAGCCCATCCTTTGCCCTGCCCCACTCCCAAGAAGGGCCACCTCTGATTTGCTTTTTGCTGTGTTGATTACTTTTACCTCCTTTAGAGTGGCGTAGAAATGGAATCATAGAGTATGTCATCTGTTCGTGCCTTCTGTCGCTCAACGTCATGTTTCTGAGGTCTCTCCACATGGTTGCATGAATCGATAGGCTGTTCGTTTTTATTGCCAAGTTGTGTTTTGCTGTGTGAATGTACTAGAATTGGTTTTATCTGCTCACCTGTGGCTGTTTGGTTTGTTTCCAGGTCTGAGCTATTTTGAATAAAGCTGCTATGAGTATTCTTGTTGAAGTCTTATGTGAACATAAGTTTTCATTTCTCTTTGGTAATTGCTGGGAGTGCAGTTGCCGGGTGTGACAGAAAGTGGAGATTAGACTCTGTAAGAAATTGCCATACAGTTTTCCAAAACGGTTGAACCATTTTACATCCCCGCAGTTCCTATCTGACAGGCCAGGTTTGCTCCACAATCTTATCAGCACTTGGTATTGTCGCTCTTCTTAATTTGAGCCACTCCAGTGGACGAGTAGTGGTAGCTCGTTGCAGTTTTAATGCGCAATGAGCTGATGACTAATAACCCTGAGCGTCTTTTCATGTGCCTGTTGCCATTTGTAAATCTTTCGTGAAGTGTCTGTTTAAAACTCTTTCTCCGGGGTGCCTGGGTGGCTCAGTTGGTTAAGCGTCCAACTTTGGTTCAAGTCATGATCTCCCAGTTTGTGGGTTTGAGCCCCGCATTCGGCTCTGTCCTGACAGCTCAGAGCCTGGAACCTGCTTCAGATTCTGTGTCTCCCTCTCTCTCTACCCTCCCCTGCTCATTCTTCTCTCTCTCTCTCCCTCTCTCCCTCTCTCCCTCCCTCCCTCTCTCTCTATCTCCCTCTCTCTCTCTCTCAAAAATAAACATTTAAAAAATAAAAAATAAAAACTCTTTCCCCATCTTTTAACTGGATTATTGGACTTCTTTTGAGTTATAACAGTTTTTTATTTGCTAGATAGTTCAAGTCCTGTGTCAGACATATGTATTGTGAATATTTTCTCCAGTCTGTGACATGCCTTTTCATTTTCTTAGCGGTATTTTTTTTTTTAAAGCAAGAAATCTAAATTTTGATGAAGTCTTATTTTTTTAATCTTTTTATGGCTTGTGATTTTTTTTTAATTCTATTTTAATGATATGCCTCTTCAAGATTATGAAGATTTCTTCCTATGTTTTCTTCTAGAACTTTTATAGCTTTGGTTTCTGTTAACTAAGTCTGTAATCACTTTGAGTTAACATTGGTACATAGCATGAGATAAAGGTCAAAGACATTATTTTCCAAACTAATATCCAGTTATTCTAAAACTACTTGTTGAAAAGACTATATACTTTTTCCAAATTTAATCTCCTTGGCACTTTGTCAAAAATCAATAGACCATATATGTGTATGTCTGTTTTCTGGACTCTGTTGTGTTTTGTTGATGTATTATATATCTTTCTTTACCCAATACCATGCTTGCTGTATTGTTTTACCTTTATATTAAGTCTTGAGACAGCAACATGCATTCTCCAGCTATTTCTTTTTTGTTTTTCAAAATTACATTGGCTATTCTGGACCCTTTACTTTATTGCCATATAAAATTTAGAATCAACTTATAAATTTCTACCAAAGAAAAAGTTTGCTGAGATTTTCATTGGGATTGCATTTGGTCTATAAATGGACATCAAAACAATACTGAGTGCTTCGGCTCTTAAAGGTGGTCTATCCATCCATTTATATACGTCTTTAATTTCTGTCAGTAAGGTTTTGTGGTTTTGAGCGAACACAGCCTTGAACAACTGTGTTCAATTTGTTTTATTATAAATGGTATTATTTTATTACTTTTTTAAGTTTTTATTACTTTAAATGTTTTTCCAAGTATTTTCTTGCTAGTATATAAAAATACAGTTGATTTTTGTGGCCTTGCTAAATTTACTGTTAGTTCTAGACACTTCATATATATATATAACTTAGGATTTTCTAAGAGATGGTCATGTCACCTGAGAATAGAGAAAATTTTTACTTCTTCACAGTCTGTACACTTTTTATTTCTTTTTTGTTTTATTGCACTGACAAGGATTTCTGGTACATTGAGAGAGAGGACTTGCTTCCATTGTTTCCTGTTTTAGAGAGAATATGTTTACTCTTTTAGTATTGACTAGGGTATTAGCTGTAGGTTTCTCGTAGATGCAGTTTATCAGGTTGAGAAAGTTTCCTTCTACTGATACTTTCTGAGAGGCTTCACAATGAATGGAGGTTGAAATTTGTCATATGCTTTTTCTCCTATATTTCTTTAATGTGGTAAATTACATCGCTTTGTTTTTTAATGATAAACCAGACTTGCATTCCTAGAATTAACACCCCTTCACCATAATATATTCTTTGCCACACATTGCCAGATTTGATTTGCTAAAATTTTATTAAAGAGGACTGTTGCCCCATAGTTGTGTTTTCTTGTGATGTGTTTGTCTGGTTTTGCTATCAGGATAATGCTGGCCTCATAAAATGAGTTGAGCAGTAGTTCCTCCTCTTCTGTTTAACTGTCTATCAGTTCCTCAGAGAATAGCATTAAGATCTCCAAATATAACTGTGAATTGGTCTAATCTCCTTTCAGTCCTGTCCACATGTGTTGCTGGTGTTTTGTGTGGGGGAGGGTGGCATTAGAGAGAACCATGGCAACACGAGGAAAGTGGTGTTGGAGGGATGTATACAAGGTCTGTTTAACCTCCAGTGCCTCTCCTGCCTCCACCAGGTGTCATCGCTGTGGTGATTTTCACCATTCTCTGCACCTTGGTCTTCCTCATTCGGTACATGTTCCGCCACAAGGGCACCTACCACACCAATGAAGCAAAGGGAGCAGAGTCAGCAGAGAGCGCGGATGCTGCCATCATGAACAACGACCCCAATTTCACAGAGACCATTGACGAAAGCAAAAAGGAATGGCTCATCTGAGGGGTGGCTATTTGGCTGTGGGAGAGGGAGGGGCTAGCTATTCGGGAGGAGGGAATGGGACAAAAGTGCACCCTACTTTATACTCTTGAGCACATCCTTAAAATATCAGCACAAGTCGGGGGAGGCAAGCAACAGAAAATTCTGGAGACTGATCGCCACAAAAAGTACTTTTTAATATTTCTTTATAGCTGAGTTTCCCCTTCTGTATCAAATCAAAATAATACAAAAAATGCTTTTAGAGTTTAAGAAACAATTGAAATTTGTAGGTAATACTGTCTTATTTTGTGTGTGTTTAGAGGTGTTCTAAAAACCCATGGTAACAGGGCAAGTTTTCTACATTTTTAAGAGCCCTTAGAATGTGGATATTTTTTTTCTTGAGAAAAGTTGATGCACATGGCCTCCAGCATTCTCTTCCTTTTGCATATAGTCAATTTTTAATGGGCTGTCGTAGTAACTAGTTCGTGTTCATATGCTATTTCTTTTGGTGTCCTGTAAATTGGAAAAGGAAAGGAAGGGGCCAACAGAACCTATTGTCTGCCAGTTTTCAAAGAGACCTCAATCTATGCCTATTCTCTGAGCATTCCCACCTAAAGCACTGAAGGAAGTGAGCATATGGCACCTGTTGTGTAACAACACAACTAACATAGCAGAGAGAAGCATTAAGAACCAGGGGAAGTAGCTTCGTATATTGGGATTGTTGGTTTTATTTTTCATCAGATTCTACAAGCTAATACTATTCCGTGTGCATAGTCTTAGACCTCTTCATGACCTGTGACTGTCAGCTACAATGCGGTGGTGACCAGCTGTTACAAAAGATTTTTCCTCTGCTTTACCTACATCATGTTAGGTTACACTATATGTGTGTGGGGGCACCTCGGTGGGGAATTAGAGCCAGATGCTATGATTTGTTTGCTCTGTTCCTTTTAGAGTTGTAGCAAGAGTGTGGACACTTTCTAATGAATGATGCATAAATTAGGTTGCTCTTCTTATCTTGCTTTAAATATTAGTTTTTAAGCCCTTGTGACAAAATCCTAGCAGACCATGTCCTCCAAATGGACACGCCACAATAAAGCCAGGTTATGATTGCTATTATTATTGCTTTACTCCAGAATCATATGGAAAATACTGCCGTATTTTCCATCATCTAATCCATGTATCGTTCCATCCTAAACAGACACACTGCCACAATTCAGGGACCGCTTTGGCAGATACATCTGAACCTTAGGTTCATGACCAACCTGATAACTGACTGTTGCTTCACAGAGAATGGACACGTCTAGTCACACCTCAGTCTAATCAGGAATCTTGACCAACTTGTTCCAACAAAGAACTCGTTGGTTTTATTTAAAAATGATAGATTTTGTGTGTAAATAGATGGGACAAAGCTCCTATTGAAGCATCCAAGAAATAATTTCATTGATCTCTTTTTGTAAATTACACAATTTATTTCTAGAATGACTACCATTTATGATCATGATAGTTCAGATTCTGAATAAGTACTTTAAAATTTTTTTTCAGATTCCAACATTTTGAGGAATTCAATAGGATCCCTTTTTTCCTTCTCCTCCTGGAAGCATGTAAGATGAGGTTCAAAAAGTATTATTGCTGTTTTTCTGACAGCGTGCCTCAATAAAATGGAAATTCTAGTTTGTTAGGGTTATATGTACATATTTTTCAAGATTCTCGGTATGCCTTTGCTTTTTGGAGGATCTCAGTTTCTTGGGTAATGAAAACTGTTATCTAGAGTTGCCAAGGGCCCCCTGCACCTGTATATGACACATTCCAAAGGAGATACTGGACCAGTTCATTCCCATCAGAGCCGAGGTAACAGAACAAAAGGGAATCGGAACGCCTTTCACAGTTGCTGACCCTCAGCCACTGTCACGAACACCCTTACCTTAAAGACGTCTTGATCATTATTCCATAATACACGTTGTTAAATGAAAAGTATGTGGTACGACTAAAGAGCAGAACAGGAGAACCCAAGTGACATGTTAAAAACAAAGCCTGTTTTGATGACTACCATTAAGGGCTGTTTCGTGTATTGTCAAATTACGAAAGCAAATTTTAAACATTATGTTTTGTAGAAAGGTTTTTTAGAATTTGTTTTAAACCTGCTTTACAACTATTAATTTTGCACTTCACAAATAATGCCAGATGGAAATGTATTGTTTCTGGCGTTTCCCGTGATAGCTTTCTTCTTTATGCATTGTGTCAGCATTTTCACTTTCTTCCCAAAATGATTCAGGGGTTAAAACAATCAAAAACAGTCCCTGACACTAAAACGGCCTTACCCTTTCTTTTCACTCTCTTCTTCCCTCTTTCCTGCCTCAAAAGGTGAAAAATAAAACCCAACACTTCCTTCACCAAATTTGCAAACCTAGGGCACTGGACTGACTGAGGGCTCAGTGGGTCTCCCATGTCACCGCCATTAAGACATACAGTATGCCCTTAAGGGAGTAAGTCCGGCCAGCAGACAAGACACAAAAACGTAGTTAAGGTATTAAGTAACTAAGTTAAATGCCAAGGGAGTGCTGGAAATCCTTGGCTTCTCTTTGGGATTGTGGGCTTCACCAAAAGTCCTAAATGTATCTATGAAGGCCATATCCAGTACGTTCTAAATGGTCAGTAATTTATGTGAAGATAAAGAAACATCTGTTTTTTCCAGCTCCCTCCCTTGAAAGCTCAGGACGATGCTCCCTCCCTTGAAAGCTCACGATGTCGTGACCCAAGCTCCGTGTCTAATCTTGCTTTGTCAGTCACATCCCGCAAAACCTTGACATTCTTCTGTCCCAGTCCATTATCATTCTAGTCCAGAGGGCTGGTGGTAACCTCTTTAAATAATAAACAAAAACAAAAAGAAAAAAATTTAGAAACAAGAAGCTGCTTTAAAGTTTCAGGAAGAACTGATGGCTGACTTAAGGTTGTTTGTACAGGAAGCATCTTCCATGTAGAAAGTAAACATCTAGGTTTTGACGAGGTAGGAGCAGGACTTTGAAAGCAAGATCAGTGCCATTCTCAGCTCTCAAAATAACATATTCCCTAGAGCACAAGGAAAGTAGCTTAGGAGGTGAGAAGTTACATTGTCAAGTTCTTCTCTGACCCATCTTAATGTGTAAGGCTATGGGAGCTAGAAACAAGGGTTTGGAGGGCCTTTGTTGGACAGTTTCCCATTACCCTGCGTTTGATGAACAAGCATCCTTTACTAACAGGAGCAGGGATTCAGAGGCATAGGAAAAAGAGCTGGCATGAGCCAAAGAGTAGATCTTAATGTTACTGTTGAACGTCTGTGGAGCTGCCCCCAGATGCCCTCAGAGAGCTTGGCATAAAGACACACACCATAGGAAGCACCGAAGGAAAAAGTAGCTACCAAATAGGAAAACGCAGTGTCAGCGTGGCGTCCGGAAGAAACTTTTCTTTCCTTCTATTACAGGATCTGCTCTTTTTCTCCCTCTCCTTCCTTGTATAGGGTAAGCATTGCAAAGGTCTCTTTATGCCTCTAAACAATTAGCACCTCATTTAAACCGCTTAATATTGTTTCCTTTTCATCATCCTGTCCAGCAGTTTTCAAAAAGAAAGGCAACAGTTATTAAATTGGATGCCAGTTAGCCAGCCAAAAACAGGTCCTAAGTTACTAGTGACAATAGAACCAGCTGATCCTGAAATAGATGAGAGACAGACAGCACGTCTAGCTGATTGGGGCTGAAACCAACGAGCGCCATGTTTAAAATGATATCATGGTGAGCGTAGACCCTGGGCATCAGCTGATAGAGTCCTAACCCTTTCTCTCTCCCTGGCTTGCCACGTGACCTTTGTCAGACTGGTGAACCTTGGTTCCTCTTTGCCCCATATTTAAGACACAGCTGCTCTGCCCACTTAATAGGACAATCGTGAGGGGCCATTGAGTCTTGACTGCAGCGTCCTTTGACACCCAAATATAAAGACCCAAGTCAGTGGAGCCCCCTGGAAGACGTACTTTCTGGCCTGTGGTTGTAAGTCACGCCAGATGAACAATGTGCCCACATCCGGGAGTGTGCAGACTTGTGAGGCATTGCCGTACAGCTGCTAAATTGTTAATCAGGTAGACTGCCCAGGACCTAACCGGTCAATACTGGAAGATGCAACATCCGAAGGCCAGAGAAATCAGAACTTCGCGTGCACAAAGCCCTGCGTCCCCACCCAGATGGGACTTACAGCTTACACATGCCCCCAGTGCCATTGGGCTGGCTCGTACGTAAGACGACACAAGAAACAAATGTGATTTTTCCGTGTAGCCTAGTGGCAACGTGCCTACACTACATACGCCCTGCATGATAATGTTGGAAACTTTAGAATAGATGTCTTTCACAGCAGTATTTTCTGGATACGCGTGGTATGTAGAAGTCATTGTCGATGAAATAGGGAAACCGTGTTGAAAAGTTGATTATCTCCCGTGGAGCAAGGACTGGCAGATTATAAAGATACCTGAGCGCACAGGTATTAATATCCAACATGCACTTCCAAGGTCACTTTCCAGATGAAAATGTGCTTTAAGATCAGGTCTACACAGGTGGCCTGCAACGTTTCCAAGTTCAGTTTATTTCAAAACAGCCACCGCTGGGTTCTAACATGGCTATGAAGACATCCTCTCAAAGTAGGCCAAGAAACAGTTCAGATGTTACTGATTCTAAGTTTGGTTGGGTTTTTGCATTTTTTTCAGTGAGCATCGTGACTGCGGAAGTCAGGGTTGTGAAAAGCTGGGCTAAGTATTCTTTCTGTAAAGTCGATTAGGATTCCACCCTGCGAAATGACACAAAAGTTCACTCTCTAAAAGCAACAGCATGTTAAACTACAATGAAAGAAGGAAACTATGTATGTATGCCTAATATCCTTTGTGAATGTCTTTCATTTAACTGAAATTATATTAGAAACCAGATTGATAAATAAAAAATCCAAAATAGTTTTAATTATCCTAAAAGCGATTCTTTGTGTTTTGTTCCACTTGATTCTCTTAGAAGCCATTTTCAACCTTCAGCGAAGAAAGTTCCGGGCACTGGAACATACATCTGTTGGGAATATAATCTTTCCCAAAACTACAGCGGTACAGTCACTCTTCAAAGACAGGTCTTCCGTGGACGCATTCGTCGTTAACCTTCTTGGGCCACACATGCCTCCCCTCCCCCATTTTTCTTAATGTAGCATAATGGATATTGGCTCCATGTTTTAGATTAATTTACACACAGCTTGATAAAATGCAGTTAGAGTTAAGTGATGTCCAAAATACATTCCGAGCCTTGCTTAGAATGAGGGAGTAACACTGGATAATGGGCAAATGGATTCAGGCCAGTCAACCAGACAACAGAGATGTGCAACGTCTTTCTAAGTGCACTCCAGATGCGTTAAGAGCCGTAGTCCTAAATTATTCCTCCTATTTGCTGGTCTTCAGTTAACATTGGGAAGCCATTTCCTTTTAATCAATTCTCAGTGAAGCATTTCAACGTATACCAAATAAGTGTGAATTCCCAGTTAAAAGCCCAACCTCTCTGCTCCTTAGCAATTCCCGAGGCCAGTCTATAGCAATGATACTCAAGTCTTCTAGAAAGCTCTTGGTAATGATCCTGCTTTACCGGTGTGACCCAACAGGTGGAGAATATCAGAAAGTCCCTTGAGTAAAGAAAGCCAGCACTTATGAAAGTTCACAGCACATTTTAAAGGAGTGAGCGGGTGTGTTAGGCCTTAACATCTCCACCAAGAACGTGTGAGCCACAGCATGCTTACCTCCCTTCCCAGTACCACCTACCATGTGCCATGTAGACATCAAGATCAGTAATTTGCAGGAGGACAGTGACTTCCTTTGGCACAAGGCAGGATCTGTTGAGTAAATGGGGGTATAAAAGTAGAGAAGGGGCCGAAGGGAGACTTGTAGGGGGGATTTTACTCTTTGTCAGTAATGACATGGCATGGTGGGTTTACCAGAACATAGAGAAGAGGAGATCATTGTGTTCTGTCTTGAGAAGGAGTTTGTGTGAACCTAAGCAGAAAGCCAGCTCGTTATAGCAAGTGTTATGAGTAATCATTAGCACGTGCTCACTTGGCCTTGGTCACTCTGAAATCACGAATTCAGTGAAGCCTGAGCTAAATAATCCTTGTGCCTAATGGTCCCTCTCTCCCAGCAACACTTCCCTCCCCACCCCACCCCCGGCCCCCACACCACAAACACACCCAGCATGACTGCATAGGACCGGGAAGAGAACACAACTTTCTTGATTGCGTTTCCATGGCCTTTCCATCCATCTTCATTCATCCTCTGGGTGTACATAAGTAGAATCTCTTGAGATGGGGCAAATATACACATATTCCGGGGATGCCTGGGTGGCTCAGTTGGTTGAGCATCCAACTCTTGATTTTGTCTCAGGTCATGATCCCAGGGTCATGGGATCAAACCCCACATTGGGCTCTGTGGCGAGCATGGAACCTGCAAGGGATTCTCTCTCTCTCTCCCCCTCTGGCCCTCTCCTCTGCTCACGCTCTCTCTCTCTAAAAACAAAACAAAACAAAAACATACACCAAGTCTTCTCCAAAGGAATGAAACCAACATTTTTTAAGTCCCTTGACCTAAGGTATGAGAAAGTTAGCCATTTCTTCTAAAACTAGAAATTCAAAATAATGAAATTTAAATTTTTTTAACATTTATTTATTTTTGAGAGACAGAGAGAAACAGCACAAGCAGGGGAGGGGCAGAAAGAGAGGGAGACACAAAATCTAAAGCAGGCTCCAGGCTCCGACCTGTCAGCACAGAGCCTGATGTGGGGCCCGAACTCACAAGCTGTGAGATCACGACCTGAGCTAAAGTCAGACGCTCAACCCGCTGAGCCACCCAGATGCCCCTCAAAATTATGAAATTTAACCTAAGATATGAAAGACATGAAAAAGTCCAAGAGGATGAAAACAATGAAGTCATTTTGTGTTCACAAATAGCAATTTAGCAGATAAAATTCTTAAGTCTGGGAAGATGACCTCTAACCTGGGACACAAAAGCAAGTTTCTCAATCACAAAAGCTAGAGAGAGAGGGTAAGTATGAGGTTACCCCCCTGAGTGCCAATATATCCAGACTAGGGGCAACCTTTGAAGTCAGGGAGAAGGCACATTTAGGACAAATCAGGGGGAAAAATACTTTATAGTGGAGCTGGTAAGACTTGTTACAGGCAAAAAAACCAACCCAACAACACATGATTATCTTCCAAAAATAAATTATTTCAACAGTGGCCTCACCACATGGATTTTAAAGGGAAATCAAGATTATGGAATCATAATTAATTTACTAAATCTTTACAGAACACCCTCCTGTGCACGCGGTGCTATTCTCGACACTGAGGATTCCCTAGAGATCAAGAAGACGCATCCCTTCTCTCAGGAAACTTAGGTTCTAGCGGGAGGAGAAAGATAACAAGCAGATAAATAAATAATACAGAAGAAAAGATAACTTCTAGTCAGGGGAGTCCTTTTATTTTTATTTTAGGGAAGGAGAGAGCAAGCGTGAGCTGGGAAGACAGGCAGAGGGAGAGAAAGAATCTCAAGGAGGTTCCACACCCAGCAGGGGGCCTGACGCGGGGCTTGATCCCACGACCCTGGGATCGTGACCTGAGCCGAAATCAAGAGCCGGACGCTGAGCCGACTGAACCACCCCAGGCAGGCAGGGGATTTATTTTAGTTCATTTTAATAAGTGCTTCCGACTGGCGGTGGGGAAGGACTCCACAGAGGGGACAGGGAAACTGAGAACTGAATGAGTCTTTCAAAGATGAAAGGAGGCCTTGTTCTAGATAAGGGAACTGGTACAAAGGCCCCGAGGTCACAGTGAGCTTGGAACTTAGACACAGAGAGTCAGTGTGTCCGGAACGAGGAAGGGAGAAGATGCCACCCACTACGTGACCGTTTGTTCCGACCCAGTTCTGAGCTGGAGAGACTCAAACACCACAACTTGAAGGTTTTTACAGTGTATCTGGCAAGGTCCTCTAGGGAAACAGACTTAGGAGCAAGAGAGAGATTTATCTAAAGGAGTTAGCGCTTGTAATTGTGGTTGGCAAATCCAAAATCCATAAGACAGCCTGGCTGGTTGGCATCCCAGGAAGGACTCCTCTGCTGTGGTCTTGAGGCAGGATTCCTTCTTCAGGAACCCTCAGGGTTTTTTTCCTCTTAAGGCCTTCAGCTGATTAAGCGAGGCCCACCCACATTATGGAGGATAATCGCCTTTACTTGCATTCAGCTGACTGTAATTGTTAATCACATATGCAGAAAACCCTCACAGCTACAAGTAGACTAGTACGTGATCAACCACCTGGGCACCAGAGGCAGGCCAGATTGACAGAAAATCAAGCACCACTGAGGGTTCCACTAGGGCATCACAGGGGGGAAGGTGGAATTGCTTCGAACATTCGTGTGTGTGTGACTCAAGAGGGAAATCATTTAGTCTTATCTTTCCGGTTACAGCACTAGATTCTGTATCCTTTTGGGTAAATACCTAGTAGTGCCATTGCTGGGTCGTAGGGTAGTTCTATTTTTAACCTTTTGAGGAACCTCCATAATGTTTTCCAGAGCGGCTGCACCAGTTGGCGTTCCCACCAGCAGTGCAGAAGGGTTCCTCTTTCTCCGCATCCTCGCCAACGTGTGTTGTTTTGGTGTCGTTAATGGCAGCCACTCTGACAGGTGTGAGCAGGTTCGCAGGGGCACATGCACCCCAATGTTTCTAGCAGCGCTATGGACAATGGCCAAAGTATGGAAAGAGCCCAAATGTCCACCAACTGATGAATGAGAAAGAAGATGTGGTGTATAAATACACACACACACACACACACACACACACGCACACACACAGTGGAATATTACTCAGCCATCAAAAAGAATAAAATCTTTCCGTTTGCAACAACCAGAACTCGAGTGTAATTACGTTAAGCGAAATAAGTCAGAGAAAGACAAATATATGAATTCACTCGTATGTGGAATTTAAGAAACAACACAGACGAACCAGGTGGGGGGAGAGAGGCAAGCGGACTCTTAACTGTAGAGAACACACGGAGAGGTGCTGGAGGGGAGCTGGGTGGGGGATGGGCTAAATGGGTGTGGGCATTGAGGGCACCTGTGCTGAGCCCTGGGTGTCATATGTAAGTGATGAATCATTGGGTTCTACTCCCAAAACCAAAATTACACTATAGGTTAACTGGAATTTAAACAAAAACTGACAAAAAAAAGAAAAAGAAGGAATAAAAGAAAAGAAAGAATGGTAAAAAAAAGAGACAGAGTCTGAAGTTCAACGCAAATCCTACAATCTGAAGCAAAGACCAACAGGCTGCTTGACGAGATGGAAAACCGCACGGCCTGCTGGCTGCCTCCCTCGATGCACCTGGAAAGGCAGCAGAAGCAAGAAGGAAGTGTAGACCCTGTGAGGAGACTGGGGAGATGAGGCCCGAAAGGGCTGTGCCAGGGCGAGGCCCAGGTGCCCAACGGAGAGGCGCCCTGACATGGTGCTCTCCTGCCGGGGAGGCCCTCGCAGACCACTGCCCCCCTCCGCTGGGCCGCAGGACCGTACCCCCAACTCCAGCCAGGCCCCCCAGCATCGTCGGCCTTCAGGGCGGCCTGAGGAGCAAAACTCCAGAGGTGTGAGCGGCTCCGCCAGGCCTGAGGTTTCTCTCCCGTCCGTCCCTCTTACCGCAGGCCCGGGGCTGAAACGCCCTGAAGAAGATAGTGTAGGGGCTGATTCTAGAAGTTGCTTGAGGGGCAGGAAGAGGGGGCCCCATGCCAGCTGCGGGATCGCAGCCCCCCAGATTCGCAAATTCGTCCCTGAAATTCATGTTTAAAGATGTTCATGTCAGTGGTGTTCGTGCAGCCGGGATCTGATGGGCGTGCGGCTCGGTGTAAACGTGTTCAGAGTCTGCGTGACCACTTACTAGCCCCTTGACCTGTTTGTCATTGTCTTCGTCTGTAAAATGGGGACAGTAACACAATTTACCACATGGGAAATCCTTCTGTAAGGATTAGTCAGTACATGGGAAGTGCTTAGAACAGTGTTGACATATTGTAAGCTCTCCATTAATGGTAGCTTTTTTTTTTTTTTTCAACTTTTTTTTTTGTTTTTTTGTTTTTTTATTTATTTTTGGGACAGAGAGAGACAGAGCATGAACGGGGGAGGGGCAGAGAGAGAGGGAGACACAGAATCGGAAACAGGCTCCAGGCTCTGAGCCATCAGCCCAGAGCCCGACGCGGGGCTCGAACTCACGGACCGCGAGATCGTGACCTGGCTGAAGTCGGACGCTTAACCGACTGCGCCATCCAGGCGCCCCAATGGTAGCTTTTTTAAAAAGCGGAGGGCCTGGGTGGCTCAGTCGGTTAAGCTTCCGAGTCGTGACTTCGGCTCAGGTCGTGATCTCGAGGTTCGTGAGTTCGAGCCCCTGTATCGGGCTCCGTGCTGAAAGCGCAGAGACTGCTTGGGACTCTCTCTCCCCCTCTCTCTGCCCCTCTTCCTCTCTGTCTCTCTGTCTCTCTCTCTCTCTTTCTCTCTCTCAAAATAAATAAATAAACTTTAAAAATGAAAAATAAAATGTTTTTAACAAGTGATAACCACCCCCCTCCCAGAGAAATTCTTGCAAAGATCCATGAAGGGACATGTATAAGGACACCCACCCGTAAGAGTGTCTGGGGTGGCCAAGAGTGGCAGGCATCCCAAGTGTCTGTCCCTAGGAAATTTGTCATGTGAGAGAAGGTGAAGGCCTTACAGCCCATAGAAGTAACAAACTAGATACGTATACAGCAACGTTAAGTCTTACGTCATCAAAATACAGTTCAGAGCGGAAAGTGTAGGAAATAAAACTAGACCCACAAAACAGTAGAGTTTATTAAAATGAAAAACCTACACACAGAACAGCAAAACGTTTTGCAAGAGCACATGAATAATTAAGGATGCATATATGTGCATATATACATATACAACCTTCTAGAAAATATGTTACACATATAATAAAATATTCGAGTCATTACCCGTGGGGAGAATGAAACAGGAGTGGGGACGCGATGGAAAATAAAACAAAGGAAAGCAAAACAAAACAAAAGAGGCGTTGTCTGGACACATGATGACAAAACACCACATTCTGAGAAGTACCAGCTTCGCTCTCAGACTGCAAGGGGGTCGGGGGCAGGGTGGGGGGGAGACAGCGAGATCACGAGTCCTGTCGCAGGAGAGCACAATTAAAGCAAGAACCACAGAGGACCGATGCATGGACATACGGCGGGAAATGTCACAGCGAAGGCGGTAATTCGGTAAATAAATATTAGCAAATGGACAAAGGCGATGGGCAGGGAGAGTTGAGAGCAGAGCGTTTCTGTTCTCTACACGCAGTAACATTGCTTATGTTCTAGAACCACAGGAAACCTAGGGGAGGGGGAGCTGCCTGTCTCCTCCCGCCCTCCGGGTCAACACACACCAACCGCTTCTCAGAGGGGTTAAGAAGACGATGCCTCGTTCCTCCCGTGTGTGATTTCAAAAAGCAATTAGTCTGCCTCTGGACTGACCTGCCGATGACTTTGCCCCTAGCTGGACTTTCGATTCGCGGACGGAATAACAGGCATTAATTGTGAACGAATGATTTTGAAGTGGATTCCAAGTGGGACCAGAGCGGCCCCTCCGCTGGGGCAGTGATGGTCTGAAGCTGGGCCAGTGGGCGGGCGTCACCTATTACTGACCTCACCGTGAAGAAAAGGTCCCTGGTTAAATCCCAGATCTTGCCAGGAGCACGCCGCGGGCTTTGTCAAAAATACAAGCAGCGTCTGTAATGTATTTCTGGATGATCAAGTTATAACTCCTCTAAATTAAATTTACAGAGCTCATTCACTTTTATTCCAAGCGGTAACCATGGCGTTCCCTTTAAATCATTACGAGTGCAGCAGATACATTGATTACCGCCAGACCTGTCATTACGGATCTCTGTTTCTGCACCGCGGGAGCAAACTCTAAAGTTTAATTAGTATCCCCGTCTGCTGTTATAAAGTACAAGTCCAGGACATATGGGAGAGAAAAATGAGTCAACGTGAATCATCTTAAAAACATGAAACTGGCAAATAGAGCAAAGCAGAGAGCCGGATTTATTCTGCATCAAAATCACTTGCCTTGACGCCAGTCCTGCCTTATGTGATTAATTGGGGCGGGGGAGGGGGGGAGGAATATTCATTCTCCTCGAGAAGACAACTCGTCTCTGGAACAATTGCGGGGCAAGGGGCAACTAGCAGACGTGGGGTCATGTGACCCACGCATGTAGGTTGCTGCACTGACCATCTCCAGACATAATCCCCGGGGGAGGCAACCAAGCAGGTGCCCCGGGGGAAACCAGCTTTGGCCCACGACACCAATTCGAACAAGGCAGGATTATTACAGGTGAGCTAAGTGGGACGCCCACTTACACCACTCAGCCAATCCTAGAAAGGGGGCCCCAGCGTCTTGGGGTATAAAGCGTCTATTCTAACGGTACTCGAGTCCTTTGTACACGGTGGCAACAACGTGCTGATGGATTAAACACTGGCCCACGAGACAGGAAAGGGCTTTAAGAGAGGTGCTGGCCTAGGCTTTGTGGGACAAACTGAAGTCACTTTTTTTTTTTTTTAAGTTTATTTATTTTTTGACACAGCGAGTGCAAGCGGGGTAGGAACAGAGAGAGAGAGAGAGGTGAGAGGGAGAATCCCAAAGCAGACCTCAGGCTCTGAGCTGTCAGCGCAGAGCCCAGCGTGGGGCTCGAACTCACAGACCGTGAGATCATGACCCGAGCCGAAGCCGGAGGCTCAACTGACTGAGCCACCCAGGCGCCCCAGAAGGAGTCAGCCTGGCAGGACAACGAAAACTGATGAAGTCAGTCTGGTAACCTCAGCAAATAACACTGGCTACTGCCAGGACCCAGTGTTGGGAGGGGGCTTGTGTCACGACCCAGTGGGGTCTCCTGACTATTCGGATACAAATGGAAAGCAAAGTAGCTTCCGTGAGGCAATGACCGCCCCCATCGTAGATACTGAGGCTCAAGGGCGCATTCACGGGAATCTTACGGAACTCCAAACCCACAGACACCCTCTGGGGGCGCTTGTGATTTCCATCAACGTACTGTGACGAGCCTCACCCCAAGAACAGATCAGAACGAGACATATCCCAGAGAGCAGTCGGCAGGGATAGGAACTATTCTGAATACCACCCACGTCCTCACCACAGGAAGGAGGCGGGCCCTGCCGTACAACAGCATCCCATGGGAAGCAGTCTCCGTACCCGTTTGTGAGCTGAGACAAGGTGACTGGCTGTGTCCCCAACTGACTTGGAACCCAGACATAAGTGAATCATGGCCAAGTGTAATGATGTCTGTCGATAATAACATATACGATACGTGGCTGTATTCATTTCCTGCGGCTGCTGTAACAAATTACCACAAACCTGGACGTCTTAAAACAACAGACATTTATTCTCTCACAATTCTGCAGCCTAGAGGTGGGAAATCAAGGTGTGGGTACCAGGGGAGAATCCTTCCTTTTCTCTCCCAGCTTCTGGGAGCCCCCACGTTTCCCTTGACTTGTGGCCGCATCTCTCCAATCTCTGACTCCATTTGCATGTTGGTCTTCTCCTTCTCTGTCTCTTCTACCCTTCTTCTGAGGACCCCAGGCATATTGGATTAGGGACCACTCTCCCCCAGTAGGACCTCATCTTAACCAATTTCATTCTGCAATGACCCTATCTCCAAACAAGCTCACATTCACAGGTGCCAGATGTTAGGGGGACACAATTCAGCCTATAACAATGGACTGGAGTCAGTTCTGTGGGGAAAGCATGGCAAATACCTGTGTATCTGCTCTGTCATGAAATCGAATCGTGCCACAGCCATACCAGGGGCCATACGGTATAACACTAGCATGGTTGGTTATCACGCTAACTAGAACTTGACCGGCCCATTTTCCCGAAGGGCAGACGGACTTGTTAGGGAAAGAGAGCAACCACGGGAATCAGAATTGAGTTTGGAAAATGGTTGCAGAAGCGGCCCCCGTTGCATATTTCTTCCTGGGTTTCAGTTCTCCAGACGTTACCTGAAACTTCCCCCCCTTCTTCATACTAACCTGGAGCAGGAAAAGAGAGGGGGTAGACAGTTTTAAGATGTATCTGCCCGTAACACTGGGCATCCCAGCGAATCTGCCGGGCCACTTTTAAATAACTTCTATGTCCCCATCTTGAATAAAACACA
This sequence comes from Panthera pardus, assembly GCF_024362965.1. Taxonomy (NCBI): domain Eukaryota; kingdom Metazoa; phylum Chordata; class Mammalia; order Carnivora; family Felidae; genus Panthera; species Panthera pardus. The sequence continues at coordinate 311,389 of NW_026527024.1, forward strand.
TTTCATAATTTACTCCTATCCTCTATTTTACTCCCACCCCTGTTCCTCCTGTATAACTTTCTCCCACAGCTGCGGAGGCCAAACGAGAGGGGCTCAGGACTCAGAGGTGGATGATGACCTCCTTTCACGGACTCATTCCTCCCTCTCATTATCTCAACCCCGGAGTATTACCTGTCGCGGGGGATTCTTTGTGCGGGTGCGTGTATTACTCTGTAATGCAATTCCCTAACAGCCTCTTGAAAACCCCAGCACAGCCGGAGTGTGTAATCTGTTAACCAGGCTTGTCTGAAGCAGGTAGACCTTTCCTCGGCTTTCCTCTGGGTTAAGAGAGAAAGACATAAATATGAGAAATGGGCTTTTAACCGTATTTGCCTGGATTTCTATCCAGGTCTATCCTGAAAAGCTGGAAAAGGAAAGGAGGAACAGCCACCACGGCCGAAAAACCAGTCTTGTAGCTGCAAGGGTCTGTGGTTCTAGTTGTTCCTCCTGCAGCCTCTGGGGGGAGCACTAAGGTGGGTGACGGTCAAGCAGGTGGGGTGAGTAAGTTTCCATTTCCAGCCAGGAAAGGAGCCAAGATGCTTTGTGGTTTAAAACAAAAAACCTTGATTGAATAAATACGAGCCTGGGGAGTGTTCTTTGTAGCAAGCCTAATTTGTGGCATTTGTGCCAAGATGCTTCGAGCAACTCTACAAATATGTATCGAGTGGGGCCATGCACCAAGCACGTGGCCCTGCGATGAAAGTGGGTGGAGATAACCAATGGCATCTCTTGTCTTTAAAACTCCGGGACTTGGGGCAACTGGGTGGCTCAGTCGGTTAAGCGTCTGGCTCTTGATTTCAACTCAGGTCACAATCTCTCGGTTTATGTGATCGAGCCCCATGTCAGGCTCTGTGCTGATGGTGCAGAGCCTGCTTGGGATTTTCTCTCTCTGCCTCTCTCCTGCTCATGCACGCTCTCTCTGCCTCAACAGAAATAAATATTTAAAAACCATAAAAAAAAATTTTCCTTAAGAAAAAAACCCTTCCTCAATCATTGGGAAGCTTGAAAACATTACACCAAGTGAAATAAGCCAGACATAAAGGGATGAACGTATGATTTGGAAATATCTAGAAGAAGCAAATTCATAGAGACAGCAAACAGAATAGAGGTTACAAGGGGCTGGGTGGGGAGGGCAGGTATGGGAGCTACTGCTTAATAACTTGGGGTGATACAGTTCTTCAGTCCACAAACTCAGTTCCCAAAACAGGCGCTGTGGGATTCTGGTTCCAGAGTCATCTGTCACCCCCTCGAGCAGCTTAGATCAGCCTCCTGCCCCTCCCACCCGAGTCCCACTCAGATGTGACCCACCAGCCTGAGCCCCAGCTGCCAGCGCACAAGGAGAGGTTCACAGGTGATACTGTTCTTTGGCAGGCACACGGATCTTTCCAGAATGCTCTGCAAACCTGAGAGGGATTAACACAGGAGGCTGTGCTTCTAGGAGCCTGGAGGTGGGGGAACTCGGCCTCCTCTGGGTTGCAGGGAGACAGAAAGAACAAAGAACACTTTCAATCACATCTTTTGGGACTCCTGGCACACCCTGGAGCCCCATTTCCATCTGAAAGGTGAGTACCTCTCCCCGGTCCTGGTTTGTGATGACTTCCGTTTCTCAAGTGCAAAAGAGCCAGGCCAAGAAGAAAGCCCCTCAAAGGAATGGCTCGTGAGACTGTTTCCTTTACGCCTCTGTTATTCCCGTGAGGCTAAAAGAGCCCGGGATACCATAAAAGGCACTTGGCACGTCGTTCTGAAAAGTGCAGGAAAAGTGTGACGTTCTCAGGGTGAGGTTATAAATCTGGTTGATATTAATCAGGTGCTACGGGGATGGCCTCTGGTGGGTCAGGAAGCTCCCAGGTGGCGGGTCAGGTCCCCTCAGAAGCCCCTCATGTGGCCCCGGTACCCCACTGCCCCTCTCTGTAAAATTCTGGGCAATTAGTGCCAAACAAAAACAGAATGATTACGTATCTTCTGACTGAGCACCAGCATACAGGCTTATGGGTCCATCACTCGACGTTGCTTTATCCTGGTAATGGTGAGGACTGAGCTTTTTTTTTTTTAAGTTATTTGAGACAGAGGCAGCATGAGTAGGAGAGGGGCAGAGAGAGAGGATCCCAAGCAGGGTCCGTGTTGCCAGCTCAGAGCCCAACTCAGGGCTCGGACTCCCAAAACTGTGAGATCTTGACCCGAGCCGAAACCAAGAGTGGGACACTTAACCCACTGAGCCACCCAGGCACCCCAGCCCAGGAACTGGGCTTCTTAAAGCCTCCAGATCCCGGCTGTAAAACTCAGGTGTTTGAGATCCGATTATAACCCTGAATTGCCACCTTTAGCTTTTTATCACAATGCTATTGCAAAAATAAATATGTAGAGACAACTTCAGAACTTTCTCTTGATAGATTCGCAGCGTGTGATCTTGGTTCCATTTCATTCTCTTCTCCTCAAGTTCCGATGGTGACGTTTGTCTCAAACCCTGCCTAGAAATTGTCTCAAACCCACTAGAAATTGTACCTAACTCTCCCAGGATAGGGCGCAGGAACTTGAACCTTCAGTCTCGCTTTCCTTCTGGGGCAGGGATGAAGGGCCCCTTAAGGGAAGGTAAAATACATCACTGCGGGTGGTGGGGGTGGGAAACGTGAGTCACACACAACCTACAAATGTCTTGGGAACAGAAAAGCTGGTTCCTCCCGAGTCTCCAGCAGGCAAGTTAGCAGGGTAAGGACCAAAACCTTGGCCCCCTTGTGGGTAGAGCGCCTGCGACATTGTGATGGCGACACTGTGATTTATAAGAAATACATACTTGGTCGTCATCAAAGGTTCCCGGCTCCCAGCTCCCAAGAGCCAGGAGATTCTCAGAGCAGAAGAGCAACAGAATATCTTCTGTTCTGGTACTTGGTCTCCTGTCCCCCTTCCAGAAATCTCCCTGCAGGCACAAAGGTGAAGTGGGTGCCTTGTTACTCAGAACACCAGAGTTTACCTTAACGAGGGGACCATTGGAAAACAACTAAGGGTGGAGCTGGTTGCCAGGGAACCAACCAACCCTGCGATCTACTGACCTCTGGGGAGGGAAGGGGGGTCGGGAGTTGAATCAATCACATTACTTAATCAATTGTAATTATGCAATGAACCCTCCATTAAAAACCCAAAAGGGGCACCTGGGTGGCTCGGTCGGTTAAGCACCTGACTTGGGCTCAGGTCACGGTCTTGTGGTTGGTGAGTTCGAGCCCCGCTTCTCTTTCTCTCTCTGTCCACACACACACACACACACACACACACACACACACACACAGACAAAAGGACAGGGTTCAGAGAGCTTCCCGGTTGGGGACGCGGTTGGGGAGCAAATAGAATGTGGACGTTCTGAGCTCTCTCCCCCACCCCTTGGTCCATGCACCTCTTCCATCTGGCTGTTCCCGAGTTCGATCCTTTTATAATCAACCGGTGGTCTTGTAAGTAAAATGCTTCTGAGTCCTGTGAGCCACTCTAGCAAATTAATCAAACACAGGGAGGGGGCAGTTGGGACCTTCGATCTGTGGCCAGTGGGTCAGCCCAACAACCTCGGCTTTCCACTGGCTTCTGAAGTTGGGGGCTGGGGAACAGTCTTGGGGGACTGAGACCTTAACCTGTAGGGTCCGACGTTCTCTCCAGTGTCAGAATGGAGCAGTAGGGCACCCGGCTGGCGTCTGAGAACCCCGTCTACACATTGGAATGGAGTCCAAAACCCAACCAGCACTTTTAGTGAAGTTACTGATCAGAGTGTGATGGGCCTTCTCCACCCCAGGGAGGAGTTACACACACCGCAGGCAGGAACAAGGCGCTGTCACGTTTCTTCCTGGAACGTTTGTGACAGGGCTTGGAAGGACCTTGGTGAAGGAGGAGTCTCATTTTCCTTATCTATAAGGACTTGTGCCCACCACAAGGGCAGTAGAAAAAGGTCAGCCTGGAGGGCTCTCCCGAGGCAGCAAAAAGTGGGGCCCGACCCCTCCGCCTTTACCCAAAACTGAAGACAGATGGTCACAAAATCTTTGACCAAGTGCTGTGTGAGGGACTGAGGGAGGAGCCAACAAGGGCAGTACCAGAGCGACAGGAGGTAAGGGAGAGAATTGTTCTGGATGTTCTGCCAGGAGCAGCCACCTCCCGTCACGCCAGGTGACAGGAACATCTGGATGTAGCAGGTATGAATCTGCACTGGCCATCGACGCGGGCGTGTTTTCACCAGGCGCCCTGCGTGGGGCCACCAACAGGAGATGTGTTGCGGTCACTTGAGGCAAGAAGGGAAGGCAACCAAGCAGTGTGTTGGCCTCTTTTTTTTTTTTTTTTTAATGTTTATTTATTTTCAGAGAGAGAGGGAGAGCCGGGGAGGGGTAAAGCGAGGAAGAGAGGGAATCCCCAGCAGGCTCTGTGCACTGTCAGAGCAGAGCCCAACACCAGGCTCGAACTCACGATCTGCAAAATCAGAACCTGAGCCGACATCAAGAGTCAGACGCGTAACCGGCTGGGCCGGCCAGGCGCCCCCCCACCGTGTGCTGACCTCCTTAAACATGAGATTCTTAGCATCCATCTCAGTGGAAGCAGCCGGGAGGCCCCTGGGATGCCCGTTAACAAAGCCTAGAAAAATAACTTACAAAAGAAAAGTTAAGGGATGTTGATTGCAAGACATACTGGGTTAAAGAAGAGGAAGCCAGTGAAGATTACCGAGGTCCCTGAGCCTAAGGCCAGACTTTCTTCTCTCTGGGGACCTGAAAGTTGCCAGGCCACCCACCCCGCCCCCAGGCCAGCCCACTTAATCTCTGCACCTGAGGCCGTTCTGCATTACTGCAGGCCTAGCTGGGATGTGGCTTCCTGCCTACAAATGGGCACCTTCCTCTGCAGGGAGCTGGGCCCCATCCCCTTCCCACCCCCAAGCAGCTAGCTGGAGGCCTGCCCCAAATAAACAGGACCCCCAGGACCGAGGCAATTGTGCTTCCAAACACCAGGCTGAACCACCCCCTGGATATTACAACTAGACTCGGTCAGGCTCAAGTTCATCCCGTCCCTGGGGGCAGACAGCCTCCCCGGCCCCTCGCCACCCATAGCTCAGGTCCCGTCTCTGGCTGGCCCCAAGCACAGAGCCTCAGCACCCCATTCAGAGTGCGACATTTGGAGGCAGCACGGTCTCATTAAACACTTGGTGCAATTAAAACAGAGACTTCCTTTCTGAAAACTTGCATTTTCCCCCAGCGTGTCAAGTCACATATGCCGTGAGAAGGGGGACCCACCTGTAGCAGAAGAAGTTTATGCGTGTTTATTGGAAAATAATGAGGGAAAGCAATCTGATTTCAGGCTTTCTTGGGAAACTTGTCCTGGTCGTTGGGACAAGTCATTGGCATCTAGAAGACAACATATTGACTGCAAAATATCACAAGGTTTCCAACCACGCGGCCTGCCCTGCCGGAGGAGGTACCCAGGTGCCAGGCTAGCAAACAAAACTTGAGCGTCTCCAGAGAATATGCCCCATCTTCCTTCCAACCCGTTCACCGGCGAATTTCCTTGACTCTCACTGAAGAAAACTCCAGAAGACCATGTCTGTCCTCTGCCTAAGACCTGCCTCTTTCTGCTTCTGTTTGCTGGGCTGCTTCTTACTCCGTCCCGTCTGCCACAGGAAGGTGGGAGCTCTCCTGGGTGATGGCCTTTTCCAAGTGCTTGGAGAGACTTCCCAATACGGAGTGACTGCCAGGGTATCTCTGCAGAAGCAGAGAAGATGGGAGTTAGAAAAACAAAATCCTTTGGGCCCCCTGGGTGGCTCAGTCCGCTAAGCCTCCAACTCTTGATTTTGGCTCAGGTCATGATCTCAAGGTCTCATGAGTTCGAGCCCCGCATCGGGCTTCATGCTGATGGCGTGGAGTCTGCTTGGGATGCTCTCTCTCTGTCCTCCCCCCGCTCATGCTGGCTCGCTCGCTCGCTCTCTCTCTCTCTCTCTCAAAATAAATAAACCTAAAGAAAAAGAAAAGAAAAGAAAAATCCTTCTTTGTGATTTTTGACCTGCAATGACTGTGATTATTCAACCTGACCATCATGCTGGTCTATATCATGCTTTCAGGAGACATATTTCCATTTACTGCCATCTGAGCACACGGGCCAGCATAATTTTATTTTTAGTCCTAGGTTGAGGGACTAACTTAGAGATAATATTCATCAAAAGTTATAAATTCCTATTAAAAATGTATATGGTTTAAATGTTAGTTCCCTCCTTTCCAATGGCTGTTGCCTTCAGAACTGCTTTTAGTGAGCAGGTCAGCCTTGGGGGCAACACATTGCAGAGGAGCAAAGTGAACAAGAACCCCTTGTGTTGGGGAGCCTGGGTGACTCAGTCGGTTAAGCGTCCGACTTCGGCTCAGGTCACGATCTCACGGTTCGTGGGTTCGAGCCCCGCGTCAGGCTCTGTGCTGACAGCTCAGGGCCTGGAGCCTGCTTCAGATTCTGTGTCTCCCTCTCTCTCTCTGTCCCTCCCCTGCTCATACTTTGTCTGTCTCTCAAAAATAAATAAAGATCTAAAAAAATAAAAAATTAAAAAAGTGATTTCCCGTTAAAAAAAAAAAAAAAGAACCCCCTGTGTTGGGGGGCCCCTGGCTGGCTCAGTTGGTAGAGCATGTGACTCTTGACCTCAGGGTCATGAGTTCAAGCCCCCCGATGGGTGGGAAGTCTACTTTGAAGAAATGGTGAAAAAGAGACAAAACAAAGAACACCCCAGTGTCCCGGCAGGTGCTCCCTGGAAAACCGCAGCCACAAAGCAGCTGTCGCTCTCAAAGACTAACGCAGAGAGTAGCCATTCCAAGAGCTTCCCGAAGAAAGGTCCTGCAGAATGCTGGCCCCCCCGCTGTTCAGGACTTCCAAGATGCTTTGTGATCTATAGAAATCTGTCTTCTCTGCTTCTTCCCCTCGTCTTGCCTTCCATGGCTGTCAAACCTGCTTTCCCACAGTTGGAACTGGATGAGAGAGGACCCCTGTGGAGAGGGAGGGCAGGCCAATTTAATGCCACAGTTCTGAGTGATCAGACGGATTCATCGCTGAGAAAGCAGAGGGTGCGGGCACCGTAGCCCAGAGCTGTGTCGTAGCGCCACGGCCAATTCAGCCAAACGTTGAGCGCCTGTGGTTAGGGGAATGAGCAGAGGAACCAGAAATGAATGTTCTCAAGGAACCACGTGTTCTTTTATATACATATATGTAAATATATATATATATATATATATATATATAAACGAATATATCTCTCGGGGCGCCTGGGTGGCTCAGTCGGTTGGGCGGCCGACTTCGGCTCAGGTCATGATCTTGCGGTCCGTGAGTTCTAGCCCCGCGTCGGGCTCTGTGCTGACAGCTCAGAGCCTGGAGCTTGCTTCATATTCTGTGTCTCCCTCTCTCTGACCCTCCCCTGTTCATGCTCTGTCTCTCCCTGTCTCAAAAATAAATAAACGTTAAAAAAAAATTTTTTTTAAAAGAATATATCTCTCAAATATATATATTTATATATATTACATATTTATATATTTATATATTATATATATATATATATATATATATATATATTTGAGAGGTAACATGCACGCAAGTAGGGGAGGGGCAGAGAGAGAGGAAGAGAGAGAATCCCAAGCAGGTTCCACACCGTCAGCACAAAGCCCAACATGGGGCTCAATCTCATGACCCTGGGATCATGACCTGCACTAAAACCAAGAGTTGGACGCCCAACCGACTGAGCCACACAGGTGCCCTTCGAAGAACCGCGTGTTCTGACTAGCCTTAACTGGCTACACAGCACGAGATAACTTCTCAGTCTCTTGGGCCTGTTTTCCTACCCAAATAGAAAGAATGAAAGCCATCAATGCACATAAAGCGATGTTCAAAGTGCCTAACACCAAATTACAAGCCAACAAATATAAGTTATTTTTATTGGGATAAACTTTTGGAGTCCCGTAAGAAAGGTACAGGAGTTTAAAGAAAAGGATATTTTCTTTGGGTGGAGTTGTCGGGAAAGGTTTCATGGAAAAAGCATTTCTGTAATAGATCCTGGAAGGATCTGTGGGATTTAAGCCAGACAAGTGTGAGGGAAGGGCTTCCGGGCAGGCTGACCTGCGTGAGTCATGGCACGTGGGCAGGAAACCAGTGACATCCGGAGAGGCAAGAGGAGGGACTCGTCCGAGTGGAGTTTCTGAATCCTAAACTGGTTCTTCTGTAAGTGACACGAAAAACATCAGACTTTCATCATGTGTTTACAATGTTTCAGGCGCCGTGTGAAGGCCTTTAATGCACCTGCTCACTTGCCCCTCACGGCCCCCGTGTTCATAACTACCCACCGCTCCCACGCCGCATAATATCCCAAGGTCACACCTCTGGCAAGTGGTGAAATCAGAATTTAAACCCCGTTGTTCTGACTGCAGAGACTGTGTTTAAATGGGATCCACAAGAAGGCTGGTTCCCAGAAAGACCAGGCACAGGATAAATCACACGTCTGCAGAGATGAAAATGGGGCAAGGTACACATCAACACGACTGCCTAGGACCCAGAGACCAGCAAGGTCGGACAAACCGGTGACAAGTGTCGTGGGAGGCAAGCTGACCCCTTGCCGCACGTTCAGGGTCTTGGGCTCACGTTGGGTAGTTTGCAATGATTCTAAAACCACTGCTGTAACTCTTTCAGCCTCAGACCTACGTGACCTCTGTGAAAGCCTGATCCTTCACAACAGGGAGCAGGAAGCCCCAAGTTTAAATACTTCAGGTTTTAGGGGTACCTGGGGGACTCAGTCGGTTAAGCGTCTGACTTTGGCTCAGGTCATGATCTCACAGTTTGTGGGTTCGAGCCCCGCGTCGGGCTCTGTGCTGACAGCTCAGAGCCTGGAGCCCGCTTCGGGTTCTGTGTCTCCTTCTCTGTCCGCCCCTCCCCTGCTCGCACTCTGTCTCTCTCTCTCTCTCTCAAAAATAAATAAATGTTAAAAAAAATCTTTTAATACTTCGGGTTCCTTTCATTAGCTACAACCTTGGCCACTTCACTGGGAGCAAGTTATTTTGAGGTAAAGCCCTGTCCCTCAAACACTTTACCTTTTCTCTACAAGTTTCCAGGTAGGGCAAGGTCAGAACGTTGACCTTTAGAGTCTGTCGTGCGTCCTCAGGTCAGAAACCACACCGGGTTCCTCTGAGTGAGCCCGTGTCCCAGAACTGCTGACATGTCCCACACAGCAGCTCGTGCTACGCCCACCAGAGATGCTGTCATTCCTGCCCCAGGTTGCGTCTCCAAGGCATCGCTGACAGCAGGAAGTAAGTCTGTTCAGTGTCCCCTCGGTCGGAAATTACAAAGGGGTTCAGGGCTAATCCCTTCACGAGAGAGCAACGAAGACAAAGCCAAGGGAAACTATTTTTCATTTTCTTTCCATTTTTTTCTTTCTGGTGTCCCTGTGCGTGCGTGTGTGTTTCTTGGGTGGACAATAAGCACATCACTCTGGAGACTTTCCATAGGCTCACGGCAACCACCTATTTAAGGCGAAAAGCGTTCTGTTCTTTGTGTTTAACACCAATCCACAAAATGTAATATACTCGTCTGGAATCAGGTCAATAAACAAAAATGCGTGTTTTTTAAGTTTATTTTGAAAGACAGCACGTGCACACGAGCGGGAGAGGGGCAGACAGAGAGAGGAAGAGGGAGAAAATCCCAAGCAGGCTCAGCTCTGTGAGCGCCGACACAAGCCCAAATTCTATAATAAATCCTTTCCAGCACCCTCCTACTAAGAGAGTACACAGCTCTCCATTGTGTGTGTTCTCCCTCTTTGCAACAAATAATAAGCCGACCTGTTCAACTCCAGGTGTGTTCCTAGAGTTCCTGCTCCTATTTGGGTAAAAGGGGTGACGTGATCCTTCCACCTTAAATAGTTATTCAACTTTCATGTTAGAGCCACTTTGACGTGCTCCATATAAATTACACTGTTCAGTTCTCCCCAGTTGCCAGTTCGGTGATTCAGCCAACACATATTTGTTTATGCCTACTGTCCAGAACTTCTCTCTTCTACTTCTCTGGCAGTAACTTCTGGAGACCCCAAGACCACCCCCATTTTGTGACATCCTATTATCTGTGTAGAATACAGAGCTTTAGAACTGGAAGGGATCTTTCCTTCACAAATCATTAAACTGCTACCCAGAGAAGTTCACCAGCTTGCCTGGAGTTCACTCGTTTTCTCCTGGGCTCTCTTTCTCTTTGCACCAAACATGCATCTTGGGTTGGTCCCTGGAAACAGAACTTGAGAGGGGGATTTGCCTGCACATAGCTTATTGAGGACAGGCTCCCAAGAGAGACCCGTAAAGAAGAGTGGGGGAGCAGGACAGGATGGGGAGTAAGCCAGTTAAGGATGTGATCCCCAACAAAACCCACAGAAAGTATTTTTAATCCATTTGCTCCCAACTGGGGCATATTTGTTCCCAGGGGTATTTGGCAACGGCCGGAGACGTTTTGTCATAACTGAGGGAGTGGGTGCTACTGACATCTGGTGGATAAAGCCCAGGGCTACTGCTAAACTTCCAACAATGCACAAGACGGTCCTACAATTAAGACTTATCCAGACTGATGTCAACCATGCCACCTGCGTTGAGAAATTCTGGCCAACTATGAAGACAGAAGGGTTCAACAATTGGGGGCCGCAAGCCTGAGACCCAAGCCAGCCAGACCACAGGGACACCACCAAACTCCCTATTGAGGAGGGACTGAGGGACAAAGCCCCAGATCACATAGAATATTTGGAATCAGTGGAGGCATTTGACTGTGTTTGCAAATTCAGTCAACATTTTTATTAATAGAGTGCATTATTCTCAAGCAAATTCTTTCTAAATTCCAAGTTTGATCTTTAAGTGAAGGGAGCACGATGTGCCAGAAAGGCCACACAGACCTTAGAGCTGACTTTGAACTCCAGCTTCGGCATTTCTGAATAGTATGTCTTCAAGCAGTTACTTAAGGTTCTCAGGTCTCAGTTTCCGCCCCAGGAGATGGTGATCATCAAACTTGCCTGTGTGAGGCCATTACACAAGTTGGAGGAAGCAGGAAGTGAAAAGAATCTGGGGCATTCAGATTCCAGCAGGTACTGAATTAATGAGAGCTATTGCTAATGTTATTACTGTATTAGGAATTGGTCAAATAAAAACTGTTGATCTACAGAGTCCTTCCAGTCATCTGGTCATTAGAGCAGTGCCCAGGCAGTGGAGAACTGCCTCAATGAGGAGACACAAACTTCAACTTACCAAAAATCTAGGATTGCACCCCCCAGGTTTCTGGAAGACAAGACAATGGAGCACACAGAAAAGGAAACAGAGCACAGAGCACATGTGCACACACACACACACAACAAGGACACAGGCACCTCACAGTCAGGTGAGTCACCTCACCCCAGAAGAGGGAAGCCCCTGCCCAGGGTCAATGGAACACCCATGAAGCCCCAGGACAACTGAATCATGAAAGCTGAATTAAACAGAGTAGTGAAAATCTGTGGCACAAAACCAGACACCCAGATCAATGGAACAGAATAGAAAACCCAGAAACGGACCCACAATCATACGGCCAACTCATCTTTGACAAAGCAGGAAAGAATATCCAATGGAATAAAGACAATCTCTTCAGCAAGTGGTGCTGGGAAAACTGGACAGCGACATGCAGAAGAATGAACCCGGACCACTTTCTTACACCATACACAAAAATAAACTCAAAATGGATAAAAGACCTCAATGTAAGACGGGAAGCCATCAAAATCCTCGAGGAGAAAGTAGGCAAAAACCTCTTTGATCTTGGCCACAGCAACTTCTTACTCAACATGTCTCCGGAGGCAAGGGAAACAAAAGCAAAAATGAACAATTGGGACCTCATCAAAATAAAAAGCTTCTGCACAGCGAAGAAAACAATCAGCAAAACTAAAAGGCAACCGACGGAATGGGAGAAGATATTTGCAAACGACATATCAGATAAAGGGTTAGTGTCCAAAATCTATAAAGAACTTATCAAACTCCACACCCAAAAAACAAATAAGCCAGTGAAGAAATGGGCAGAAGACATGAATAGACACTTCTCCAAAGAAGACATCCAGATGGCCAATCGACACGTGAAAAAATGCTCCACATCACTCATCATCAGGGAAATACAAGTCAAAACCACAATGAGATACCACCTCACACCTGTCAGAATGACTGGCATTAACAACTCAGGCAACAACAGATGTTGGCGAGGATGTGGAGAAAGAGGATCTCTTTTGCATTGTTGGTGAGAATGCGAGCTGGTGCAGCCACTCTGGAAAACAGTATGGAGGTTCCTCAAAAAATTAAAAATAGAACTACCCTACGACCCAGCAATTGCACTAGTAGGTATTTATCCACGGGATACAGGTGTGCTGTTTCGAAGGGACACATGCACCCCCAGGTTTATAGCAGCATTATCGACAGTAGCCAAAGTATGGAAAGAGCCCAAATGTCCATCGATCAGTGAATGGATAAAGAAGATGTGGTATATACATATACAATGGAGTATTACAATGGCAATTACTGCCATTTGGAACTAGAGGGTATTATGCTAAATGAAACTAGTCAGAGAAAGACAAATATCATATGACTTCACTCATATGAGGACTTTAAGATACAAAACAAGAACATATGGGAAGGGAAGCAAAAATAATAAAAACGGGGAGGGGGACAAAACATAAGACACTCTTAAATATGGAGAACAAGCACAGGGTTGCTGGAGGGGTTGTGGGAGGGGAGATGGGCTAAATGGATAAGCGGCATTAAGGAATCTACTCCTGAAATCATTGTTGCACTGTATGCTAACTAATTTGGATATAAATTCAAAAAAAAATTTTTTTAAAGAATAATAAAAATTTAAAAAAAAGAAAATCTGGATTCTCCAGGGACGCCTGGGTGGCTCAGTCAGTTAAGCATCCGACTCTTGATTTCGGCTCAGGTCATGATCTCCCGGTTCACGAGTTTAAGCCCCCCATTAGGCTCTGCACTGACAGTGCAGAGCCTGCTTGGGATTCTCTCTCTGCCTCTCTCTCTTTCACTCTCTCAAAAATAAATAAGCTTTTTAAAAAACTAATAAAATAAAATCTGGACCTTCCAGATAGGACATCAAATTCAGTTTGGCCACAAGAGGTTGAGAAAAACTTCATGCAAAAAGGCTCCATTCCCAGCTCTACTTACAAAGCAAAACTATTCCATTTTCCTGTGGTTTTGTCTGTATAAAGCCAAACTGGTCTGGCAGACTTGGTTCCCAGGGCTGATGGGGGGGAGGGGGGGGCCTATAGCATGGCACCCAAGAGACACAGAGCTGTGTGTCCCAGCCATGGGCTTTCACCCGTCCCAGACACCTGTAATTACTCAACCTTGTCCCCTCCTCCCCCCACAGGCACACCCCGCCCCGCCCACCCAGGGGCCTCCTCCAATCCTCGGCAAACTCAGAGGCATCTGGAGAGTAGAGGGACCTTCCCTTCTCTCTGCGGCAGCTTTATGACACTTTCAAAGGAAAACCGCCCTCTGGTAGCACGTGGCTTTGCAAACAGATAACATTTCTGGAGCTCACACACTCTGAAGGGATTCGAGATGACAGATGTGACCCACATGATCTATGACAGATGCAGCCCCTAGAAAATGTCAGTGTTAATATTTAATATTATTTGAATAACTGCTCTGTTTGTCTCACTTAACATGGCAGGCACCAGTGGGCAGACGGCTGGCTGCATGTCCCCCCGGGTACTCGGGGGGAATGCGGCTTATCGAAAATGCTCAATCAGCAAGATGTTCAATAATTCAGACGTGAGATTCAGATTTGCTTTGGGAAATTACATTAAACTTGTTCAACATGACTTAGGGAGACCCCAGAGCGCTGGGTACACAGAATCCACTTTGTCCGATGGTAGTTACAAATGCTATAGAAATGTACCAGTGGGGTTTGAGGCTCTGTTGATCAAAGCTGAGAAGGTATAACATTTAGAGAAAAAATAAATAAAGATCTTTATTAAAATATGACAGTCAGTTCTCATTCTATGCCTCAAAGGCAGAGCAGAGAGTACCTTCTTTATCCTTCTCTGTCCCCTCACCACCCCGCCCTCCCCCACCCATCCCCAGAGCCTGTCGTAGAATCTCAACAACTATCTAAAATGCTGCTCAACTCCCAAAACCTGCAACACACATATTCCTTTTGGAATCCTTTTTGAGACTCACCTTCCTGAAGGGTCCAGTCACCTTCTAAGGGTTTCAAATCTAGATAGTTCTTTAGAGATATTAGAAGCATTTGCAGTTGCCCAGGGGACAGCCTCTAGGAAAGTTCTTGGTTCTGTTGACAGGGTAGTTCAAAGTGAATAGATCAAAGGAGAATTGAGACAAATCCCCACCTTGGGGGCACCTGCCCTGCTCATCCCCCAGAAGCGCAAGGCCAGGAGAGGTTAAAGGCAGCACTTTGTAGATGACTGTGGAAGTGATTCTCAGCCATTGGAGGGGCACCAACACTTGGGAGACTTTGCCATGCTCTGTGATGTTTTCCCCACCTGTGTCGCTTTGGGCAATCAGGGATGGGGCCAGGGTGAGGCAAGCCCAGGGCAGTCCTGAGGGCCAGGCCCACCTCGGGGGTTTGTACCCTGGGGGCCTTGTTCACCTCACCCTAGTCCCGGCCCCACCTTCCTTCAGTCCCTCCCATTCATTCTGATAATGTGATTTCAGAGTTCTGAGAAAATGAAGCACGTGTCTTGGATGTACATCCATCCAAGAGGCCATTCATCAGCCATCGGACGACAACGTTGTGCCTGTTCGGAGAGGGCAACATGAGAGTTTCTTCAACCCAATTCAAGAATCGTTTTCGAATGTGTCCTTAGCCGAAGGCATTTTTCTAACCTGCTAGAGGATGCCAAAATAAGTGAGCAGAGGGCTCCTCTCCCCCACCCAGGGTTCGTGTTTAGGAATGAAGGCTGAGGGAGGTAAGGCTTGTCAAAGTGCCTGATGGCGGCTAGGGTCTGAGGCAGGCACAACCGGCCACAACCGCTCCCTCACTCCTGTTTAGACCTTCGGAGTCTTTGGACAGGCAGATGTGATCCCTTGGGGAAGGGACACCCATTTGCCTTGGGCGAAGCTTATAAGGACGCTCTGGCTGAATCGAGATGTCAGTCAGCCAGTCTGAAGGAATCCATATGCGATAATACTCACTGATCAAATCATCCATTTGAGTTGTACTTTACTTAAATGATATCAACTCAGTAGACAAGAAGATTAAAACCATAGCAAAGGGGGTTTGAGTTCTTTTCTGAGCGCTTTGGTTTATCTACAAAGTGCACCTCGAGGTCCTTAGGAGGGATTTTTTTGTTTTGTTTGTTTTTTCAGAGAGACAAGGCACACATGGGGGAGGAGCAGAGGGAGAGAGAGAATCTCAAGCAGTTTCCGTGCTCAGCACGGAGCCCCACATGGGGCTCAATCCCACAACCCTGGGATCATGACCTGAGCTGAAGTCAAGAGTCGGATGCTCAACCGACTGAGCCACCCCGGGGGCCCCAGGACAGGGTTTTTTAAAACCCCTTTTAAAATCCTTAAAAACAAAACCGTTAACTGATCTCCAGTTTCCTTTAGAAATGTGTGCTTTTACCAATTTTCCGTGTCCACGATCTACATTCCCGTTCGCGCAGTCACTGAAATGAATCAGTGGGCACACATCCTCAACAGAGGGAACATTTCTGTGCGAGATGGAGGGGTTTGTGTGAGCAGAAGTATAATTACAGCACCACCTTCAGGAAACTAAAAGTCTCTCTTTGCAAAGCACTGCGTTTGTAGTTCCAAGGGACCTAAAGATGTTCCCGGGTTTGAAGATAAATCTCTCCTGCGTGCCCTGAGAAGAGTAGGTGAGGCAAAGGATAAACACAGGGCAGCCTTTTGCGGCGAAACGTAATAAAAATCTTCCAGATAACCACAGAGTCCCTAAGGATTTAGTGTTCCTGGAGCCAGAGAGGGTGTGACTTCCTTGTTTTATAGCTGTGTGTTTTATTACAGATAGCTAGAGGAGAAGAAAAACTTAAAAGGGGGAATCAAAGTTGCCTGCATTACAAGGGAGATGCCTCTGTTTTCCTGAACCTTTTACGGACTGACAGAGCCAGCGAAAGACCTAGAGAGTTCAGGATGCCGTCTCCTGGCCTGGCAGGAATTTATGCCGATACGCTTTGATGCGCACCAGGGAGATACATGCATGTCTGGGAACGAACCCCTCCGTTGCAGAAATTTAGGCCCCAGATGGTTAAAATACAGAGCTTGACTTCAGAGAGCCATCAGAGGTTAGAACTAAAAGGAGTTTGGTGTATAGATGAGGAAACTGAAGCCTGGAGAGGTTACTCACCCTGCCCGCGGCCACTCAGCCACCAGAGCAGTGGAAAAACGCCAGTGTCCTTCACCAAGGAGGCATGAAAATTGGTCCAGTCTCTCAGGCAAATGACCATATGCTTTAGCGACGGGACTTGCTCTCACACTGACCTTAGCGCTGGAGAAGGGGAACCTTTCCCCCCTGAGCCTGTGCTGCGAGGACCCTCTCCTCTCCCTCTGCTGGCTGGGCTCCCCCATTAAGCCAGGAGTTCAGGGAGTTTAGACAACATGCCCAAGGCCCACCCCCACCTTTACGTCAGACTCCAGGTATCTGGGACTCTGAAATTCCCTACCCGACAGCCCTGAGGCAGCTCTTGGGGTCTAGGAAGGCCACCCAAGGGCGGGCAGGGTGTGAGCACTTGCTGGAAAGCAAAGTGTGGGTGGTGCCAGAGCGTGTGGATGGCACCATCTGGGGGGTCGACATGCATGCACACAGGCCCGCTCACAACCGGACAGAAAGCTGGGCGTGGGAAAAGCCAGAAGTCGGGCCATGGGCCGGTGCGTGGGGTTCTGTCCACCTCAACGGGAGAACATTCCTTCACGGAGCTCTAAGGAACCGGAAAGTTCTAAACTCGAACCTGTCACTCCAGCAGGTAGGTTTGTCTAGTACTAAGCCCTGAGAGGGTCATACATTTGGAGATCTGACAAAGTATAAATGGTGTGGGCTCTTTCCAGACTTTCACACAGAGGCTTGTGAGATATTAGAAAATACGCATGCTGGTCTCTGCCCCCAGTTCCTGACACAGAGGTCAGGAATTGGAATTTCCTGGGTGACAGGGGTGTCTTTTGTTCCGACGAGGTGATTCTGGGCAGGCTCCCGGATAGCTTCAGGCTGGGGGCTGGTCACCAGAAAGACCAAACTGTGATTTGAAGCTTGGAACTTTCGGCCCCGCCTCCCACCCCTGGGAGGGCAAAGGGGCTGGACACTGAGTTAATGACCGGTCGTGCTTATGTCAGGAAGACTTCATGAAAATGCCCAAGTGCGGGGTTCGTGGCTTGTGAACGCATCTACACGCATGGGAGGGTGCACCCCAAGTCCACTGTGACCTTTCCCAACCTCACCCTATTTTTTTGTCTTTTTTTTAAGTTATCATGGACTTCTTATGACTCATATTAAAGTATAGTTGACATACAATATTATATTAGCTTCAGGCATGCGACATAGTGAACAATTCTGTACGTTATTCAGTGCTCACCACGGTAAGTATAGTTACCACCTGTCACCATACGATATTTTCACGTTATTAACTATAGTCCCTGTGCGGTGATTTTCATCTCTAGGACTGACTTTCTAACCGGAAGTTTGTACCTCTTAATCTCCTTCACCTATGTCACCTGTCCCCACGCCCTCCTCCCCTCTGGCAGCCACCAGTTTATTCTCTGTATTTGTGTGTATTTCTCTGTATTTGTTTCTGTTCTTGGTGATTTTGGTCTGGTTTTTTAGATTCCTCATGTAAGTAAAATCATATTTGGTTTTTTCTCTTATTTCACTTAGTAAAACACCCTCTAGGTCCATCCGCATTGTGACGAATGGCAACATTTCGTGCTGTTTGATAGCTGAGTAATAATACTCCATTGTATAGAGAGACTGCAACTTTTTAAAAAAATTTTTTTTTACATTTATTTATTTTTGAGAGACAGAGACAGAGCGCGAGTGGGGGAGGGGCAGAGATAGAAGGAGACACGGAATCCCCTGCGCTGTCAGCACAGAGCCCGATGCAGGGCTCGAACTCACAAACTGTGAGATCACAACCTGAGCCGAAGTTGGACGCTTCACCGACTGAGTCACCCAGGCGCCCCAGACACCACATCTTTATCCATTCATCTATCCGTGGGCACTCAGGTTGCTTCCATACCTCGGCTACTGTAAATCATGCTGCTATAAACATAGGGGTGCACATATCTTTTCAAATTAGTGTTTTTGTTTCCTTTGGCTAAATACCCAGCAGTGGAATTATTGGATCGCAGGGTATTTCTGTGTTTAATTTTTTGAGGAAACTCCAGGCCGATTTCCACAGTGGTAGCATCAGTTTACGTTTCCACCAACAGCGCACGAGGGTTCCCCTTTTTCCACATCCTCCCTGGCACTTGTCTCTTGTCTTTTCATTTCAGCCATTCTGACGGGTGTGAGGTGGTGTCTCAGTGTGGTTTTGATTTGCATTTCCCTGCTGATGAGTGATGTTGAGCATCTTTTCATGGGTCTGTTGGCCATCTGGATGCCTTCTATGAAAAAAATGTCTCTTCAGGTCCCTCGACCCACTTTTAATTGGGTTTTGTGAGGTTTTGGTGTTGACCTGCAGATGTTGGGCCCCTGTCGGTGGGTTGCCTTTTCATTTTGTTGATGATTTCTTTTGCTGCGAAAAAGCTTTTTCGTCCGGTGTCATCCCGATAGTCTATTTTGGTTTTTGTTTCCCTTCCCTGAGGAGGTATATTTAGGAAAATGTTGCCGAGGCCAATGTCTGAGAGATTAATGCCTGTGTTCTTTTAGGGGTTTTGTGAGTTCAGGTCTTACATTTAGGTCTTTAGTCCATTTTGAATTTGTTTTTGTGTCTGGTGTAAGAAAGTGGTCCAGTGTCCTTCTATTGCACATGGGTGTCCAGTGTTCCCAACAGCATTACCTGGGGACTTCAGAGGGTGGCTGGCATCTGAGGTAGGGGGCAGGCCTTTGGGACTGAGCTCTCAGCCTGCAGAGTGCGCCTCAACGCCAGGCAGGTGACATTAGATTGCTTGATGTGCAAAGCCTCACACAATCTGTGGTCAAAGTGTTGTGAGTGAGAGTAAAGGAGACACAGGCCCCTGTTTCCCTCCGCATTTCCTGGTTCTGGAGGTCTGAAAGCAACCAAGGGAAGGCCTTTTCTTTATCTCCAGTGTCAGCAGTAGAGAGGAATCGAGAGAAATTGGAGGACTCTTCCTGGGGAAAAAAGAATAATAATAATTTTTTCTGCAGCATTAAATCAAGATTTGAAGCATATTATTTATAGACTTCCCCCCTTCAACCTTATCCTTGAATTAGTAAGCCTTAACAATCCTGATGAATGAAAACCCTTTCTTTCGAAAAGAATTACGTTTCCCTTATGAAAACATCTGAAGTTATTTCCTCAGTTGAAATGAAATAAGAGGCTAGAAATAAGTAGATCAACCTGATTGACTAAAAGAAACAATATAAAACAACTGGCAGGACAACAAATCTATTCTTTTCATCTGCTCCTTAAAGAACCAAGATGCATTGCGAAGAAAAAAAGACATTATTTTAGATGGCTAAGTCCTTATTGTTCCTGGAAGCATTTTTCTTCAGATCCCCCTTGTCTTTCATTTGGGTTCTAAAGGCCTTTGTAGCACGTCCCATTTGTCTAGAAACTGGCCACCCCACGCAGGCGTGCGGAAGGCTTCGGGGACACTTGTCCATAAGTAGTGCCGATGGCTGGACTCACAGCATTCCCAGCGAAAGCTCAGCCTTTCCAGGGGACCTCACCAAAGGGTTGGATTCGTTTCCAGAGGGCTGACTTTATTCCTTCAACAGCACCAAACCCAGTCCACACTGATGTAGAGGTCAGACCACCTTCCCAGCCTGATGTGTCTGTAGGGGCCCCACCAGGATGAACACCTGCCGGTTTAAGCATTTCTCATGGGCCAAGCAAGACAGGGGCAATGGCCCACGAGGACAGAGGGCGGGGAGAGGCCATCATCCCTCTACTTCTGAACCCCTGCTTCCTTCTGAACACATCCGGTTCCATTAAGGCATCTCTGGGCTCCCTCACTTTTACCCTAGATCCGAGCGTTTCAGGCCTATTGATCCATTACCGCGCTTGGGTGTGAGCTTTGGAGAAGAGCCAGTAATGGATGAACCCTTTCTGCAGCTGAACCCACAGAGCTCCCCTGAGGTAGCTCCAATGGAAAGGGAAAATGGACCAGACACTGCCTCCCACCCCCCTCCTCACACCCCCACCCTCCCCCCACGCTCCATTCCCCAGGAATCTCACCGAGCTTCAGAAAGCCTGCAGGCATCAGCGTACCCACTCCATCTCAGGGCCATTTGAACCCTTTTTTTCCTTCCTCAGAGGAAAAACAAGGATCAATTTTCTCCTGGGCACAGGACCACAGTCTTTTCCTCTGCAGAGTACAAGTGATCAGCTACACTACGGTCAAGAGCAAATATAAATACATATATGTGATTAAGTCATCCGCAATTCCACTGTAGATGGGAGTTCTAGAAGGTAAAGACGTTGCAGTCATGGGGTTTGTCATTGGTTTGTTTGTGTCTTGAAAGATGCTCATAATTGTTAAGTAATAACAAGTAAGTCGGAGAGATCATGGCATGCGCCGAAACCAAGAGTCGGCTGCCCAACTGACTGAGCCACCCAGGCGCTGCTATGGGAAAAGATTTTTTTATTCTTCTCTTGCCTTTGATGGTTTAGATTGGTATAGGACTGAAATTATTCCCCATCGGAAATTTGATAGCATTGTTCTCTTGTCCTGTAGCATCTGTGGCTATCGACAAAGTATCAAATGCCAATATGATTCCTTCTCATCTATACATAAACTTTTCATTTTTTTTCCCTGAAAACCTTTGGTATCTTTATACTTAATAGCCTGAATGGTGAGATGAGCTATTTACTTTGCTGAGTCTTTCACTTTGAAGACACAGGTTTTCCTTTAATTCTGTGAAAAGATCTTGAATCGATGATATTTTCTCGTCCTCTGTTTGCTCTCTCCTCTCTATCTGGAACTCCTATCAGTCAGAGCTCATTCTATACCACTTTTTGTCTTTCTCTTATTATAAAAAAAAAAAATACTCATTCTTTTTTGTTCTATTATGAGAGAATCCCTTGAGTATATTCACTACCCAACTGAATCACCAGGATCCTGTCAGGAAACAAACGGCACATTCAGAAGGGTAACTGAAGACAATTTAATGAAGGAACTAAGTATCTGCAGAGGTATGGTCAGTGCGGAAGAACCAGCAAAGGATGGGACATCCCCACGGACCAGCAACAGTGCAAAGCCACTGCCGTCCCTGAGCCTGACAGGGTGGGAAGAGGAAGTGAGGTTGTTGGACTCTGACGAGCCATAGCCTGTAAAGCAGGGCCATCTGACAAGAGCTGTGGCCACAGGGGAAAAAAGCAGTGACAACCTCAGCAGAGGTTTGGATAAGGTGGGATATAGACAGTTGATTCTCATCATTCACAATACATATGTTCTATAAAATTACCATAAATGCTGAATTAATGAAGAGCGAACCATCGTTCCTAAGAGAAATACAGAGGTAGGTTCCTGTGAGCCTCGGGTCACATTTTTGTCAACGGATTGTTATGTAACCTTGCTTTATGTGTTTCTGTTTAAAGGCATCTTATTATGTCATTGATGCAGTAACATTCAACTCAAGGCCAATGGCCCTGTAACTCACAACTGAATGACACTTATCCAACCCATGGGTTTCCTCCGTTCCTCCTTTAATTGGCCAAACCCAACCAGAAGTCAGATACAACACAACCCAGATGATGCAATCTGTAGAGGTCAGTCTCCCAGGCATACATCAGAGCAGGAAGGAACAGAGTGAGGATCTGGAGATCCACTCTTTCTATTAAATTCCAAATTTGACAGTTACAATTTTCATTTTCAGGAGATCTTCCGTTCTCTGATTGTTCCTTTTTTTGTGACATCTTGCACACCGAAAAACATCTCCTCAAACCTCTCTGAAGAGACAACTGAAGTTCCTGCTGACGGTGGTATGTGTGTGTGCTTTTAATTCTCTTTGTTCCTTGTATTATCTCTGTTTTTTCAAGGGCTATTTTCGTATCAACCAATATAGGTGTCTCTTTTCCATGTTGTAGTCTCATCAGCTATCCGGTTGTGTTTTAAAAAGAGTAATAGAAAAGGTAACTGGGAGGTCCACGTTGACGATAGGGCCTCTTGACTGGTAGGGTTCACTATAGATCGGGATTTCCCCACCTTTGCATTCCTGATGTTGAGGGCTGAATAATTGGTTAGGGGGACTGTCCTGGGTTGCCAGGGGCTGAAGCGTGGGGGGAATGGGAGATGTTGGTCAAAAGGTACAAACTCTCAGCCATATGATGAATAAGTTCCAAGGACCTGATGTACAGCATAGTGACTATACTTAACCCTGTATTGTTTACAGTATATTGTTTTACGGTAATACTGTATTGCTCACCAATCAGTATCCCTCCATTCATTTTTCATTTCCAAGACAACTGCCAAAGCCTCCTGTCCTGGTGCTTCACCTCCTGTTCTCTCTGTTTTCTGTTTCTACCGTTCTTAGCCCTTTCCTGTCTTTCGCTAAGTTGTAAATAGGCAAAATAGATCATGGTGAAGAGCTTGGCTCCTGGTACCCAGCTGCCTGGGTTTCCCTCCTGGGCCTGCCACTTCCTGGCTGTGTGAGAGTGTGGGCAAGGCACTTAACATTTCTCTGCCTCAGTTTCCTCATCTGTAAGATTGGGGTAACGGTACTTAGGCCCCAATATAGTTGCGAAGCTTCGTGAGCTCATACATGAAAGAGCTTAGATTTGCTGTTAAATGTGAAGAATCAGACACATGCATCTACCTCTATTCCCTGCCACAACCCTATGGAATGGGTCTTTTAAAAGAGACACAGAAAACTTAAAAAAAAAAAAAAAAGGAATTGGGATAGAAGGGCACCTGGCTGGCTCAGTCAGTGGAGTGTGTGACTCTTGATCTCAGGGTTGTGAGTTCGAGGCCCGTGTTGGGTGTAGAGATTACTTAAAACTGAAATCTTAAAAAAAGAGAGACAGAGAGAGAGACTTGGGATAGAGGTCATTTTAGGGGCTGGGAAAGCTCAGAGAAATAATTCATGCTGCACCACAGAATCTTCTAGAGTTTCAGGAATGGGTGCCAACATGGCCTGTTCAGAGGTGGCATATCCTGATCTCCTCCAGCACCATGTGCAGAATTTGTTTGAGGCCTCACGTCCTTCGGAGGGACATTCCCAGACGGGTGAAAATAACACCTAACCGCAAATCTAACTTCCTAACTTGGTCAAGGGGGTCGGGAGGAGAGGAAAACAGTGTGTGACCTCTCTGGTTAATTTCCTCTTTCTGTAAAATATGGACAGTTATATCTGCTTTTCCAGGGCTCTGTGAAAATCAGAGATAAGGTGTGTTAGGGGTTTAATAGAATAGTTTGCTCACAGTGGAGAAAATTATAACTATTTTATTATCTAACATCGTCAGCTTGTCAGTGCCCTTCTTAACATACACCAGGCAGGTATAACCTGAGAGGCTTCAAACATGGAATCTGGGCCCCCACAGTCTTGATGCTATGACTGTGTGGTTTTCTTCACCTGCTACGCACAGCAGACTTGAGATAAGCTAAAATACCAGCTCTTTTCCCTCTTTGCTTTACTTAGTAGAATTTTTTTAAATTAAGTGCTCAACTATTTATCTCTGTTGAATCTCACTCTGTTGGATTCAGTTCAGCATTTTAGCGAATGGAAGTCCTTTTGATTCTAAAGACTATCCTCTATAATATTAGCTCTTTCGCCCCATCTTTGGGCCCACATTTGGCAGCCGTTTCTTCCATGTCTTTACCCAAATCATTAATGAGAATGTGACGACCAAAGGCAAAACTTTCTACCTCCCCACTAACAATGTCACTTATTGGTAGAAGACCCTTCCCTTTAGCGAGTTATAAATTTGCTTTGTATCATCAGATTCAGAAATGAAAAGAGGGGCGCCTGGGTGGCTCAGTTGGTTAAGCAGCCGACTTCAACTCAGGTCATGATCTCACGGTTCATGGGTTCAAGCCCCATGTCGGGCTCTGTGCTGACTGCTCGGAGCCTGGAGCCCACTTTGGATTCTGTGTCTCCTTCTGGCTCTCTGCCCCTCCCCCACTCACTCTCTCTCTCTGTCTTAAAAAAAAAAAATGAATAAACATTAAAAAAAAAAGAAAAGAAAATGCATGATGATCATACACAAAAAGTTAACCAAAAAAAGGGCATCTAATTTCGTTAGTTTTTTTTTTTTCAATCTTGATAAATAACTATAACATTTTCCAGTTTGGGAAACTTAATGGATCAACACCCCCGAGCATGATAACATTATGATGCCCCCACATGAATTCAAACTAAAAATGATACTAAGCCGCCAAAATCGTTGTTTTGCAAAATGCCATAAAGCATATGGGAATGCTGGAATTAAAAAGAGCTTTCCGCCAGATTTTTCTCATTTTGGTTATTAGTGGGTTGTTTGTAGGGATGGTAGTTTTTATTGTAGTTGGGATTGGCTGCTTTCTATTGGTGCCCTGAGCACGTGACTGGGGGGCACGTTGTCATTCAACAGGCTGGTGGAAACGGCTATCCTTGAAAAAAATCATAAAACCACAGAGTTGGAAGGAATATTAGGTTTAGCTAATCCAAATTCCCATCACTTAAAAAAAAAAACACCTTACACTTTAAAATTTTCAGGAATAAATACGTCATTTGCTTCTTAGCCCCACACTGCCAGGCAGCCCACAGCTCGTCTTTCTCCTCTTCACCCTGATTTTTGTCCACTCGGCCATGGACCACACAGCTGGTCAGACCCCATTCCCTGGAGGCAGATCCTGTTGGCCAGCCCTTCTCCCGCACCAAGGGAAGTCTGCTGATGGCATTCGAGGTGACTCCTGTAAGAAATCTCTCTTACAGGGGCACTTGGGCAGCTCAGTCTGTTGAGCATCCGAGTCATGATTTTGGCTCGGGTCATGGGATCCCACAGTTCATGGGATCAAGCCCCGCATTAGGCTCTGTGCTGACAGCACGGAACCGGACTAGGATTCTCGTTCTCTCTCTCTTTCTCTCTCTCTCTGCCCCTGCCCCCTCCCAAAATGAATAAATAAACATTAAAAAAAGAGAGAAATCCCTCTTACAGGAGATGCTCATTTCCTTGTTCACCAGTTTGAGTCAGGTTTTCTGTTTCTTGTAAGCAAAATAATCCTAACCAATACACATGGGCGTTGGCGTTCCATTGAACAGATGAGGAGCTGAGGCTCAGAGATGTTACGTTGCTTCCCAGAATAGCACAGGAACAGGGCCAGCATTTAACCTCCCTGCCTTGTACAAGTATTCCAGCTCATTCGACTACACCCCAAGGCTGATGCCTAAACCACCCCAACAGTGCCTGCTCCTTGCATTGTGCTCATATTTTATTTATTGAAGCCTAAGAGACACCAGGTTCGGGGGCGGCATCGTGGGAGGCACAGAAGAATGTTCCGTTCCTAATCACGGCAGAATCGCTCCTCTGTGCACTTACCTGCCCGCCATTTGGAGCAATTCACTGGCCATCTGTTAAATACGCAGGCAGATGATTAGCCAGTTAGTAGCCAGCTGTCGTCTGGAGTTTGGACTCAGAATGGGTGTCATGGGCAGCTAAGATTGCCTTCAGCATCAGCTTTACGTTCCTTGCTTGAAAGGCCTTGTGGTTCATCAGCTAGGCTGGACCCTTGGCTTCCTCCTGGAGCAAGAGGGTCTCAGAGTGGAAGGAAGCCTTGGAGCTCAAGTCCAATGACATCATTTTGCAGGTGCATAAGCCCTGATTGACTAAAGCCAAGCAAGCAGTTAGCCATGAAGCTGGGCTGCAACTCGGGTCCCCGACCCCAACGAAGCAATCTGCTGGACACAACTCGGATTTCTGAATGACCTATAACTTGTCACCACAAATGCACTTTGTTTACACCATGGAAATACTGGTTTGGGTCTGAACCGTGCTCACCTCTGGGTTTTAGGCAAGTCTGGAGGACTGGAAGGCAAGACCTCCATGACTTTATTGCATATGGAACCCAGGAGGCTTCTGGGAATGAGCCAGCTCCCACATTTGATCGGCCATGTTGGGAGCTCTGGCTGTCAGGCCATGTACTGTATGGAATGCCTACCTCTCTCATCTCTACCTTACCATGACCCCAGGGGATAGTAACTCTTAGTACCCTATTTTAGTCGTAAGGAAACCAAGACCTACAGGTGTTGCCCGACGTCCCCAAAGTAACCCAGCTGGCGAGTCAGAGCCGGGTGGCCATCCTAGTCCGTCAGACAAGCTGTTCCCCGCCATGCTAAATGGCCCCAAGAAGGATGCACAGCTGACACTGACCTGCTGCGAATCTACGCAAAGAGCAGTTTTAAGGACCTTTGTCACGGTGCCTTATTAAACCCAGGAAGCTCTCGTATGAGTTTCTTGCGGCTGCCGTAACAAATTAACCACCAACTTGGTGGCTGAAGAAAAACAAAAAGGGGTTCTGTCACATTTCTGGAGGCTGGAAGTCTGAAATCAAGGCATCAACAGGGCCACGCTCCCTCCAAAGGCACAAGGGGAGGCTCCTTCCTTGCTTCTTCTGGCTTCAGGCGTCCCGGCTGCTTCTGGAGTTTGTTCACACCACCTCCAGGAGGCTTTCATTTTGAGATTCTTAACGACTTCCATCTTGGAAGCCTCACTTTCCAAACAAAGACACAGTCTGGTGTTCCAGATAGATGGCGCCACGCAACGGTCCACGTCCAACGAGCCTCCTGGCAGCGGAGGCCTCGGAGCCCAACGACAGCCCTGCAGGGTCTGGACGCAGCATCAGAGCCAGAGAGGAAGAAAACGGCAGGTGCCACCTGGGGGCCGAATCCCAACAGCAAACCCGTGTACGGCGCTTGGGGGTGGCAGGCACTGTGCTAAATAAACACTTCGCTCGTGTGATCTGCACAACTCAGTGACAAACGAGGAAACTGAGGCGCGGAGCATGGATTACCTCCCCGGAGTCAACCTCGGGTCGTCTGGCTCTGAAACCCACAGGACCACAGAGAGGCCCGTGCGCAGAAGCACGGGAAAGACCACCTCCTGAGAGCTCTCAGTCCTAGTTGGGGTGTGGAGGGGGTGAAGCGAGAACGGGGAACCCCACAAGAATGACGGGGAGACCAGCAGACACTTTTTTTTTTTTTTTTTACTCCTAATGAGACCCCATTTTTGCCCCCTGGACCTGTACGACCTGAGAAACACTGTGTGTACTTTAACCAGAAGGAATTTGAAACTAAGAATTTACGGTGCTTTCCGTGGCCGAAACCCACCAGACCCTCAGCCCCTCTCAGTCGTGCATTTAGGTGTTTCTTGAAAGGCGTGGGCCACCTAATCATCAGAGGTTTCCTAACACCAGGAATCCTGTCCTGTAACTGTTGTTAATTCTTCTACAGCCTCGTTTTCGGGGCATGTGGGATGCCTGCCCGAAGTTGTATTTTTTTTTTTTTAATAAGAAAGGTGAGATGATTTGTACAGTTCGGACTGATCATGTTCTCTGTCTCGAAACGCAGAGAAACATCCCGCAATTCTCTACCAAACATTGAATTGCAAGGAAAAAGTAGTTGCGTCATCGCGCCACTAGATGGCAGACTCCCACAGCGTGAGGCACGCGTACTGGCCGAATACATTCCTAGCTGCAAGATTTTTTAAAAAATGTATTGAAAATTCAGTACTCACTTCACACAGAATCGAGACAGCGTTTGTGAAAGTGACAGGATTCCTTAGGGAAGGATGATAGGATAAAATTTTATGTAAAACGATAGGAGAAAATTTTAACCCACACCTACCCCACCCCCGAAAGATCAATAAAATTAGTGGGACCCAAGAGGATTTAGAGAAAAGGAAATAGATTGTTTATCTGCTCGCAGCTGGGCTTTAACTAGCAATGTCTTTGGATGGGAGAAAGGGAGTTTTATGATGCTTCTGCAGCTCCAGATGGCATCCTCTCTCTCCGAAGTTGACAGCCTGGGTACCTTTGGCGCTCAGGGGTCCACTCTCGTGTCAGACCTTCGCCAGGAGGTGGCAGTCAGCAGGCATTGATCTGCACCACTAGGAAGTGTGGCAGTCATTTTCGCCAAAGACACAAAGTCTTTGTCTATACTAATAATCCATTTTATAATATCTATAAATACAATATAAAATTCATATAATATAAACATAATATTCGTTTGGCAGAGTTATCGTAGTGATTAGAAATAATGACTTCCATACTGCTGTCCCGTTATTATGAAGAGCTGTGTGGTCCTGGGCAGGTCTCTTCACCTCCCAGAGCCTCAAAATCCTTTCATGCAAAACAGAGTTGAGCCTGGATGCCACCCCAGAGAACACGGCTCAGGCTGTGCCTCTCCTTTTCCATGAGGCCTTTCCTGACCAGACTCCTGAAAATTTTAACTCCCTGGGGCGTCTGGGTGGCTCAGTCGGTTAAGCGTCCAGCTTCGGCTCAGGTCGTGATCTCTCGGTTCGTGGGTTCGAGCCCCGCACCGGGCTCTGTGCTGACAGCTCGGAGCCTGGAGCCTGCTTCACATTCTGTGGCTCCCTGGCTCTCTGTCCCTCCCCGGCTTGTTCTCTCTCTCTCTCTCTAAAGTAAATAAACATTAAAAAAAAAAAACTATAACTCCCTGCACTGCCCACCCCAACCCAGTATTCCCTCTCTCCTTTCATTTTTCTCTGTAGCTCTCAGCCCCGTGAAGCAGAATATTTGATTCCCTTATTGGTGCACCGTTTCAGCTTAGTGGAAGTGAGGGAGGGTCACTGTCTGGTTCTCAGCTGTGGCCCCAGCATCCAGGACAGTGCCTGGCGGGCGGTAGGCACACCATAAAAATTTGTTGCGGGAATGAACAAATGACACCTGCCTCAGACAGCTGCTGGAGACTTAAATGAGTTTATCTTTGCAAAGCTTAGTGCGATGTCTGGCACACAGTAGGTACTCAGCGAATGGTAGTTAGTGTTATTACTTGTGTGTCCTTGGCACGCGAATTCATCTCTCAGAACCTTAGTTACCGTATTTCTAAACGGGCGTAATAACCAGATGCCAGGTTTGCTACAAGGATTAAATCAGAAGACGCATATAACTCAATGGCTGGTACGTGACCCTCCGTCAGGGCTGTGTCAACAGAGTCAAGGCTACGGCAAGTGGCAGCCCTGGGTCTGGGCATGAAAGGGATAAAGCGATAAACTGTATGAGAAGATGACGAAGTCCGTTGTATTCACTTTCTGGTCTGTCGGCCAAAGCAAATGGCCACACACATGATGACTTAAAGCAACAGAAACTCCTCTCACAGGCTGGAAACCAGAAGTCCAAATCCAAGGTCAGCAAGACCATCTTCCCTTTAAAAGATCTAGGGGGAGACTCCTCGCCTCTTCCAGTTTCTGATGGTTCCTGGCCTTTCCTGACTTGTGAGTGCCTCTCTCCATGCTCTATCTTCATTCCACACGGCCTTCTCTTCTCTCTGGGTGTCTCCCCTCTTTGTGTCTCTTATGATGCTTCTTGTTGGGTCTCAAGCCCACTCCGATAATCCAGGATAACCTCATCTCGAGATCCTTAATTTATTACATTTGCAAAGACCCTATTTCCAAATAAGGTCACATTCACAGGTATGGAGGCCAGGAATCGGGGGGCTACTATTTTAAAGCGGCCACATGCATCCTTGGATAGCCATTACTTGAAGAAATTTCAGAAACAAAGCAACAAAGCACCGGAGAGCTTAAGCCCTCTGCATTTGCTATTCATGAGGTCTAAGAGACAGAGTCTCAGATGGTGGTCACTTCTGGAAGCCACAGAACCTCGTCTCCACCAAGGTCTCTGGCCTACCCACGGGCTGCGTTCCAAAGCAGTGTTTGAAATTCACAATGTGTTTCCCCAGAGAAACGATGTCATAAATGGAGGCTAAGTTCTGAGGCACATCCATCTACAAGAAGCATGGACGCTTTGTAAATGCATTTGAACCTGCATACATGTGAACTTCACGATCGTACTGAATATCGTTACAACGCTAACAATTAAAGATTGAAAGTGACAAAATTAAATAGGAAATAATTTTGAGGGGCGCCTGGGTGGCTCAGTCAGTTAAGCATCTGACTTCGGCTCAGGTCATGATCTCATGGTTTGTGGGTTCAAGCCCCACGTCAGGCTCTGTGCTGACAGCTCAGAGCTTGGAGCCTGCTTCGGATTCTGTGCCTCCCTCTCTCTCTGCCCCTCCCCCACACTCTCTCTCTCTCTCTCTCTCTCTCTCAAAAATAAGTAAACATTAAAAAAAATTAAAGAAAATAATTTTGAATCTTAAATAGTAATCCATATTTACTTAGAGGAGGACAAGGCGATGGCTGGATTTTTGATGGAGACCCTAAAGGACTTGAAGGATGAGGTCACGATTCTTGTCTAGTTTAATTTCCTGCTTTATAAGTTCCCTCCGTCTCATGTTGCTGTATGATGAGTGGCACTCTTACACCTGCAAGCCAATTATGAATCAAGTTGGCAGAAGGAAGAAGCAAGGAGAAATTTTCCTGAAACAACTCATTAACTCCCTTATGCAAAACATTTCTCTGTAAATATTCTTAAATTTTATGCATACACAATAATATCACTTGATCATAATGACAGCTTTGTTCTTCCTCTATGATTCTTAAAGATTTTATTTCTTTTTCCTGTTTTACTGGTCTTGGTAGGCCCATTAGCACAATGTTGAACCAAAATGATGATAGTGAAATCCTTATCTTGATTCTGATTTTCAAGGAGATACTTTTAATATTATGCCTGTAACTATTCGGTTTTGCTGCAGGGGTCTTTTTGATTTCTGCCAATACTCTTTATCAGAATAAAGCAGTTTGCTTAAAGGCCAAGAAGGCTGAATTTTACTTATGTTTCGGTTTTTCATCAAAAGATGCTGAAATTTTTTTTAACTTTTAAAGTTTTTTAAACTTTTTGAGCTAGTTATAAATTCATGTGTAGTTGTAAGATACAATAGAAGTTCTGTGCACCCCTCGCTGGGTTTCTCTCAATGGTATATTCTTGCATAACCACAATGTAATATAACAACCAGGAAACTGACATTGATACAATCAATCTGATTATCTTTTTTTTTTTAATTTTAGAGAGACAGACAGAGTGGGGGAGGGGCAGAGGGAAAGAAAGAGACGGAATCTTATAAGTAGGCAACATGCTAGGCAATCCTGTGAGCCTGGGATCATGACCTGAACTGAAATCAAGAGTCGGATGCCCCACTGACTTAGCTAACAAGGCACCCCTATAATCTAATTACATTATGCAGCTCACCTGTCTTTTTTTAAATGAGGTCAGCACAACTCTAATACCAAAACTTGACAGCTTATAAGAAAATCATAGACCAAAGAGAACTATATAGGCCAATATCTCTCATGAATAAAGACACAAAAAGCCTCAACAAAATATTAGCAAACCGAATCCAACAACGCATTAAAAAAAATCATTCACCGTCAAATGAGATTTATTCCTGGGTTGCAAGGGTGGTTTGATATTCACAAAACAATCAATATGATATATCACGTGAACGAGAGAAGGGATAAAAACCATACGATCATTTCAATAGATGCAGAAAAAGCATTTGACAAAGTACATTATCCGTTCGTGATAAAAACCCTCTGCAAAGTAGGTCTAGAGGGAACAGACCTCAACATAATAAAGGCCATCTATGAAAAACCCACAGCCAACATCATACTCAATGGGGAGACACTAAGAGCCTTTCCCCCAAGGTCAGGAACAAGACAAGGATGTCCACTCTCGCCACTTGTATTCAACATGGTCCTGGAAGTCCTAGCCACAGCTATCAGACAACATAAATAAAAGGCATCCACGTTGGTAAGGAAGAGGTAAAACTCTCACTATTTGCAGATGACTTAATACTATCTATAGAAAACCTGAAAGACTCCACCAGAAAAACTGCCAGAACTGACAAATGAATTCAGTGAAGTCACGGGATACAAAATCAATGCACGGAAACCCAGTGCATTTCTATACGCTAACAACGAAGCAACAGAAAGTGAAATTAAGAAAACAATTCCATTTACAACTGCACCACAAATAGTAAGACACCTAGGAATAAACTTAACCAAAGAGGTGAAAGAGCTATACTCTGAAAACTATAAAACACTGATGAAGGAAACTCAAGGTGACACAAAGGAATAGAAAGACATTCCATACTCACAGGTTGGAAGAACCAATACCGTCAAAATGTCTACTACCCAAAGCAATCTACAGATTTAACGCAGTCCCTATCAAAATACCAACAGCATTTTTCGCAGAACTAGAACAAAGAATCCTAAAATTTGTATGGAGCCCAAATAGCCAAAGCAATCTTAGAAAAAGAAAAAGAAAACTGGAGGCATCACAATTCGAGTTTATGTTATTTTACAAAGTGGTAGTAATTTTCAAAGTATGGTACTGGCATAAAAATAGACACATAGATCAATGGAATAGAATAGAAAACCCAGAAATAAACCCAATTATATGGTCAATTGATCTTCGACAAAGAACGCAAGAATATCCAATGGGAAAAAGGCAATCTCTTTAATAACGGTGTTGGGAAAACTGGACAGCAACATGCAAAAGAAGGAAACTGGACCACTTTTTTTCACCACACACAAAAAGAAACTCAAAATGGATTAAGAACCTAAATGTGAGGCCTGAAACCATAAAAATCCTTGAAGAGAACACAGGCAATAATTTCTCTAACATTAGCCATAACAACACCTTTCCAGCAAGGGAAATAAAAGCAAAAGTAAACTATTGGGACTACATCAAAATAAAAGGCTTCTGCACAGCAAGGGAAACAACAAAACTAAAAGGCAACCAACTGAATGGGAGAAGATATTTGCAAATGATATATCCAATAAAGGGTTAGTATCCAAAATATATAAAGAACTGATACAACTCAATACCAAAACAAACAAACAAAAACAAAATCAACAACAGCAACAAAAAACAAATAATCTGGGACGCCTGGGTGGCTCAGTCAGTTAAGCATCTGACTCTTGATTTCAGCTCAGGTCAGGGTCTTGTGGTTCGTGAGATCACGCCCTGCATTGGGCTGTGAACTG
The DNA here is from genome assembly GCF_024362965.1 of Panthera pardus. Lineage (NCBI taxonomy): Eukaryota > Metazoa > Chordata > Mammalia > Carnivora > Felidae > Panthera > Panthera pardus. The sequence goes on from NW_026527024.1 coordinate 344,648, forward strand.
GCAGTGCAGAGCCTCTTGGGATTCTCTCTCCCTCTCTCTCTGCCCCTTGCATGCACGTGTGCACTCTCAAATTCATAAACTTAAAAAAAATCCATTTTTAAAATGGACTGAAGACACAAACAGACATTTCTGCAAAAAAGACACACAGATGGCCAGCTGACACATGAAAAGATGCTCAACATCACTCATCATCAGGGAAATACAAATGAAAACCACAATGACAGGAGCACCTGCGTGGTTCAGTTGGAGGGTCCTCAAAAAATTAAATATAGAACTACCCTGGGGCACTTGGTTGGCTCAGTCAGTAGAGCATGGGGCTTTTGATCTCGAGGTCATGAGTCTGAGACCCATGTTGGGTGGAGAGATTACTTAAAAAAAAAAAATAGAACTACTATGATCCAGTAATCACACTATTTACCCAAAAATACAAAAACACTAATTCAAAGGGATACATGTGCCCCCCTCTGCTTATCACAGAATTATTTACAGTAGCCAAACTATGAAAGCAGCCCAAATGTCCATCCCTAGATGGATAGAGATGTGGTGTATATTACCAAAAAAAATCACTCAGCCATAAAAAAAGGATGAAATCTTGCCATTTGCAATGACATGGATGGACCTCAGAGTATAATGCTAAGTGAAATCAGTCAGAGAAAGAAAAATACTGTATGATTTCACTCATATATGGGATTTAAGAAACCAAAAACAGACAACAACAAAAACAAGCAAAGGGGGAAAGAGAGGGAGAGATACAAATCAAGAAACAGACCCTTGCTTCTAGAGAACAAACCAGAGGGTGGGGGGTGGGGGTAGATGTAATAGGTGATGGGGATTCAAGAGTTTGCTTATCATGATGAAAAAGAGAAAGTTATCGGCCAATATACCTCATGAACACAGGTGCCACATTCTGATCCCATTGGATCCAGCAATAATACTTTCTGGAGTTTATCCTAAGGAAGCCCTCTTAGAACTGCATAAAGATTTAAGTACAAGGCTATCCATCACAGCATTGTTATTTGTTCTCTTATTTGTTAATTTTTTTAAGTTTCTTTATTTATTTTGAGAGAGAGCACAAGCCGGGGAGGGGCAGAGAGAAGGAGAGACAGAATCCCAAGCAGGCTTCACGCCATCAGCACAGAACCCGATGTGGGGCCCAAACCCATGAACTGCGACATCATGACCTGAGCTGAGATCGAGTCGGATGCTCGACCGACAGCACCACCCAGGCGCCCCTGTTAATTTTTTAATTGAGCTTTTTAAAATTTGGAGGAACTGTAGATTCAAGTACCCTTGTAGCAAAGAAGGAGAGATCCCATGAACCCTGTATCCCAGTTTCCCCCCAAAAGTAACATCTTGCAAAACCCTCATATGACATCACAACCAGGATGTTGACACTGATACAGTCAAAGTCGTTTGGAATATGCAGATTAAAGTCGTTTGGGATATGCAGATTAAAGTCATTTGGGATATGCAGATTAAAAAGGGGCTCGGAAATCAGAATTTTTTTTCACTCAGGACTACTTTCTGTGCTGCATTAATGTGAAATTAAGGAGCATCTCACCCTCATAAGCTAGGAGGGAACAAGGAATAAAGTTTCAATCTGCCCTTTCACTGTATCCACTCCAGAGCGCATTTCTTTTATTTATTCAGCATTTGCACATACTATTTAAATATCTTCATAATACGTCCTGGGTTTCCTTTTCTGACCAAGAAAACAAGCGATCGGGAAGACTCAACCTCACCCATCTGGTCGGTTAGAACCATTCTCAAATTTAGATATCCCCACGGCACCTAAAGTCACCACAAACAATACCATTTCAGTCCTAGTGGGATGGATCCAGGCTTTGCAACATGCCAAGTACGTCTTCCAGATTCACCACTTGAGCTGACAACTTGAACCAGGAGATACAGTACGTACTGTTATGAGTGTATCATGCTTGAAGGTAAGTTTTTGCCTTTGCCCTTATTTTAAAACCTACATAAGGACGTTCCCACACACACACACACACACCGCCCCTCTCTGCCCCTCCCCCCCTTGCTCTTGCCCTCTTCTCAAAAATAAATAAACATTTAAAAAATAAAATAAAATACAGGGCGCCTGGGTGGCTCGGTTAAGCGGCCGACCTCGGCTCAGGACATGACCTTGCAGCCTGTGAGTTCGAGCCCCATGTCGGGCTCTGTGCTGACAGCTTAGAGCCCACTACGGTTCTGTGTCTCCCTCTCTCTGCCCCTCCCGCCTCGCACTCTGTCTCTCCAAAGTAGCATTAAAATTTTTTGAAATAAAATAAAATAAAATTTCCTTTCTTCAGTACCAAAGACCAGAGGCTTATCACTGAAGTCCAGCTGATGTCTCAGGGTGGCACCTGGGCGCAGTCTCTTTCGGCTCATGTGTAGATGCTTTCCATCAGCACCGCCCCAGTCACACGGTCTGGTCTATGTCATTCAGAAAATAGCCAATAATGCAATTTTTAAAACTTCTTTTTCTGTGCCGTGAGTTTTCAATGATAGGCGGAATAAAGCACCATCAAATGCTTCTGCCCTACACCTTTTATTCAGCCCTGACTCATATTTTATACACAGCAAATTTGTCCGACCACCAAGCAAAACTGCTGACGTGCTCTTTCATATTTTATGCCACATGAGTTATGTGACGTCCTGCAGACTCACCTGACACAGGACTTCGGCCAATAGCTCGTTATGCTTGTTCCCTGAGCACCGACCTTGGTGGCGTTCATTTTAATAGCTGGTCCAACAAGCTCGTACACGGCTGTGTTGATTAATAACACGCCTGGGTGGTTCAGTCGGTTGAGCGCCCCACTTCGGCTCAGGTCGTGATCTCCCGGTCTGTGAGTTCAAGCCCCGAGTCAGGCTCTGTGCTGACAGCTCAGAGCCTGGAGCCTGTTTCAGATTCTGTGTCTCCCTCTCTCTCTGCCCCTCCCCCGCTCACACTCTGTCGCTCTCTCTCAGAAATAAACATTAAAAAAAAATAAAAATAATACGCTAGCTACAAAAGAGCGCGACTTCGAACGAAGTCAATTAGTTTTGTTCCCTTCTCCACCTTTAGTAATGAAATTCATTTAGTTCGTGCTGCAAGGCATAATTATGTCCTTTGGGGAGTGAAAATAAAAACTTAGTTGATTAGGTGGTCGCCATGCTTTGTTAGAAAATGGCATGAACACATGAACCACTTTGTGTTACTACTGGAAAAGTTATGGAAGAACATTGACAGGGAGAAGGTGGCAAATGGTCCGATAAAATCGCGCATTTTGATATCTCGTGTTGCATTTCCCACCTGCACTTCTTTCTTATTTGGTTCCAAGAATCATCCCACGCACAGACACCTTTTTCCCAGTTCACGCAGATACACATTCCGTGGTTGCACGTTCACTATTCACGTTTATGTTGTTATTCGCAGCTATTAATATTTGCATTTCCATTTGAAGCCCTTTTGAATCATCGAGCCATTGTTGTGCATGGAGACGATGACATAATCGAATATGCAAATTTAACAAACAATTAGAAATCACGTGGAATATACTGGAGGCACATCGCCCATGGTTATGTGAGGCTAACTGGCAGGAGCTGAGCAACAGATTCCTTCCACTGTATGCCCCACCCATATATTCACTTTCTCCCTCTCTCAATACTCAAGGTCACGGTGGGTACAGCAAACACCTCTCTGAAGAGGCCTGCCAGGCGCCTAGTGAATTATCAACCAACGTGGTAGTGATTATAGAGAAAGTGGCACTCACAAGCTGAAAAGCTGAGATGTCGCCTACAAGGAGAGGTGGGAGAGTGGCAGAAATGGACATGAACGTCAAGAGCCTGACCCAGCCTCTTCCGGGGAGAAGGCAGTCAATCAAGCGGAGAGAAGTGCTTTGGAGCCTGATGGACGCAGGCTGAGTTCCCCGAGGTTGCTGAGCAGAACTTCTTGTGCTTTTCTCCAAGTAACCACGATAAAACCAGAAATGCTCACACATTCATTTTAAAGAGACAGAAAGGATATGTAAGGGCATTCACCTCCAGTGAAGCAAACCAATGTGACGCAAGCAAATAACTATTGAAGAAAATTTCCAAGGAGGAAAGAATCAGAAATCCCCGCATCAGGACTAGGCACTCACCCTTGTACCCCAAATTTGAAGAGGGCTGTGGGGAGGCAAAAGACCCAATAATGGAAATAAATAATATTTTAGTGCAAAAAAATCTACAATGAGAAAAATGAAATTTTAAACACAGGACCCACATCAATAAGAAAAAGGATAAGAATCATGTGATCATTTTCAACAGATGCAGAAAAAGCATTTGACAAAGTATAACATCCATTCGTGACAAAAACCCTCTGCAAAGTAGGTCTAGAGGGAACAGACCTCAACATAATAAAGGTCATCTATGAAAAACCCACAGCCAACATCATACTCAATGGGGAGACACTAAGAGCCTTTCCCCCAAGGTCAGGAACAAGACAAGGATGTCCACTCTCGCCACTTGTATTCAACATGGTCCTGGAAGTCCTAGCCACAGCTATCAGACAACATAAATAAAAGGCATCCACGTTGGTAAGAAAGAGGTAAAACTCTCACTATTTGCAGATGACTTAATACTATCTATAGAAAACCTGAAAGACTCCACCAAAAATCTAGAACTGACAAATGAATTCAGTGAAGTCACAGGATACAAAATCAATGCACAGAAATCCAGTGCATTTCTATCCTCTAACATCGAAGCAACAGAGTGAAATTAAGAAAACAATTCCAGGGGCACCTGAGTGGCTCAGTTGGTTAAACGTCCAACTTTGGCTCAGGTCATGATCTCACAGTTCATGAGTTCAAGCCCCACGTTGGGCTCTGGGCTGACAGCTCGGAGCCTGGAGCCTGCTTCGGATTCTGTGTCTCCCTCTGTCTGCCCCTCCTCTGCTTGCACTCTGTCTCTCGCATGGTCTCAAAAATAAATAAACATTTTAAAAAATTAAGAAAACAATTCCATTTACAACTGCACCACAAACAGTAAGACACCTAGGAATAAACTTAACCAAAAAGGTAAACCCTGATGAAAACACTGATGAAAGAAACTCAAGATGTCACCAAAAAATGAAAGACATTCTATACTCACAGGTTGGAAGAACCAATATTGGTAAAATTTCTATACTACCCAAGGCGATCTACAGATTTAATGCAATCCCTATCAAAATACCAACAGCATTTTTCACAGAACTAGAACAAAGAATCCTAAAATTTGTATGGAACCATGAAAGACCCCAAACAGTTAAAGCAGTCTTGAAACAGGAAAACAAAACGAGAAGTATCACAATTCCAGAATTCACATTATATTACAAAGTGGTAGTAATTTTAAAAGGATAGTACTGGCATAAAAATAGACACATAGAATAAACACAAATGGAATAGAATAGAAAACCCAGAAATAAACCCACAATTATACGGCAAATTAGTCTTCAACAAAGGACGCAAGAATATCCAATGGGAAAAAGACAATCTCTTCAACAATGGTGTTAAGAAAACTGGACAGCAACACGCAAAAGAAGGAAACCAGACAACTTTCTTACACCATACACACAAAAAAACTCAAAGTGGATTAAGAACCTACATGTGAGTTGTGACTGGGTAGCTCAGTCGGTTAAGCGTCCGACTTCGGCTCAGGACATGATCTTGTGGTTTGGGTGTTCGAGCCCTGCATCGGGCTCTGTTCTGACAGCTTGGAGCCTGGAGCCTGCTTCAGATTCTGTGTGTGTCTCTCTCTTTGCCCTTCCCCTGCTCGTGCTCTCTCTCTGTCTCTCAGAAATAAATAAATGTAAAAAAAAAAAAAATGGGAAGACACAGACATTTCTCCAAGGAAGACATCCAAAGCCAACAGACACATGAAAAGATGCTCAGTATCACTGATTGTCAGGGAAATGCAAAGCAAAATCACAATGAGATATTGAATAGCTAAAATCAAAACCATAAGAAACAAACATTAGCAAGGATGTGGAGTAAAAGGCACCCTTGTGCACTGTTGGTGGGAAGGCAAACTGGTGCAGCCGCTGTGGCAAACAGGATAGAGGTTCCTCAAAAAAATTAAAACTAGAACTACCCTATGATCCGGTAATTGCACCACTGGGTATATACCCCCAAAATACAAAAACACGAAGTCAAAGGGATTTATGCACCCCTCTGTTTATTGCACTATTATTACAATAGCCAAACTGTGGAAGCAGTCTAAGTGTCCATCCATAGATGAATGGATAAAGATTAGATGTGGTATAAGGGGACACGTGGGTGACTCAGTCAATTACACATCCAACTCTTGAGCTCAGCTCAGCTCTTGATCTCAGGGTCACGAGTTCCATGTTGGTAAATGAGCCCATGGGTTGGGCTCCATGCTGGGTGTGGAGACTACTTAAAAAAAAAAAAGGGGGGGCTCCTGGGTGGCTTGGTCAGTTGAGCGTCCGACTTCAGCTCAGGTCATGATCTCACGGTCTGTGGGTTCGAGCCCCGCGTCGGGCTCTGTGCTGACAGCTCAGAGCCTGGAGCCTGTTTCAGATTCTGTGTCTCCCTCTCTCTCTGCCCCTCCCCTGTTCATGCTCTGTTTCTCTATGTCTCAAAAATAAAAAAATTAAAAAAAAAAAAGATGTGATATACCTATGTACACACACACACACACACACGCGCGCGCGCCCAGGAATATTATTCAGCCATAAAAAAGAATGAAATCTTGCCATTTGCAACAACATGGATGAATCTAGAGAGTATAATGTTAAGCAAAATAAGCCAATCAGAGAAAGACAAATACCGTATGATTTCATTCATGGGTGGAACTTAAGAAACAAAACAAATAAATACAGGGAACAGGGAGAGACGAACCGAAAGACTCTTAACTCTAGAGAACAAACTGGGTGTTATCAGAGGGGAGGTAGGTGGGGAGATGGGCGAAAGAGGTGATGGGGAATAAGAGGACACTTATTTTGATGAGCGCTGAGTAGTATGTGGAATAGTGGAGTCATTACAGCATACGCGTGAAACTAATTTAACACTGTATGTTAACTACACTGGGATTAAAATTTATGAACACATGCATACATCCAGGACTAGTATTACTGATTTTTCCTCTTGTCTCAAGCTCTAGTATGCCTCAGCCGGCACTGATTCTACGTAACAGCCATTTTCTCCCGCCCCGGCTGGCTTTCTCGGCCACTCCATCACAACCCAGCTCAATCTTCCTAATTCTCCACGAGACAGTGACTGTTACCATCATGCTTAATCCCAGCTCACAGGGCCAATGTTCCTTCATCTGTTCTTAAAAATGCAGTTTCTTCCTCCCCCCATGATCCTCTAGGTCAACAATCTCTGCCTCCTCCCAGGTAGTTCATACGCACATTAGCATTTGCGAGTTTTGATTCTAGAGCCTTCTGTTCCTTTAGCTTTCTTAGCATGGGCACCGAAAAATTCCCGTTTCCCTTAGCTGATTGAGAAATCGAATTTTGCCAAAGGAACATTAACTAGAAGACAAAGGGGAAAACAAAAACACGTTAACAACCGTGCGAAAGCGTGAAGACAGATGATTTTCCAGAGTGCAGACTCCTCCAAAGAAAACTCATACTGATGTAAGTGTTCCCAGATTATTCAGCTTTCTGGTACTTTCCTCCCTCCGCCCAATCTCCAAAAAGGAAAATCTTCAGAGATGTTCTGCAAAAGTGGTATTCGATGCCCAAATAAGTTTGGGAACCATTGCATACTCTCACGTCCCCCTGAAAATTTAAGGGATGCCTGGGTGGCTCAGTTGGTGAAGCACCCGACTCTTGATTTCGGCGCAGGTCATGATCTCACAGTTCGTGAGATCGAGTCCCTCAACAGACTCTGAGCTGTCTGAGGGGAGCCCACTTGGGATTCTCTCTCTTCTCTCTCTCTCTGCCCCTCCCCCCGAAATAAATAAACTTTAAAATTCACATCAGTATGAAAAACTGCATCAATAACAAAATTCGTTTATCTTTGCTTAACCTAGGATTTTCAAATGTTAATATTCTCACACCGACTCTTTTTAAATTAATTAAAAATTAACATCACCATCGTCATCGTCACCAGCCCTGGGCATTACTTTTTTTAATTTATAAATTTTCTAGGAAGGAAGGTCATCTCATTGTTTTAATGTGCATATCTTTTGATTCCTAATGAGGTTGGAGAGGTTTTCATTAGACTGTGACCACTGTTATGTCTTGTAACCATTTGTGACTTAGTCAAGTTTTTATTGTCCTCTTACTGGAGTATTTACCTATTCCCAGTTTGCATGAGTGTGTTATGTAATCGGGACTTAACTCCTGTGTCACTTACATTGGAAACATTTTCCCTGGTTCTTCATTTACCTTTAATTTGGCTTAAGGTGCTTTTTGGTATATAAAAGTTTTTCATTTTCATGTAATCAAATCCACTGGTCTTTCTTCTTGTGGGGAAAATCTTACATGCTTAGAAAAGTCTTCCTTTCATCGAGATCTGGTAACGTCTGATAAATATTTATACATATTTCCTTCTGGGCCTTCGCTGGTTTCATCACGTACATTTACCTCTTTAATGAGTATGAAATTTGTGTGGGTATAGGGTGTAAGTTAGAGAGCCAACTTAATTTATTTGCAAATATTTAATTATTCTACTATCTTTGTTATTTGCTCCATATAGGTCCTTCATGTTTAGAAGATTATTTCCAGATAGTGTAGATTTTTGCTGCTAGTGCAAGGAAGATTTTTTATTTCTATTTTTTTAATTTCTATTTACTAATTGGCTTTTTTTTAAAAGAATAGAAGCTATTATTTTTTTTGAGACACTAATTTTGTAACAAGCAAGCTTACTAAACTTTCTAATTTTGAGTGGTATATCAGTCATCTGTCTTGGATTTTCTAGATATAAAATTATATCAATTACAATAATGATAATTTGCTTCTTCTTGTCTAATCACTCTGACGTTCCCTTTTATTGTTTTATGCATTCACTGAAACATTATTTTTTTAATGTTTATTTACTTTTGAGAGAGAGAGAGAGAGAGAGAGTGAGTGGGGGAGGGACAGAGAGAGAGGGAGACACAGAATCCGAAGCAGGCTCCAGGCTCTAAGCTGTCAGCACAGAGCCCAATGCGGGGCTCGAACCCATGAACCGTGAGATCATGACCTGAGCCGAAGTCAGACACTTAACTGACTGAACCACCCAGGCACCGCTTCCCTAAAACATTATTAAAGAGTTAAATAAAAGTTATAATGGGCTATCTCATTTCTGATTTTAATATAAAATATGAAATATTTATTGACTGCCTGTTGTGTGTCAAGGACTGTTCTAGGTACTGGGAATACAGTAGCAGACAAAGAGAATAAAAACTTGAGCCTTCATATGTTTGCAATTCTAATAGTATTTGTACTTATTTTAAGATAGATCATTCTTTATAGAAAGAATTTTTGAACATCCAGAATTCTCCATAGATTCATGGATTGTCTCATGTGGCCTTGGCTTTCTGATAGGTAGAAGTGTTCACCCATAGAAAAGACACCTCTATGCAGGAATGTCCTGGAAACGATTCCAGCATTGGACGGACGGTTGGGAGAGACTGTTTCATTTAACAAGCAATTATTAAGCATCTGTCATCTGCTAGCTATAAGAGAGATAAATAGAACGTTCTCTGCCCTTCTTGGTTTCAGAATGTAGTCGGGGACACAGTCGTATGGACAAATAATTGTAGTCATGGGAATTGTGGGATAAGGGTGGTTTAAATAGAGTTATTCACAAACATGAAAAGAGAAATGAATAGTTACCTCGCTCATATGAGAAAATGAAGGTGGCATTCCAAGACTAAGATACAGCATGTGCAAAGTCAAGATCATAATAGAACATGTTCATGGTTAACTACAATGTTTCCGTGTCACTGGAGCACAGAAGTTCCCTTGGAATCCTGAGATTATATTATCCACTGTTAATATAAATGTTGTTGATGTTAATACATATATTATTCATTGTTACACGAACGCGTGGGGTGTTGTAGTTCAAATTCCTTACTAAGCTTCTTTTCTCAGAGTCTTACTATGCGAGCCTACGTGGTAAATCTCTAATTATGAAATATTTGCTTAACACATACAAGCTATTTGCCTTTAAGAGGAGTTACAGAGTATGAGGTAGCTAACAAAACAGGAAAAATACACAAAGATGATTGAAGTCAAAATTCTAAATCAAAACCACATTGAATGAGGCCAACAAATGTATCAGTCATTTGGATGTGTGTGTCCCCAAAGTACATTCTGTGGAACTGAAATGGTGGCCGCCGGTAGCTGGGGGTAAGGGACGTCAGTAGTTACTAGTTACAGAAAGTTTGGGAAAATGGAAAAATGTTCGGGAGATGAATGGTGAAGGTAGTTGCACAACGCTAAGGTACTTAATGCCACTAAAGGGGACACTTGTTAAGATGGTAAATTTTATGTTAGGTGTACGTTTTATCACAATAAAAAATATACACACTTTATGGACCACCAATACCAAGAAGAGTTCATAGATGTTCTAGGGGGGGAAAAGGGTCTTCTCCTCAAATAAACTGGGAGAAAGTTGGACTGACGTGACATAGGCTTGTTTTCTACAGACTTCTCTGAGCCTTTTGTATATGAATACGTATGGTGAAATGTGGTATCCGGGAATTCCCAATTGTATGTCAGCGCAGAGTGGGGCTCACTTTCACGGAGCCCGCTCAAGGCGACGCTGGTGTAGGGAATAGGATATCTACTATGACTGATTATTAAATCGACTGTCGTTTTTTTCTTGACAGCTGAAACAAGAAAATATAACCAGTTATAGCTCAGAAAAGGAAGCAAACATTTTTCTTTTTCTTGTGCAAAATACTTAAAAGAAGTGATTATGTGATCCTTCTATGAAAAAACAAAGCATGGGACACCTGGGCGGCTCAGTCAGTTGAGTGTCTGACTTCAGCTCAGGTCATGATCTCACGGTTCTGAGTTCAAGCCCCGCATCAGACTCACCACTGTCAGTGCACAGCCCGCTTTGGATCCTCTGTCCCCCCTCTCTCTGCCCCTCCCTGAGCCGAAGTCAGACACTTAACCCACTGAGCCACCCAGGTGCCCCAAGGTTTTCATATTTTGCTACTTTACGTTATGCTGTCCCTTTCTTCATAATTTTCAGTTATCACTTTTTTGCGATAGGGAACATAAAGACAGTATTATGATGGTTTTTGTTATAATTGCTTCCAGAAACGGAAGGATAACAGTCCAGTATCTATGCTGATTTTAAATATTCTCCCATCTGAGATGCATCCAGAGTCAGCTTTTAATTGCTGCCTCTGATAAACTTTACCTATCATCACTTCCCCAAATTCTCTGACAAATTAGCTTGGAAACTCCCATTCGAAACAATCATTCTTATTTCTGAGCCTTTCCGACAGACCAGGCTGGCTAATTGTGTCATAATGTATTGCTGTAATTAGGCATCTTGACAGGAAAGAGACGTGTTTATGTTCCTAGCTAACATGCCCTGCTAGGTTTCACACCCTGAAGACTGAAACTGAACAGAGAAGCATGAAAGAAGCAGACAAATCTTTGGAACATCTCATCTATGCATCTCTGCCAGATCCCAGGTCCTGAGACTTTCATGTTGACCTTGCCTGTACTTACTGTGACATCAACTTTATGGATCCAGAAAGCGATGAACTAACACTGTTTTAAAAGGCAGCCGGGTTGGACATTCGCCTTCTGCATTTCCAATCTTGGTTAACAGTAGAACCATCCATCTGGTCAACCAAGCTAGATACCTTTGGTCAACCTTTGTCTCTCCCTCTCCTTCACCTTCTATATTCAATCTATCACATGTGCTCTCAATCCCATCTCAGGAAAATGTCTGGACAAAATCTGTCTTTATCCCCACGATCACTCTCAAAACTTTGGGCCCCCAGCTTTCCTGGACTATTAGAATATTTTCATGATTTTGGTTAGATTCTTTTGCGTATTCTTTAACTCAACTTTTAATCTGCTGCCTGAGTTATTTTTCTAAAACATCTCTCCGGTGATCCTACTTTTCCTAAAATACCCTAATCACCTGCAACAATATTTCTCTCAGTGAGGCCTGGGGAACACAAACACTATCAGACTTTGTTTAACAGGTATTATCCCAAGGGAGGATTTTAGATGGCCAGCTAACTTTGGGAATGCCACATTAAAAGATGTGTTCGCTATTCTTTACTCTAAAACTTCCCGGAGCCTTTGAAGTGTGGCCGTGCCTCATGAAGCTTCGAGATGCTGGACTATAGCTGTGGGGCTTCATAAACACATCAGACCTGGAACTCTTTTTCAGGAATATCTTGTAAGAGTGTGATTCTATGGGGCACACTTCAGGAGACCCTGACCTAAGGGGAAATCCTCACTCCTCGGTGAGACACCGTCATCTTCAAGATGTGGCCCCACATCGCCCATGATGGCATCGATTGGGATATAAATGACTAGCGGTTGGTTCCTGTTCTCGGTCCAGCCCGTTCTCAAGCACGGTCAGAGGGACTCCTTCTCGTAAGGTCTTGTCTTCTGGGTGGAGGCATGATTATCAAGTGACTACTTCCTGTGAGATGAAAATGGTGTCAGCCTCTCCCAGGAAGCAACGGGATACCTGTTTGGGAAGGCTTAGCAAATGGAAAGGTTGAGCTGACCAAATGGCTCTCTGAAGTGAGAGGGCTGCCATAGGGCTGCTTGTTCATGGTGACAACGTGGACACTGGGTGCCCTGACCCCAACCAGCCACCAGAAACCAATGAGGGTTTTTCTATCGTACCAAGTCCAGAAAACCTGCCGCCGATGTCCTTTATCTGAAACGCTTCCAGCTCTTACTTGAGGCTATCCGTTCCAGGTCCATCAAGGAAGAGGCCCCTCCTGAACTGACAGTCACCCCCTCCCCACCGCATCGGATCACCCCTCGATGTGCAGACATCTCAGCAGGGCTGATTCCAAATGTTCTTAAAATCTGTCTTTGATGCCCTGCTTGTGAACACCTGAGAGAGAGACTGCTTACGCCTCAGTGGAGGAGACCAAGGCTGGAGAGAACAGAGCGTGCAACAACTCTGATTATATCATTCTCCACTTCAAACCTTCCATGGCTCCCTATTATCTAACCAAGATGACTCAGCCTGGCAACAAGGACCTCCATGAGGACCCCATCCCCCAACTATCCCCCTAATTATTGGGTGGCACAGTGATTAAGAGTGAACACTGGAGGCTGACTCTCTGATTCAAACCCCACATCCATTTCCATGGTTTTCCATGGTTTCCAGGTCTGTAAATAAGAGAAAATGGTAGCAGCGGCGTCCTACTCCATGATCATTTGAGAAATTGAGGAAACGCATGTCGAGTCCTTGCACAGAGTTCCTTTGTCACACGGTAACTATTCGGTAAATCAGGACTGGCAAACACTGGCCACTGGCCTGTGGGCCAAATCCAGCCCACTGCCTATTTTCGTAAATGTTGTTGGAACTCAACCACACCCATCTGCCTGTGACTGCTTACACACACAAGAGCAAAGGTGAGACCCTGCTGTCCACAAAGCCTAAAATATTTATTACAATCTGGCCCTTTACCAAAAAAACCTCCCAGCCTCTGAAGCAAATGCTAGCTTATTATTTTATTCCACTCACACTGTAACCACTCACCGTTCCTTGGATGAACGCTGTAATTTCCTCCTTTGGCCTTTGCTCAGACGCTGCCTTTACCTGGCACGCCCTTTCCACCCACCTAGAGGCGTAAAACCCCTAACTCGGTGCCTGACTCAGGCAGTGCTCAGGAAATGTTTCTTCCCTCCCTTCCCGGCTCTGAAATACTACGGTTCTAAGACTCTGTTAAGATTCTATTACAATCGAAAGCAGTATCTTCTGTGCGTCTATTGCTGTAATACTTCATTCATGCAGACTTACGACACTTCTCAGCTACAGCTTTATATGTCCCTGTTCCTTTAATTTTTCAACAGGACCTCAATAAATCTTTGCCGAATGAATGACAACCACCTCAGAGAACAGGTTTCTGTGCTCTTGGACGTGCTGTCCTCTGGCCTTCAGGGTCCAGCTCAAGCACCAGCTTCTACAGGAAGCCATCCCTGAAGCCCACCATTGGGAAGGGTGAGTAGTCTCAGTCCAGCATCAGAGTCCCAGTCTGACCTGGGGGTATAAACTGGAGTCCAGAGCAGACATTACAGAAACGGTACAGACATTTCTTTGTTACTCCCCGAAGATATCCACTCACACTGTGCTGATTGCAACTCGTATGGGGCCCAAAATACCACTTGGTGTCTCTCCTCCTCCTCCCCCTTCTTCTTCTTCTCCTCTTTCTTCTTTTAATGATGAAATAACATCATAGAGCAATTACATACGCCTACACATGTGTGCAAAGAAATACTTTAAAAAATATATCATTCAATAAAGCAAACACTCAGCTTGGACAGTGGAACACTATCAGTGACCTCGAAACCCTCCGCCTGCCCGTCCCCGTCATACCCCCACACCCCACAACCTCCACTCTCCCAGTTTTCATGTTTCTTAGTTTCTAACCTTACTTTCAGTTCTACCCCACATATGCAAATCTCTAAACTGTGTTTCTCATTGACTGTTGGCCTGGTGTCCAACTTTATATAAATGAGATCATACTGGATGCATTCTTCTGCATCTTGCTTTTTCGTTTTGACTTTTCTTTTTAAAAATGCCTGATATCGGGGCACCTGGTGGCTCCGCGGGTTAAGCATCCAACTCTTGATGTAGACTTGGGGTCACGATCTCACGGTTCGTGGGTTCAAGTCCCGTTTCGGGCTCCGCGCTGACAGCTCAGAGCCTAGAGCCCGCTTCGGATTCTGTGCCTCCCTCTCTCTCTGCTCCCCACCCCCCCACCCCCATTCATCTCTGTCCCTCTCTGTCTCTCAAAAATGAAAAAACATTTAAAAAAAATTTTTTTAATGAATAACAACTACGGAGCATCGGAACATATAAATCCTGAGTTAAATGCCAGAGAATATGTTTGCCCCTCACTTGTTTCCCTGCGCCCGTAGACAGACAGGGGTGCCGACTTACTGGAAAAGCCATCGGAACGCGAAGTTCCAAAGCAACAGGTGTGAGGCTGTCAAAGGATGCCGCCCAATGAATTCCCGTCTTTCATCAGAGACCACAAGAAAATGAAATGGTTACAAACCAACTGGAGCCTGAAAGGGCGTGCGTATAAATGCTTCTCTGGCAGGTGAGGTTAGACATGCCATGTCAGGGGTTCGAAACGGGGAGAAGAGAAAGGAAGAGAGGTGGAGGGTCGGAGGGGGGTAGGGAAAGGGTGGGAGAGGGAGGTTCCCAGCTTGCAAATGGGAAGGAGTAGAGTGAGCCAGTGCGATGCTGAGCTCAGTGGAGGAGGAATGTGAGAACCAAGTATCACTCACTGCACCCTCTTGTCTGAATCTCCTAAACGTCCTCTGCTCGCGGCTTCTCTCGGACACCCCCGTCCAAATCCAAGCCCACATCCTCTTTCTCTTGGAAAGTATGGCAGCCTCTGAAATAAGTCCCCTGTCCAAAACGCGGGTCAAACCAAAACGGCTCTCCGGTGCCTACAGCACACAGTCAGAATTGCTTAGCGTGGCCCCCGAGGTTCCCTTCTGACCTGACCCTGCCCTGCTCTCTCCAGCATGTCCTGAGCGTGTTCTACAGGTGACCAGATCAGGATATTAATGGGCACACCCCCACATAATGGTTTCTCAGTTCCATACCTGGGAGGAAATGTTGGATTAGACCAAGTTAGCCCCAGGATTTCTCAGAGCCTTTTAAATGCTAATAAACATTCCGGACTTCCAAGAGGGTCTAGTGAATGCTGTGCTGCTCCAGCCGAAACCCCTCTTCAGGGTGGATGATGACCCATCCCCCAGCTTCTGGGACCCTGGGCCACTGACCACACACCGCTGACACTCCCAGCTCTTCTCCTCACCGAATGACCCTCAGCCTCGGAAAACAACCTTTTCCAAGGATATATATGCCTCCTCTAAGAGCTGCTCACAGCTGGTGGTTGGCTGAGGGGGAACACCAAGGCCTGGCCCTCTTGCTTCATTGGAACCATGGTGAGAGGCCAGCCCAGCCCCAGGGCTCTCTGTAAGGTAGGATGAAGCCTAGGTGCCAACTACACTAGGGATCAGCATGGCAGCCAGGAGAACGTGCCTCTCAGAACTCCAACCCCTGAGAGCATGATTGGCCAAGGACCCGGGCGCTACGCTTTGAAATCTCTTCCATGTTTGCACCGCGGCCATCCTGCCGTGGGCCCCTGCCAGTCAGCCACTGCGGGTCAGGAGCACAAAGACAGAATTCCTTTGCCAACAGACCTTCCTGAGGGCAATCTAGATGCTTCCACCCATCTTCCCCAGCTCCAGTGATGTTGGGTATAAGTGTTCACCAGCCACGTGAGTTTATGGTAAATTGCGCAAGTCCGCACGTGTAACACGCAGTTTTCAGGTAACGAAATATGCAGTACCGTTTGTTGTCGGTCTCCCGTGGACACTGATCCTCACAGATGGCTCTCGATGATTGTTGCTGAATCCTGCCAGTGATCAACCTATGGTCCTAAGGGATGATGGAGTACAGTTCCAACGGGAGTATCAGTTGATGCTTTGTTTCGGTGAACGATTAAGGCAAGGGTGACACAAGAAAAAGGAGTATTAGAACTTGGCTTGTTGGTCAAGGACCGGTGAATTCTTTGTTAAATCTAATAAGGGTTTTCAAATACTGGGAGAAGAGTTCCTCAACTTGCATGCTATTCTCAATGTAACAGCTGTAGACCTGACACGCTTTTAGGTTTAATACGTATTATTTGTGTTTCTTCCAACACCATCTTAAGCCCGACGGTCAACAAAACAATGAATCGGGCCTTGATTACAACATTTGTCCTTATGTGGTGCACATGGTCACGATGGCTGATTTTAAGCTGCCAGAAGATGGTCACGGAACGCAGGTTGCAAAGAGATGTGTACAAGCCCGCCATTCTACAGCATTTCCATCATTTGGTTGCAACAGACGTAAATGACTTCAATGATGGAGAATAGTAACTTGTAGTAAAATAAGTAGGAGGCGATGACCTTTGCTCACAACCAAAGATTTTTTTTAATTTTTTTTTTATATTTTTATTTATTTTTGAGAGAGAGAGAGACAGAGCACAAGTGAGGGAGGGGCAGAGAGAGAATGAGACACAGAAACCAAAGCGGGCTCCAGGCTCTGAGCTGTCAGCACAGAGCCCGGTGCGGGGCTCGAACCCACAAGCTGTGAGATCATGACCTGAGCTGAAGTCAGACGCTTAACTGACTGAGCCACCAGGAGCCCCACAACCAAAGATTTAATAGGGAAACAGAAGCACTGGGGTTTACCGACTCTCTTACACCGATATGACTGTCTTATACTGAACGAAACTTGGAATACTGGTTTCTAGACCAGCCTGTGAGTCCTATTTCATACCCATGATTATTGACGACCTCGAAAATCATCCAAAGCTCGGCTGGTCCTGACGACAACATGTTCCATGATGGTGGAAACAAAACTAATGTGCTTTTAGGTTCGTACCCATCAAGATACATTTAGAAAATTACTTAAATTTCCAATATAATGATGACTATTTATTCTCCACTGCTTTCCTTTAAAATAATCAAAACAAGCTAAAAGTACAGATGTAAAATATTTCTCTCAGTGCTGTGCCATTTTGATGGAAGCTGACAGATTAAAATTCTTAACAAATACACCCACTGTGGAATGCTAAAGTATACTTTCGGGCAATTTTTCAGAGCCATGAATTCCATTTATTCTTGTCACCATAGCAACAAGAGGAATCGCTCCATTATTTTCATTGTAGCATTTCCAATTATTTTCTCTCACGGTTTAGGCCACAGACAAAACTAGAAAGAATGGTGTTGGCCACAAAACAAGCCATAAAGTCATAATTTTCTCTCGGTGCTCGAGGTTGCTCCTGGGTAGCTGATACCTTTAGGCCATTATGGGTCTTATACTAAAGTCCCAGATCTTTGGAGAGGAAAAAAAAAAAAAAGATTTACTTAAAAACTTGTCAGATTACCTCTGTTGAGTTGGGGGAAGCAGAGGAGGAGACATTTTACTGATTATGTAAACTAAGAATATTTAAAACTAATTTTCAGAGGGCATTCCTTTGGGGAGGGCAAGTAAATTACACTCCCGCGACTCTGGACTCTCAGAGTTGAAGCAACATTCTGTTCTCTGCACTTTGCTTGTCCAACGTGGTATAGTGGGTGTTAGACAACACGGCAACGATATACCCCCGAAGTCAGAGCATCAGACCTTGGCGCTCCACACAAGACACGTGGGAAGAGGAACAAAGAGCAAAACCAAGCAGCACTGGGCTTTGCCACAACACAGTGCTATTTGACCCCTTAAGAGGAATGTGCTTGGGGCACCTGGGTGGCTCAGTCGGTTAAGCCTCCCACTTCGACTCAGGTCACAATCTCGAGGTTCGTGAGTTCGAGCCCCGCATCTGGCTCTGCGATGACGGCTCAGAGCCCGGAGCCTGCTTCCGATTCCGGGTCTCCACCCTCTCTCTCTGCCCCTCCCCTGCTCTCTCTCTCTCTCTCTCTCTCTCAAAAATAAACATTAAAAAAAATTTTAGAAGAATGTGCTTGCTGAATGGCCCAAGGTAAATCAATTCCTCCTGCAGAAACGAATGCAAATGATTTTTCTGCACCTGCAACCAGCACGCTCGGGGTATACCTGAGGTATATGCTGAGGTATATCACAGCACTGGGTATAAAATAATGCAACAGTTTCAGTCCTACCCACCGGATTTCAGGAATCACACCCCCCTTCGGTCTCTTCTCCTTGGTGCTGCTGGCACATCTAGTTTATGGCACAGTGCGGCCTAGAGTTGACCCGAGAGGTACCCTTCTTTAGCCTCCTCGTCAAGTTGCTGATGTGTTTTCCTTCCTGAGAGCTTTGCCTTTTCCAGAATGTCATACAGATAGAATCACGTGGCCCTTTGGGTTTGGCTTCTTTCTTTAGCTAAATGCATTTGAGATCCTTGCATGTTATTGCACGAGTCCGTAATTCTATTTGTATTTACTAATAGGATCAGAAGGAGAAAAAAACTATAAAATAAAACCCCAGAAGATATTCCAAGGGGCGCCTGGGTGGCTCCATCAGTTAAGCGTCCGACTTCGGCTCAGGTCATGATGTCACGGTTCATGGGTTCGAGCCCCGCATCGGGCTCTGTGCTGACAGCTCAGAGCCTGGAGCCTGCTTGGGATTCTGTGTCTCCCTCTCTCTCTCCGCCCCTCCCCTGCTCATGATCTGTCTCTCTCAAAAATAAAAATAAAACACTAAAAAAATTTTAAAAAAAAGATATTCCAAGAAGTGATGCGTAGAGAAACCTGGTAGAAACCACCTTAAACCAAGCGATCAAAATGATCACCAATAACAAAACAAGTCGCCATCACTAGGATAGGCTGAGCTCTAACTAAAGATGAGGTATTTGAGTTACGTTTAGGAGGCCGGGAACTTCCTGATTACCTGCCTGGGCTTGAATTCTGGATCACAGATTATGATCACTCTGGCTTCCCCAACAATTTTAAAGATACGCCTTTATCTCTACCTCTGCATTAATCGTCATGGCTTGAAAATCTGAAGCCTTGAAAACAGTTCCTAGAAGGATTTCCCCAATGCCACATTTTTAGAAATTCAGTATTTTTGATCAGAAAGAGATAGTCATTGTATAAATCTGGAAAGGATGGGAAAATAGAAGATTTAAATCCTGCTTTGCTGTTGACTTTGACAATCAGACATGCCCACTCAGTATGTGTGCCGAGCTCTGGACCACTTCCTGGCCCGCTGCATTTTTCTGCAAGAGAGAGAAACCCTTTCAGCTCCACAGAGATGGCTGTCTTCCCCACGCAGCTTGATTTCTGTAGGAAAAGTCACAATGCACAGCCCTAGGCCTTGTGACGGCCCTCTCTTATACAGAAGTATCAAAGCTAATTTTCAGAAGGTTAAAACCACGATTCACGCACAAATAGAGACTGAACGCTTGCCAAAGATTTATTCTCCTCTTAATGAAAGAACCAGCAGGATGGCAAAGTCGGTTCAAGGCGTATTGGCAGAAGTGAGTATTTTGGGGCATTTGACAAAAGAATGTTCCAGTGAGAGTTCTAGGTTATGCAACACTGGTTAATGTCCCACAAAGCAATAAAGCAGTGACCTTTCCGGTTACCTGTTCTACTGCTCAGAAATTATTTGCATCTTTTCCAGACAACTATCTCAAGATAACATGCAACTTCATAGACGCTGGCCCTTTAATCATTAATAGATAGCAAGACAAACAAGTACTTGCCCTAAATATTTAAATAATCCTCGGGTAGACTTGTTAAATAATGCTTTAAGATAACATTGAAAGAGGAAGCCCTCCTCTTTTTGCCTTATTTCCAAGTTTTGAATATAAAATTCACTTTAAATCTTTCGGAGTCTCTTTTTTAAATATATTTAAATATTCTAAACTAGCAGACAAATAGACTCTTTGACAGTAACATACACGGTGAGTTTTTCTACATACGGAGATAGTGCTGATGCCTTGAAAAAGCCTTTACGGTAGGGTTGCGGGTTCTGCAAATAAAAATACATGTTACTGGGGCGCCTGGGTGGCTCGGTCGGTTAAGCGTCCGACTTCGGCCTGGGTCATGATCTCGTGATTCGTGAGTTCGAGCCCCGCATCAGGCTCTGTGCTGACAGCTCGGAGCCTGGAGCCTGCTTCGGATTCTGTGTCTCCCTCTCTCTCTGCCCCTCCCCTGCTCCTGCTCTGTCTCTCAAAAATAAATAAATGTTAAAAATTAAAAAAAAAATGTTATTTACGTTCTGTTACATGTGAATTTCTGATAAACAGATAAGCAACAGATCATTTTTAATATCATGTAAGTATAGTAAACACATAAACGAATAATTTTTAAGTAGGTCCCAAATATTGCATGGCTGTGCTTTATTACTTCTTTGGGCCCCACCAGTTCTAATAGCCTGTGAAACTATCCCCGGCACAACAAATCATGAGCATAATGCATGCTTTCTGGTTTCTCAGTGCATTTTGCATCCGTCCTGATTTTCAGCGAATCATGTCCTACAAATGCGCTGTGTGTTTGAATACTGCATTCCATTTGGTTGGCTGTACAATGAGCAACTTAAAATGTCAGGGGATCCCAGGGTTAGATGATACAGGAAGACAGTGAGGCAGCTTTTGTAGCCTTACAACACCTGGGGTTTGGTTCTCGGTGAGACAAACGTGATCACAAATACTCACTTTGTTCCCGACCTTCCCGCGCCAAGGACTTGAATAACCCCCCCTTGTTTACACTGACCTAATTCAAAGTTCTCTGCAGCTTACCTCATGGTACTTACTGACAACTGGTCCCCCGCTCTAATTTGGCTTTTGCTGCTTCTTCTGAGTCTCCACAGTGCTGGGAAGTTTCCCTGAGCCTTTTTGATGAAATGAATTTTTCTTCGATTTTTTTTTTTCAGGCTCACCTGGGAACCTGGTGCATTTTACCACATCTCTCTTTGATAAGAGTGACAAAAACTGCAGTAAACATTTTTTTTTTCTGTGCCAGAAGTTGAAATTGAATGTGTGTACCATTCCACAAAACAAAAGAATAGCCCAGAAACTAACATCATTACGACCAGGGCATTGGTACACTCCTATCTCATTCTAGAGTCGAGCCAATGAGAAAACAAGCTCAATAGTCAGTGATGGATCCATCTCAGAGGAGCAGAAATGCATACATGTGTTGCTCTGACCATAGACACATCAAGAAACCAATCCGAGGTGCTGTCGTATTCGCCAGCTATCCCAGGGTCATGCTGTCTGAGATTCTGGAAAAATGCAAACCGTAGAGACGGTTACTCCAGCCTTGGGTGGAGTAAGAAATAAATAGTACATCGTCTACAGGGTGCCTGGGTGGCTCAGGCTGCTAGCGCAGAGCCTGCTTGGGATTCTCTCTCTCTGCCCCTCCCCCACAGGCACTTGCTTGTGCTTTCTCTGTCTCTCTGTCTCTCTGTCTCTCAAATAAACTTTAGAAATAGTGCGTCATCTAGAACTCAGGGTCCTTATTCAGTTTCTGTATCTGGCGGCGTTTCCTAATTAGCTCAACCATCAGGATTCACCTTTCCCCAGACTCACCTAGTAGATTACTAACGGATGTACGCCAGGTAGAGGTAAAGCGATTCAAGATGGGATTGTCTGAAATGTAAGAAGATGCGAAGAACAAAGAAAGAGATAAATCTGCAGACTAATGTGAATATGGACTCCCTAACTCTCTGTAAATTAGTAGCAGCAATGTCCAGGGGCGCCTGGGTGGCTCAGTCTGTTAAGTGCCTGACTTTGGCTCAGGTCATGATCTCGCGGTTTGTGAGTTCAATCCCTGCATCGGGCTCCGTGCTGGTGGTGCAGATCCTGCTTGGGATTCCCTCTCTCCCTTTCTCTCTCTCTGTCCCTTCCCCACTTGTGCACACACTCTCTCTCAAAATAAATAAATAAACTTTAAAAAAAATGTCTAGTGAGACTTAAAAAAGAACTAAAGCACATGACAATATGTAAGTCAAGAAGACTAATACGTTACATTAATGCTCAATACATTAGAAAAACAGTATTAAATATAAAGCCAAAGAAATAGAGCCAGCGGCGGGGCGCCTGGGTGGCTCAGTCGGTTGAGCGACCGACTTGGGCTCAGGTCATGATCTCACGGTTTGTGAGTTCGAGCCCCACGTCGGGCTCTGTGCTGATAGCTCGGAGCCTGGAGCCTGCTTCGGATTCTGTGTCTCCGTCTCTCTCTGCCTTCCTCCGTTCATGCTCTGTCTCTCTCTCTCTCAAAAATAAACATTTAAAAAATAAAAATAAAATAAAATGGAGAAGAACATTGCCATGATCCCTAGGTGAGGTTAAGCTAAAAGAAAAACCAGCACAAAACCAAAGCAACTGGGGTGAGGTTTTCCATACCTTTGTGCATCCGTGTCTGAACCATGAAAACAAGTCACTGTTTGAGGAACAGCAACCAGCTTAACTAGCATCCAGGCATTACAAAAAGGGCATAAAAACATTTCTGAAAAAGAACTCGTAGTATATTCATAGCATTGCTTTTTCGTTTTAGCAAGGTCTGCTAAATACATTTGGAAACTTTCCTTGGACTCTTCTGCAGACTCTGGGTTTCGCCTCTCTGGGCAGAAGATCACTGTTCCACACCTACCTTCCCGTTCTTTTCATTCTCAAACCACTCAGATATTTTCTTTTTTATTACTTGCTATAGGAAGTACATAAAATAAACGTCCTTAAAGTAGGACTTAGGTTTATTCGCGTTTTAAAGCATGCTTAAGTCTCGTCGAAAAGTTTTTTGTATGTGAAAGAGATCGTTTGTTTCCGAAATATTTCAAATAGGGCTTCCTATGTGTAATTACATTATAATTATGGTTCCATTCATGTGCTTACTTGGTCTGTTTTTACAATATTTCTGAGTGACTATATAAAAACAAGTTAACACATACAACATGCACAGTTTGGTGTAGAAAAAAAACTGTTGGCACCCTTCGCCTAAAAATTGAGGCACTGATGGGGCACCTGGGCGGCTCAGTCTGTTGAGCCTCCGACTTCAGCTCAGGTCATGATCTCACAGTTCGTGAGTTCGAGCCCCACGTCAGGCTCTGTGCTGACAGCTCAGAACCTGGAGCCTGCTTCGGATTCTGTGTCCCCCTCTCTCTCTGCCCCTCCCCTGCTCATGCTCAGTCTCTCTCTCTCAAAAATAAACTTAAAAAACTTTTTTTAGCAAAATGTTTAAAAATTGAGTCACTGAGGAACAAATTTGAACTTTTGATTTTTTTAAGGTCCCTTTAAATCTTGACCAGTATAACTATCAAATAATTTAAATAAAATTTGTATTTTCAGTGTTTTCCCTGTCAGTGTTTCTGCCTGTAATTCCTTCTTCGCCTCCCCGGAGGAAGCGGAGCCTGTAAGAATATTCGTATCCAGCCCCCACTTTGTTATAAAATCAAACACCCGAGTAAATAAAGAGTAGTTCTGCTTTACGCTGAGAAAGCTGTCATCACGATCAGATGGCAAAACAAATTTACCAACGAAAAGCAGTGAAGCTCGAAATTCTTGTCGACATCCTTGCGTCTCCTAAAGCAGTGCTTTATTCTGTTTCCTACAGTTAGGAAAATGCAGATAAAATTTCCACTACCTGCTATTATAATAAAATAAATATTGCCCCACTTCGTTTTCTGAATTCTGTCCCCATTCTCTTCAGCAAGACTGAACGCTGTGCTTACAAAAACAGACACGCCTAAGAATATATTTAGCTAGATGGCATTGGGGCTCCTGGGTGGCTCAGCCGGTTAAGCATCTGACTCCTGATTTCGGCTCAGGTCATGAGCTCGCTGTTCTACAGGTTCAAGCCCCTCAGTCGGGGGCTCTGCGCTGGCAGGACAGACTTGCTTGGGACTGTCTGTTGTCTCCCTCTCTCTCTGCCTCTCCCCTGCTTGTTCCCTGTGTCTCAAAAATAAGTAAATAAACATTAAAAAAAAATGCTGCAACTAGACACTAGACTGCATTGATCCCACCTTTTAATTTCAAGGTGAGATTTCAGATTTTAAAATTGTAGATTACCAAACTGGGGTGTAATGATAGACTGCATTTATGATTATTGATGTATCTTTTTATAGATTCATTTTTATGTGGAACTACTTATTTTATATGCATTGATGAGCATAATTGTAATTAGTTGTCTAGCTGGGTAAATGAGTAGCTGAGATAATTTATGAGTGTTTCTAATTTTTAGTTCGGAGTTGACATTTTGATATTGACTTAAGTTTTTTTACATACCTAGCTGGATACATTTGATAACTCACATTTACAATGAAGGAGAGAGCTACGGATATTTATAAACATAAAGGTAAGCCTTGAGTTTATCCATTCAGTGCTTATTTTCTTTAAAGTGTAGTCAGGGGTGCCTGGGTGGCTCAATCTTTAAGCAGAACCTGGAGCCTGCTTCGAATTCTGTGTCTCATTCTCTCTCTGCCCCTCTCTCACTTGTGCGCGCACAAGCACGTGCTCTCTCTCAAAAATAAATAAATATAAAAGAAAAATTAAAATTAAAGAAAAGAAAGAAGAAAGAAAGAAAGAAAGAAAGTAAGTAAGTAATGAGCTTCTCCAGCCCAGAAAGGACTCTCCAGCCTGGGAAGGAATTCCTAACAATATTTTTTCTCAAGTTAAATGTATTAGAGTTATAAATTGGAAACCTAATGTCTTTTAAAGCTTTAAGCTCACTGAGGGCCCCTGGGTGGCTCAGTCGGTTAAGCATCTGACTTCGGCTTGGGTCATGATCTTGCAGTTCGTGAGTTCGAGCCCCGTGTCAGGCTCTGTGCTGACAGCTCAGAGCCTGGAGCCTGCTTCGGATTCTGTGTCTCCCTTTCTCTGTGCCCCTGCCCCACTTGCATTCTGACTCTCTCTCCCTAAAAAAATAAAAAAATAAAAAAAATTAAAATAAAGCTTTAAGCTCAATTTCTAAATCTTGCTATTTCGTTTGGAAATCTAACAAATTTTATATAAAAAACAGCAGTCGCTTTGATTTGTTCCTTTGTTAGTGTTTCAGTGAACTCAACTGACCAAATCATCCTTATGCATTTAACATTACTTAGAAAATTAAATTCCCTTAGACATTTCAAAGTCTAATAAATGCTTCTCTCAAATACTTCCAGCACCTAAGAAAATGTCTTCGGTTGGGTTCACCAATAGCACATTCCTTGACAAAAATTCATGTAAACGTGATTTATTAGGGAAAACATTGGTGGGGGAACTGGAGAATCGGGAGCAGAAAAAGGAGGCCATGTAACAGGCCTGCAAACTGCCAGGTAGGGCAACTTTGACTCAGTCCCACACAGCAGTGCCACAGGTCACGCTCCTAAATTGTCCTAATTAGGGGTTCCTGGGCGGCTCAGTGGGTTAAGCATCCGACCTCGGCTCAGGTCATGACCTCGCAGCTCGTGAGTTCGAGCCCCGCATCAGGCTCCGCGCTGATGGCTTAGAGCCTGGAGCCTGATTCGGATTCTGTCTTCCTCTCTTCCTTCCCCTCCCTCTTGTTCTGCTTCCTCTCTTCCTGCCCCGCCCCTGCTTGCTCATGCTGTCTCTCTCTCTCTCTCTCTCTCTCTCTCTCAAATATAAATACTTAAAAGTTTTTAATTGTCCTAATTCACAGCCAAAAAGCCGGAATACTGTATCCAGGCCTGCACCCAGCAAAATGGAAATTCTCAGACGCTTCCCGATTTGGCGGCCTGAGGGCAGCTCTCCAAGCAGAGATTGGGTCCTACCCCTTGAGAGTGAAAGCCTGCCAGGAACCAGAGCACGCCAAAATGGTAAAGGGATCTGAGGGCACGTGGGTGGGTCACCACTCAGAGCCATCCATGCCTCTCCCAAGGTCACTCCACTCGAACCTCCTTAGCTTTGGGTCACAGGCTGTAATAGACTTTGATCTCCCTCGTCTACTCTCCCTTTGAGATTCCCCTCATTCTAGGCCATTATTGGCTGATGAGGTGCCCCAGACCATCACCTCCGAGGAGTCTGAGCCCCTTGTCCCACCATAGTTGCTATAATTGCCTATTCGCAATTCAAAATCTAGAGCACGAAGAGATGTCCCAGAGGGTAACATACTCCTCTCTGCCCCCACTATGTGGCAATAAGCGGACCTCCTCATGATAGCCTGTCACTGTATTAACTCCCTCTTTGCCTGCCGGTCCGCCGTCAGGAGGAGACCAAAAGGACCTCGACCAGGCGGCACTCACAGCTTTAGGTAGACGGGAAATGTTATTCCTTCCTGCTAGAGAGCGTCCTCTCTCCAAACCCTCACCATCCCACCAGACGCAAAGTTGCAAGGGCAGGAAGCACAAATGAACCCAAGTGCGTCACCAAGAGTGATGGCGAGGGGGGCCACTCGTACCTTGGGTTCCCAGGGACAGTGCACATATGACGGCTGTTGTTCCCAAGGTCTATACTGCACCCTGAGGCACTCGAGCTGCACAGGGGCTCATCTCCAAGCTGATGCCTTCGCTGTGTTTTTCAGAGGATGCTCTAATGTTCTTTCGGGTCGGGAGCTGGACCTCATTCATGCCTCAGTTAGCTGAAAACAGACCGCTACTGTTCTACAACCTACCCAAGGCGTGACCCTGAAAATCGGTGGTGGGGAGAAATCCGCACAGCAGACGCAGCTTTCCATCCTGTGTGAAGAGGAAAGTACCCTGAGAGGAAGATGAGACAACACATGGACTTGGTGGGGTGGCCAGGACCTTGGAAGGACCAAGACTGGATGACTGGGGAAAAGAGGTTGGGAAAGAAGCTTGTGACACGGGAGAGCCTGCCAAGTGGAGTCCTGGGGACCACCGTCGCACCTCCTTAGCAGTAAAGAGGGCTCTTGGTGCGAGGCAATGTTTCACAAGACCCCGTAGCAGTATTCTGGGCGTTTCTGTGTGTCCTTGGCTAGTGGTGGTGACTGAGACACTGAGGGCAGAAAATTATACCCGGGGGATATGCCGATCCTGGTCGCAAACAAATCACTGCCACCTACTTCCAGGGTAGAGAGTGTCTAATATAACCAACTTGCCACCAAGTGGCTAACTGGTCTCTTCAAGGGATTTTAGCAGACCCGGAGCCCGGGATTAGCCTCTGCCACCAGCAGGCAGCTCAGTAGCTAAATTAGCCTTGGTGAGGTATGTGGTTCCATGTGGGGCCCATACGTAGCCTCAGCCTCTGCCACCAAAGCCATTCCATTCGCCAGCCCTGAACACAGGGTTGGCTAAGGACTAGGGCCAGCTGCCACCTGCAGCCTGAGGCGCGTTATTTGCCTGCTCATTTGTGCCTCCTCTGTAGTGGGTGCTCTCTGGTGAGGACCAACATACGGCACCCAGACCCTCCCACGTTGGATCCCTCGCACCCACACGCCTCTTCCCCGAACCTCCGGGCAAAGAACTTCTTCCAGGGCCCTGACCCACCAGACGTCCCTCCGCTGCTGCTCAAGGGTCCATGCGGGTCCTTACTTGTCTCTCCCCATGAGGCGGAATCTCTGTGCAGAAGGCATTTCCGCTCACCCCAAATTCCAGGGCCATTTCTGAGCAATGTCGTATCGCAGCGAGAGTCCATTTTGGACTTGCCCCAAGATCTGAAGACAACCTTCCACATGAACCAGGCCCAGATTTTTGTCCTTCATCAGTTGGCCCTAGGGAGCCCCTATGAGGCCGCAGGTATAAGCTTGGGAGAAGAATGAATGCCAGAGTGGTCAGTAAGTGATGGGGTCTGGACCCACTTTTTGTGGAACTTAATCATGCCCCCTAGACATGCTCAGGCTCAGTCCTGGGCACCACTTCCATTTGGTCATGAACCTCTGTTTATGACTTGGTGAGTCTGACAGCCCCCGGCACCCCATTCATCATAGGCAACTCTGACCACGTATCAGTTGATATCTCTTTGTCAAATGCTCAGTGCCCAACAGCACCGGGGGAGGGGGGGTTTCTTCCAATGGTGGATGGTTTTCTTCTACTGGTGGCATGGCCTGGCTTCCGTCCCAAAGGTGTCTGCACAAGGACTCTCTGATCGGGGCTCGTCAGGGGCTGTGTCTTTATCTACCAAAGTTCCCTCTGGTGTCATGGGACCTTCTAGCCGTATGTTCTGCAGCCTGGACTGCTGCATGGCTCCCTCTCTTGCTCTGGAACCCATGCAACACTGATAGCTTGATGGCACTGTCCCATAGGCAGGTCCCCTCTCCTGGTCAGAGAGAAAATCACCGGGCACAGTGTGCCTGAAAATGGTAAAGGGCTCAGAGGGGAGGCTCAGAGCACAGCACTGACAGCGCCTCCCAGAGAAGGCAAATGCTCCCCGAGCTCATCAGTCATTTTTGTTAATTCTGATCAATCGTAATTATACATTTAGCAGATCAAATTGTCTTCAATGTTTCCATTGCGCCAAAATCAGAAAATATACTCAAAAAATTCAAAGATTTTCACCGCACCTTGTAAACATTATCTTTAAAATGTGAACTTTGGGGCGCCTGGGTGGCGCAGTTGGCTAAGCATCCGACTTCAGCCAGGTCACGATCTCGCGGTCCGTGAGTTCGAGCCCCGCGTCAGGCTCTGGGCTGATGGCTCGGAGCCTGGAGCCTGTTTCCGATTCTGTGTCTCCCTCTCTCTCTGCCCCTCCCCCGTTCATGCTCTGTCTCTCTCTGTCCCAAAAATAAATAAAAAATGTTGAAAAAAAAATTTTTTTTTAAATAAAAAAAATAAAAAATAAAAAAATAAAATGTGAACTTTAGGGGCACCTGGGTGGCTCAGTCGGTTAAGCCTCTGACTCTTGATATCGGCTCAGGTCGTGATCTCATGGTTTGTGAGTTCAAGCCCCACGTGGGGCTCCACGCTAACAATGCGGATCCTGCTTGGGATTTTCTCTCTCCCCTCTCCTGCGCTCTCTCTCTCTCTCTCTCTCTCTCTCTCAAAATAAATAAATAAAATGTGAATCGTTTCTTTATCATCTCTCCTCCCCCCCCAAATACCTTCCTAAGCAAACAGTGACTTTTGAGCGGCTATGGTTAATTGTTTCCAAAGGAACTCCAGACCATTAGGGGCAAAGCTCTGAGGAGAGCCTAACAAAATGCACTCTTCACATGGAAACCACTGAAACCATCACTTATTTGCCAGGTCAACGGACTTTCCTCCCCTCGTGTCCTTCAGCTGGGTTTTAAGCAATCACATAAGTTTCAGTTTCTTGAAACTTAATTCCTTTCCCCAAATGACCCATATTTTTTTAGATAATAGGGACTTCCTAAAGTCCTTAGGTTTCACTTCATCTTGCCAGTAAAACCTTTTCGTGTGACCTCCTGATTTAAGGCCTGGTGTGTGCTAATATGGCTTGAACTTAGTCCCTATTCTATCCTCTGTCCCCCTTATTAGTTTTATGCATTTCATTGGCCACCATTCTTTGGCTTTGCTAATACAAAGAAGTAAAACATATCAGTGTAATTCCGCTATTATGCCTCATACTGTCTGAAGGCGTCTATGTATCACAAAGACTATCATACCTGGAATATAGCCAGTCACAATACAATGCTAACACTTCTTGTTGGGAATACTTTGAATGTGTAAAAAGGCAGCCTCCCTTGGATAAGCACCTGAAGGTTCCCACCTCCTTATCTCCTTTCCTCTTTCCTTCTCCATCCTTTGGTTTCTCCCTACAGAACCCTACAGAGGTATATCTTGCGGAAGCCCCTGGGGCCCCGGGCTGGTAAGTACCACTCTCACAGTGTGCAGAAAACCTCTTTGCCCCGGGCGGGACCGTTGCATGTTGTGCCCAAGGCCAACAAGGCTCACTCCCTTTGATCTCCTATACTTCAAAGGGAAGCGTTTTTGAAATTTCTTTCACTGTCATTTTTATGGCAAGCAGAAAGGATGCCTAGACAAAAGATAGGAAGTGATAACGGGAAGAAAAGACCAAGAAGCCATCATGTCTTTAGCTACATCTCTCTACATCTCTCGCTGCAGCCGGGACCTCGTCACTCCCAAAGCACCTACCATGATGACAAGGCTCACGGGTCCCGCTGCCTCTCCGCTGTGATCATTCTGAGGTGGTCCAGGTTCACAAGGTAAGAGTAAGAAATCAAAACGGAGAGCTGAAACCCTCACATGGCCAGATCTTGCCCCTAAGTATTTCGAATGATCCCTCCTAGGGAGTTTGCATTTGTGGATTATTCCAACAGTATATTTTATGGACTTGGGATTTGTCGCCAATCTGAAACTCCTTGAGGAAACTTGGGACTTTTATTTTCCTGCCTGTCCCCAGTTTGTTCCTCCCTGGCAAAATGTAAAACACTGCTGTGTAATCGAAATGTCGCCTGGCCTCACTGCTTGGATATCTACAATGACAATTAGATAACATTAGCTTTTTTTTTTTTTAAGAAATTTTAAAAATATTTATTTATTCATTTAGAGAGAGGGTGATCAAGGCGGGGGGGGGGGGGGGCGGGGGCAGGGAGAGAGGGAGAGTGAGAATCCCAGTCAGGTTCCTCGCTGTCAGTGTGGAGCCGGACACTGGGCTTGATCTCTCTACATGTGAGCTCGTGACCTGAGCCGACATCAAGGTCCAGACGCTTAACCCACGAGCCACCTAGGCGCCCCAACATTAGCTTCTAATGCCCAAATTATTATAATACCTAAGGCCTTTTATTAGGTTTCCTTCTATAGGTATTTTGAAAACTGCAAAGAATAATAACATGCCCCCACCAATCTATCCAGTTTGAAGCTTACTTCCTTCACTGGCAATCTGACTTGGGATTACTGTCTCCTACTTCCCTGCAGATTACTTCCTGTCGAGTCTGTACCTGTTTCCCTAAGCTGTGGCTGTTCTCCCACTATGCACTTTACTCTCAGGGTGGACACAGACCTTCCTGAACATCCCACAGTGATGGATGAGACGTGGCTTATACATTTAACAAGATATCTTCAGGAACAAAGGAGAGAAGCTCCGATTAAAACTGACAATCCAGAGGCACCTGAGTGGCTGAGTCAGTTAAGCATCCAACTTTGGCTCAGGCCATGATCTCATAGTTAATGAGTTCGAGCCCCGCGACTAGGCTCTGCGCTGACAGCTCAGAGCCCGGAACCTGCTTCAAATTCTGTGTCTCCCTCCCTCTCTGCCCCTCCTCTACTCACACTTTATCTCTCTCAAAAATTAATAAACATTTTTTGAAAAAAGTGAAAAAGAAAAAAAAAAAAAAAACCTGAATCCAAAAAAGGAATTTATTGCTTCACAGAACTGAAGCACTGCAGGCATATTCTTAGTTTGGGCGTGGCTATATTCAGAGGCTCAAAAATGTCCTCAGGATTCAAACTTCCCTTCTAGACTGTTTTGTCCTGTACACTTTAATCTCGCATGGGCGGCCCCCAGCAGCTCCAGACTTGTTCACCCCAGTTTTAAGAGGATGACTTTTCCACACTTGAGCCGGTAAATTCTAAGGCTGGCTCTGATTGGCCCAACGTGGGTCATATGCTCAGCCAGGAGCCAATCACTGTGGCCAGGGAGGCACAGCACTCTCGCTGACCAGACCAGTGTCACATGCACAGCCCTGAAGCTGGGGGATGGGGGGCAGCCCTGGCTGAGACCCATGCAATATGCGGGGAACCCAACTGCCTACAGAAAATAGAAGGTGCTGTCCCCGGAAAAGGGTAAAATGAATATTGAGAAGGCAAAACAACAGATGTCCACCACTCTTGGGGATAATAGAAGGGAGCTGCAGTAGGGCAATCCTTTAAAACTTCATTCTACAAGTGGCTGCTTTCAGAACTTAGAGGCGCAGATCAGTCCACATGCATTGGACTCAGCCCCGTGAGGCCCAGGGAGAGGCAGTTTCTGCCGTCTTCCGGGGTAGGGCCGACCCATTCCCTGTCCCAGGATTAACCTCTTCCCAGGATGAACTGGTGGTGGGAACAGCCACTCCTTTCAGGGAAAATTTAAGTCCTGCCGACGGTGTGATCTGGCCATAGGATTCCAAGACATTCATCCGCAAACTTTAGATTTCCCAACATCTGACTTATTCAGCCTGAACCAACACCACGAATGGGGCACAGCATTTCAGGCCACATCGGGCTTAGCCAAGGCAAGCCTGGTTCCTTTTCTCCCGATGAAGATTGGGCTTATATGTCTTTCCTTTCCTCCAAAGCTATGGGATCAGCCGCTCCACGAGGAAGCCATGTTACCCAAAGAACAAGCTATAAGTTATGCGTCTGGAATGGTCTAGCTGAAGTTGTGGATAGTTTGTTGGGGGTGGGGGGGAATAATTCACTCGAATCGCTTACCACTTACGAGCTCAAGAAATATTAGCTATCGGTTTTTTCAGGGACAGTGACAATGTTCTGGGCAGGGGTTACTGCTGTGGTCATGTTGAGGCAATGCTGAGGGTGGAAAAGGCCTCCAGCTGGGAGAATGGGAGGGAGAGGGGGAGGAGGCAGCAAGGCCACTGCCCTCCAATACAGCCAGCAATCCCATAAGGAAAGGTCCCGAAGTGGCTCTTGAAACTTTGTCCGTCCGTTTGGAGGAGGGTTCCCAGCCAGGGGTCACGATCCTAGGGACTGCTGCGCCTTGCTTCTGCAACAATTCCTAGACTTGGTACATTAAGTTCATCAGGAGAAGCAAGTGACCGTAAACCTTTGTCATATTTCTCGCAAGACAAAGATCAAAGGTCTCGCGACCCCATCGATGAGAAGAGGAAGTGTTTCCGGTGATAAAAAGTGAGGGCTGCTCCTAAGTGTGTTTCAGTTTGACTTTAAATAGCTCAGCCACGATATGCTGAGTTCATCTGTGGACTTTGGATACCCGGTGAACTCTGGCACCTGCTCATGGGGCTCAGTCGAAATAGCCACCAATGGCAACCACGGCATTTCTCTTTATAGCGTGCAATACCATATTGGGCCTTTCTGCAAAAATCAACTTGTAATAATGTATTACTAAACAGTGACAGCATGGGGGCGCCTGGGTGGCTCAGTGAGTTAAGCATCGGACGTCGGCTCAGGTCATGATCTCACGGTTCTCAGGTTCGAGCCCCGTGTAGGGCTCCGAGCGGACAGCGCCGAGCCTGGAGCCTGCTTCGGATTCTGTACCTCCCTCTCTTTCTCTCTCTCTCTCTGCCCCTCCCCCACTCACACTCTGTCTCCCTCAGTCTCTCAAAAATAAATGTTAAAAAACTTGTAAACAATTACAGCATAAATATTAACTAGTTGCTAATTTAGGCAAAGAAACACCTCTCTTCGAGTAACAGTGAAGCACACACCATCCCAGAGCCATCTACTGTTGGTAACAACACTTACTACAACCCAGGTTTTCCCCAGTCTATTTTTTTTTTATAAAAAAAAAATTTTTTTAGTGTTCATTTACTTTTGAGAGAGAGAGCGGGAGCGGGAGTCAGAGGCTTAACCGACTGACTCACCCAGGGGCCCCTTCCCCATTCTACTTTAAAGGGAAACCTCAAACTCTCCCTTTCATCAACAAAACTTTGTCATTTGGGAGTCCAGAATGTTCCAATGATCATGTTCCTTAAAATTAAATGGCTGTCTTCGCTTTTCTTAGAGTCAAAAGCTTTCCAAACTTTCTCACAGAGAAAGAGCATTGGTTGCCCTTCTCAAGTCCTCCAATTAGCGGTCTTGGGATCTGCTCCCTCGGGGCCTTCTGTGCTCTGTGTGAGCAGAGCGTCTGGTTTTCTGCTGGAAGAGTTGCTTCCAACCTTGTCTCCTGCCCACAGCTTCGGTTCTCTGCGTGTTCACGACTGGACAGCATGGGTAGCTCACGCATATGCTGTAAACAAGGAGGTTTACTGCCCAGTTTCTACCAGAACTACCGAGATCTGATTAATTCAAGGGACGTAAGGTACACTTCTCACCAGTAGACCAGTCATTGTTCAGATATTTAAATTTCACAAACAGAATCAATGGCCTGGTGAGGGCGTTGTGGCTTACCCGGAGAGCTGGGCCATCTGTCGCAACACTGACACTTTCGGGCATTTTAGGTGACAGGGTTGCAGGATCTTTCTGTTGGTGGGTTTCAGGATAAAGTCTTCCACTAGGGGCCGCGTGACTCAACCAGGTTTGGGTTCCTCATAATGTGCCCAGATGGGGCCCTGGCTAATGAGACCCCATGCCACAGCAATGAGAAGATCATCTAGTGTAAAAACTGGTTCAAGAGCGAGAGGCAGTGTCCCTGGGGAAAGAGATTCAGCAGTGGAAGAGAAATCCAGATCTCCGTTCTAGAAGCAGAGACTTTTAGTTTTCCCTAAGAGGTCTTGGCAGTTCCCGCTCTCGGTTATGACCTGAGGAAATCTCAATGCCAACGTACCCATCACAGAAATGCCCAGATACTCCCTGAATCCAACTTGGGTCATTAAAACAAGTTAGACTTGTACCTTGGCTCGATGCACCACTAGGTGACCAGTTGTCTCAAATCCAGGAGTATTTAGGAATAACGTCTTCCACCCTGGGAATTCTCTGACTTAACTCTCCTCTGGGACCCACTGGTCTTGACCAACTGTTAGGTGCTTGCAACCTAAGGTGTTAACCTTTTTAGAAACAGCTTGGGAAATACAACTACGAGGTTTGTCCATGGCTCTGGTGGCCAAAGACCAAGTAGCCAAAAGGCAAAACTGGAGTCAGTGTTGTTAGCTGCAGGTTCAGGCTTCCACAGAAAGTTCTTGGCGCTCCAACCCTACCTGCTACAGGCAATCATGACCCCTGCCAACCACGGAAGCATTTATAGAAAAAAATATTCTCCCCTCGCTTTCCCTGAGGGCAACGTTGAGCCCGTCAAACTTTCCCCAGTTAGTACACAAAGTAATCTAGGGGAAAAAAACATCCCAAATTCTCTTCTTTATGTTTCTTCAGATGGCCCTAGGGCACAGACGCTAATCAGGTTCCAGGAACAGACTTAGGTATCCCATAATTCCCCAGGGTGGGTCTGCAAACTCGCTTTCATAACAACACTGCCTTGTAACGAGTCTGCCTTTCTTATAATGTTAACCTTTTTGGCACTTCCCGGAAATTCTAACATTTCTACCATTTTGACTCATCCCAAGGGATTAAATCACACTGCATGATCTTCCTGCCAAACAAAGAGCGTTTCAACCGGTAACTTAGGAAAAACAGATCTTCAGTCGATAGGCTGAGCCCATCCGTGGTGATTTATGAAACTGTCAGTCCGGGTGGAGATTCTTCCATTAATTCCTCAAATTATAAGAGCAGCAATGGAGGGAAAAACCATTCGATTAAGTGACAATTCCAATGTGTACATCTTACAGTATCTTTGCATCTGTGACGCGATCCTACACGGAAAGCGTAACTTACCTAATCTAAATGAGACTTTTCAGGATGCAAGTCCCAGCATTTTACTTTTGCCTCTTGGTTTAGCAAACCCCCAACCACTTTTTCTTTAAAAAAAAAAAAAAAAAAAAAAAAAAAGTTTCTCATTAGGATCCGAGCCATTAATTCTGATTTTAGCAGTTTGGGATCATTTCCTCTAGGTGTTAATCAGTTCTGGCCATATGGTGAGGGTGAGGTAATTCATTATTACTTTGCAATGAATGCCCTTAATTACATTTTCCGTAGTAATATTAGTCCTTCTGTTTATTTGAGTTTCTAGGCGCTGCAGGCAACGTGATCCGAATTCCATGGAGGATGAGCCCCAGCTGACTTTCTGTAAACTCGCATTAGGATTCTAATCTGAGAAGACAGGAGCAGGTGGGGGTAACAGGGCCCACGAGCCTGCCCATTATCCCGCCCAACCGGCCCCTCTTTCATCTCCAGTTCGCTGCAGGCATTTTGTACTTAGCCGTGACCTCACTCGCAGGCATGCCAATCTGGTGGTGAGGAGAGGGGCTCCGTCCTGTTTCTGAATCTTCCAGCTGCCCCTGGGCCGAGGGGTGACTCGATTTCAATTATTGGTGGGGGATTGTTGCCCTCCTTGGCAGCCTCTGGGAAAGGTCATTACTTTCCCAAGAGGCTAGTGGGAGCTCACAAGCCTCAGCCTTGAAAAGTGGCCCTGGGGATCTCCAGGTCCTGAATGGGAATGGGAAGAGCTCTTGCCCGACGGGGACAGGCACCGGAGGGACCTCCGCCCGGGGGGCGAGGGCAGCTGCCGTTTGGGTCTCTGGCCGTGGTGAGCCAGGTGGCTGTCATGCTGCCTCAGAAGACGTAAGGTAAGTTTATGATTCTAAGATGGACCGACTGCTGTTGTAGCCGGAATCATGCAGTGACTCCATTCGTCTGCTCACCGGGCTGACGGTGTGTGGCTGTCAGCCGTGTGTCTGGGCACCGGGCTGAGGGACATTGAAGACAACAGCGACCCGTTCGCTTGCCCTCAAGAGCCTGGGGATCTCCTCTGGGAAAATGGTTCTCACGAAGCCACCCACTCAGTAGTCTTTTGCTTAACCCCTGAGTCATGGTGACTTGAAATTTTCCAGCATAAAGACTGTGTATTTGGACCCACTAAGGTAGAAGGAGTAGTGCTGTGCCGTGTCCTTCTCTGGCCAGGAACCAGGGCTCGACTCCCAGACGAGATCCTGCCCGGGACGGAAGTCAGTAGCAAGCCTCCGTCTCGGTCGCCCTTGGGCACGGGGCCAAGTGCCTTCCATAAACAGGCCTTGTGCCTCTTCCGGATTTCCTTCCTAGTCCCTCTCTGTAAAGACCCAGACTTGGACCCATTGCTTACCTTTATTTTTTTTTATTATTTTTTTAAGTTTCTGTATTTATTTTGAGAGAGAGAGAGAGGCAGGGAGAGGCAGTAAGAGAGAGAGAGAGAGAGACAGAATCCCAAGTAGGCTCTGCACGATCCACGCAGAGCCCAACGTGGGGCTCAAAGTCCTGAACTGTGAGATCATGACCTGAGCAGAAATCAAGAGTCTGGATGCTTAATGGACTGAGCCACCCAGGTGCCCCTGACCCAGTGCTTACCTTTGACCCCTCTCACCTCATCTCTCAGGCTTTGCCATGCCTGACTCCCCACACCTCTCCCTGCTGCCAAGCATGCATTTTTGGAGCCAGTATGAGCCCTCTCTGGATCTGTCTTGATCCCACGTGTCCAGTTCAACGGACAGGCTTTGTCATCTAGCTTCCTGCCTTTTTCCAGATATTGGCCCTTTCCAGTCACCCACACTCTGTGGCATATCGCCCCAAACCGACACATGCCACAGGCTCAGAGTATCTTCTGGGCCAGTCATTAGAGGGCAGAATAACTTAAGACCTTCCCTTGAAAACAGCTGCATGAACTAAAGGGTCAGCAAGAGAGAGAGAGATCTGCCCACCAATAAAGGCTCAGCTGAGGGCAGCCATAATTGGTCTGCTCCCAGTGTCAAGGAAAGCCCATCAAAAGAGCAAAGAAAAGAAGAAAACACCTTCTAGGCCACGGGTGTTTTGATGTGAACCAATGAAATTTGTCTTCGAACTATGAATACGAATGATAATTAAATGACATGTGTGTTAAGAAAAAAAAAAAAAAGATGAGGAAAGGGGTGCCTGGCTGGCTAGGTCAGAGGAGCAGGAGACTTGATCTCAGGGTCATGGGTTTGAGCCCCACTTTGGGTATAGACATTACTTAAATAAATATTTTAAAAACTAAATAAGATAAATTTTAAAAAGTTAAAAAGATGAGAAAAGATGATCGCTGCCCAATCCCATCTTTTGAAAGAGGCCTACAAGTGGATGGCTGGCGTATATGGGGTAGATCTGATTGAAATCTAATTAAATCACTGGAATATACATCACAACCTCAACAGTAGTTGTCTCTGTATGCCACTGTGGCTTCTTTAAGACTTTTCCAAAATTCAGATTATTCTCAACTTTTAAAGTTTTTTTTGTTTTTTTTTTTTTTTAGCATTTGTTCATTTTTTGAGAGGCACAGAGAGACAGCATGAGCGAGGAAAGGACAGAGAGAGAGGGAGACACAGAATCCGAAGCAGGCTCCAGGCTCTGAGCTGTCAGCACAGAGCCCGACGCGGGGCTTGAACTCAGAAACCACGAGCTCGTGACCTGAGCCGAAGTTGGACACTTAACCGACCGAACCGCTTTTTATTCTGAATTTTTAAAGTAAAAGAATATAAATACAATCGACCCTTGAGCAACACGGATTTGAACGGTGCACGTCCCCTCAGATGCAGGTTTTTTTTCAGTAAATACACTGCAGTACAGTAAATGTATTTTCTCTGCCTTACCATTTTCTTAATATTTTCTTTTCTCTGGCTTATTTTACTGTAAGAATATAGTACATACACAAAATAATATGTTAGTCGACTATTTATATTATGGGTAAGGCTTTGGCTGACAGTTTTGAGAGTGTCAAACGTTGCATGCAGATTTTTGACTGCACAAGGCATCAATGCCTCAGCCCCCGTGTTGTTCAAGCATCAGCTGTGTATATGTAGGTGTGTGTGTGTGTGTGTGTGTGTGTTACATGCATAAGATTTTTTAAATTACCTTTTAACATTTAAAATTTAACATTTAAATTAACATTTAAAATGTTAATTAGGGGCACCTGGGTGGCTCAGTGGGTTAAGCGTCTGACTTTGGCTCAGGTCATGGTCTCAGAGTTCGTGAGTTCAAGCCCCGCGTCGGGCTCTGTGCTGACAGCTCAGAGCTGGAGTCGTCTTCGTTCGGATTCTGTGTCTCCCTCTCTCTCTGCCCCTCCCCCATTTGTGCTCTGTCTCTCTCTCTCTCAAAAATAAATAAACATTAAAAATTTTTTTTTGAAAAAATAAACATTAAAAAAGCATAAAATGTTAATTAACTTATTTTTTTTATTTTTTTTAACGTTTATTTATTTTTTGAGAGACAGGATGACATCTATGCAAATGTCACTCCCATCTCTGTGCCACAACAGAGAGGAGAAAGGTCACTCCCCACTCCAGACACTGCCTGGCCCTGCGACTCATCAGGGGCTCCAACAGGAGAGGCCGGGCAAGTCCCGGCCACATAACAATCACTAGTCAGGTTTCCGGGGTTATTTTCTGAACATTCATCAGGTCACTTTTGGTTGGATGCTTGTTTGCTTGCTTGCTTGCTACTTTTTTTCAGTATTTTTGACTTCTTTACCTTCTTTTAGCCTTAAAGCTGTTTAGATTCAGTATTACAAAAGGAGACTCTGCCTTAACCAGGTCGTGACCATCCAAGATTTACCTTTTCACAATTTAGTGAAAATACTGGCAAGAATTAGCAATCACAAAATTACAATGGGACGTGTGCAACTTAACATTTTTTTTCCCAAATAGATTTTGTGTTCACATGAAACATTCCAGAGTTATAATCTCTATTCTGTGGTTGAGGCATTTGGGTTTGAAAAAAGAATGAACTTCTGCACAGGAATGTGGATTTTTAAAATACCTTTTTCATGAACAAACTTTGTTTGTTTTTTAGAGCAGTTTTGGGTTCACAGCAAAATAGAGCAGAAAGCACAGAGAGTTCCCATACACGCAGCCCCCCACCGTCAACATCCATGCACACAGCCCCCCACCGTCAACATCCGCCACCAGAGTGGGACATTTGTTACAGTCTGAGAACCCACACTGACACATCATTATCACCCAAAGTCCCCAGCCTACATTAGGATTCACACTTGACGTTGTGCATTCTCTGGCTTGGACAAATGTGTAATGACACGTAACCAGCCTTAAAATAGCACACAGAATTGTTTCACTGCCCTAAAAATCCTGTGTTCTGCCTGTCACCCTCACCCCTGGCCACGATTGCTCTTTTTCACGGTCTCCATAGTTTTGCCTTTTCCAGAACGTCCTAGAGTTGAAATCACACAATACGTAGGCTTTTCATTTTGACTTGTTTCACTTAGTTACCCACGTTTACTTTTCCTCCATGTATTTTCATGGCTGGATAGCTCGCCTCTGTTCGGTACTGAGTCGTATTCCATTGTCTGAGATACCACGGTAATTTATCCGTTCACTTCCCGAAGGACAGGTTGGTTGCTTCCAAGTTGTGGCAGTTGTGAATAAAGCTGCAGTAAAGATCCGTGTGCAGGTTTTGGCGTGGACGTAAGTTTTCAGCTGACTTGGATAAATACCAAGGAGCGTAAGTGCTGGATTGTATGCGTGAAAATAAAATATCTGTTTTACAGAAAGTGCCGAGCCGAAATTAAAATTGAAATACTTCCTAAATGTATTTTTAAATGTTTCAGACAGAAAGACCCAAAATAACAAAACAAGAATCTTGATCCCCACTACCCAGCATACTTGACTGGTGATTCCTAATCTCCCTCCCCCACGAAGCCACTGTTCTCTTGGATTTCTTGTTGACCCTTGGAATTCTTACACTTTGACTACTCATACACATATCCCTAAACAACACGCAATGTTTTCTGCATGTTTTCAACTCTATAAAGTGGTATTACAGAGACATGTAATCTTTTCCCAGCCTGTCTTCCTCCCCTACCAGTACAAGGCCTATAAAACTCATCCATATTGAAAAGTGCAATTCTGAGTCATTGACTTTCATCGCTGTGTTGTGTTCCATCCTGTAAACATACCACCATCTGGTTTCCCATTCTCTTGTTGTTGAACGTTTAGGTTGCTCCCAGATTCTTGTTATTACAAACAATGCTGTTGGTAAACATTCTGGGACGTGACTTTTGGGGCATGTTGGCAAGACTTTCTCCGGGGCAGCGCTCCTCAAAGCACGGTCCAAGAACTGTTTGTCTCTGGTACATCAATGTCTTGCTTCCTTCATCGAGAAAGTCTTGCTGTGAAACAAATTTAAGCTACACTAAATAGTTTGCTTTGTGATAAAGTTGATGTACTAAAGCTCTTTTTTCTTCCTGCAGAACTGGCTCTCTGAATACCACTGCATATATCTAGGAATATATCTATCTGGGCATATATCTAGGAATATGGTCTACTCTGTAGAATAGACCTGAATGGTCTACTCTGTAATCGCGGCAAACTGTTCCCCAGAGCTTAATACCTACCAGCAAAGTATGAATTCTCATAAATCTGAAAGGCTAAAATAGGTCTACCTCAAACATTTGCTCCAGGGCCTGGGGCAAAAACGCAATTGGAAACCCACATACCGTATGTCCAAATATTTATAAATTATATTAACAGATTATTAAGTAAGTCTTATCACCCTACCTTGACAATTATGCCTTCATAGCAACCTAGGTCCAATGCAAGTTTAGAATTCTCGAAGTCCTTAAATTTCACTCTGTAGTGTGGGTGGTTAGGGAGAGCTGGCCCCTGACCTGCAGCCAACCTTCCCCTCTCCCCATCCCCTGCGCCATCTTGAACCTCAAAGGGCCTCCTATGCTTGTGTATGAACACTCCCTCTCCAGTCCCACAAACAGCCATCCCTGGGTCACCTTGGGAGAACAGGCCTGTGTGCGGGAAAGAGCCCACTCTAGCCCTGGAAGTAAACTCAGAGCTTGGACAAGAACGCCGCAGCCCTCCTCCTTGGTCTAGCAGGAGGGGACAGGCTCCAGTGGATGCATCCTCTGGTCTCTGGGTACCCCCTGGCCATCTGGGGAGAGGCAGAGCCAGAAGAGGGGCACAGTTGGGCCCTCCAAAGCAGGGTCAGGGTAGGGGCCCCTCTTGCCAGGATATGAGGACAATATTGGGAATTTGTTTCTTTCAAAAAGGTTTTTAAATGTTCCGCATTCTGTTGTTTATAGTACTCATTAGGAAAAATCTGATACTCCTGCCTTCCTTTTAATTCTTTGTCTCTTTTCATCTTTTGCGTTTTCTTGATCAATCTTGCCCATGTTCTATCTTCTTAATTTTTTCAAAGGACCACATTTCGTTAATCGCCCTCGTGTTGCTGTTTTCTCCACTGCACTGACCTCCAAAATCCTAAAAAGATCGCTTTGTAGGCTCATTTTGTTTAAATTTCCATGTTGCCTGGTAAACTGATTTTGAGCTAAAAATTTTCCTCTAAATTCTGCTTTGGCGATTTCCCACAAACTTTGACAAATAGTGTTTTCACTGTAACCTAATTCTACATATTCCTTATTTTTATGATTTCCAAGTCCTTCTCAACCCCATGTTTCTTTAGTAACGTGTTGTTTTCCAAGTAAGTGGGCCTCTTTAAGCCATCCGTTGGTTATTCCTTTTTAATTTTACTGCAATGTGGTTAGAAAACATCCTGTTGGATATTGATCCTTTGAAATGTATTATGGCTTTCTTTAGAGCTTATCATGTGACTTACAGGTTCCTAGAAAAAGTTATCTTCCTCAAGGAGGACTTGGAAGGGAGAGGCACATTTTGAACAGTGAAAAAAGAACACCAGCAATGGAAATTAAAGGTCCAGCAGAAACAAAGGAGTCCTATAATCAAAGATACACTGACCTTCCCCAGCACCAAAATGTAGGAGTCATTTATTTTTTTTAATTATTTTTTTAAAGATGTCAGCTTTTTTTTTTTTAATGTTTATTTTGGGGAGAGAGAGCATGAACGGGGGAGGGGCAGAGAAAGAGGGAGAGGGAGAATCTGAAGCAGGCTCCGTGCTGTCAACGCAAAGCCCAATATGGTGCTTGAACCCGTGAACCGTGAGATCATTACCTGAGCCCAAGTTGGATGCTCAACCAACTGAGCCACTTAGGCGCCCCAGGAGTCATTTATTAAAGAACCCACACTTTGCTGTACCACCAGCAAGACTTCCTGGACTAAGGAACCTGGTAAGCTACTCAACCCTTCACTCATGCCTTGGACACGTGCACTACTGCTGATCGAGAAAGTGCCAAGACACTCCCATGCACAGAAACAGGCCGACCCAACTCCATCCCAAGCTACCATGAGAAGAACACAGTGAAGGTCCAGATTTACCTATAGAACATTTTTTAAACAGAGGAAACAAAAACATTGTAACATGTTTCAACATGACTTACATATAACTAAACAAGCAGCAGCAACTCTGACAGAATGCGGTGAAAAAGAAACTCTGGACAGAGAGAGACAAAAAGGATGAGTGAAACAGTTGAACTCAGAGAAAAAGTAAAGAAAGAGCACCTCATAAAACAGGACCAACTTTCAAGGTGTTCAAAGGGAAAAACAGTGAAATGAAAGTATCCAAAAGAAGGAGTGACACAGACCTCATCTGGCTATGCCAGAGTGCACGTACAAGTTGGGGGGGGGGGGGGAGGAGAGAGAGG
The DNA here is from genome assembly GCF_024362965.1 of Panthera pardus. Lineage (NCBI taxonomy): Eukaryota > Metazoa > Chordata > Mammalia > Carnivora > Felidae > Panthera > Panthera pardus. The sequence continues at coordinate 388,343 of NW_026527024.1, forward strand.
GAGGGAATGAGTGGGGGAGGGGCAGAGAGGGAGAGAGAGAGAGAGAGAGAGAGAGAGAGAGAATCCCAAGCAGGCTTTGCACTGAGCTGAAATCTAGAGTTGGAAGTTCAACCGACTGAGCCCCCCGGGGGCCCTTGAGAGATGAGTTCCATGAAACTGTAGAACTTCAGAAAGAGATCAGACCCTTCCTGCTTGATTTAATTTTTTTAACGTTTATTTATTTTTGAGAGAGACAGAGCGCAAGTCGGGGAGGGGCAAAGAGAGACCTGCTTGAGTTTCGGCAGTAAATGCTCATTGTCTGACTGACCGGGACACCACAGCCTTCGGATAAATATAACCTAGACAAATCTGCTGCTTCTAGTTTTTGGACCACTCATTATTTTGACCAGACTTTAAAAAAAAAAAGAAAAAAAAAACAACAACAACAACTCCTGCAGGATATTTCCACTTAAGCAACCACCAATAAATGTACTGTTTGTCCGTGGCCTTGTAAAAGTGACTCAGGTTTGAAGAGGTTTCTTTAATTGTGCCCTGGTGAGCCTTGAACTTCCGGTCCTCTTCCTATATTCTTCCCTGCTCTGAATCCATTGTTTCTCTCCCTTTTTTCATGGCTCCAAGCCCCTTCATACTACCCCTCTCCTAAAAATTATTAATGAGTTCTTTCAATTCTTCAGCCACAGGTGCCCCCAATGAAATGCCCTTCAGTTCTTGCCTCTGCTTCCAATGGGTTCTCTCCCATCCCCTCAAACTCCAGTGAAAGGTTTTTTATCCATTCCTACTTAATGAGATAGGTGGAGGAAAATGAGATCTTTCTCCCCAGAAATCCAGGGGCTTGGAACTTATGAATAAGGTAACCAGGACACGTGTCAATACCTAGCTCTCTCCCCTTGCCTACAGAATGCCTCCAATAATCACTCTGCGGACTGAAATGGACACAAGAGCGGGCTTGACTTCCCATGGAGATCGCAGAGAAAGGCAAAATAAATCTCACTGTGAAGCTGGCCTGTCCCTTTACGACATAAATGGCTCTGTTTCCTGCCTCTGGCGCATCAAGTCCTGCTAAGGGTGCTGCGTAGAAGGTTCCTTAGGTAAATATGGCTTTGCTTTGGCAAATGCTGTTGTTGATCTGCCCTAGCTCGGAGCTTAAGGGCTTAACACTCCTTCTTAACCTTGAGCGAGCAAAGGGTTTTTTTGTATGTAAAGAAAAGAAAACATCTTGAAAATTTTGGAGACACTAGAAAAAAAAAAAAGGTCCAATGTAAGGGGCAAGAGGCAGTGCATAAGCAGGACCCTAGAATGAACGGAGAGCAAACCCTCAGCCCCCAGAGACTAACTGCCATAGATGATCTACGATGTTCAAGCTTGACAGGGTCTCTCTGGTATAAATTATTCTTACAATTCTGGGCCCGGGGCGAGTGTAAACATTCAGAGGGCTCTTCAGTAACCTTTGGGCTTCTCAACGTTTTTTATTTTTTATTATTTTTTTTTTTTATTTATTTTTGGGACAGAGAGAGACAGAGCATGAACGGGGGAGGGGCAGAGAGAGAGGGAGACACAGAATCAGAAACAGGCTCCAGGCTCCGAGCCATCAGCCCAGAGCCCGATGCGGGGCTCGAACTCACGGACCGCGAGATCGTGACCTGGCTGAAGTCGGACGCTTAACCGACTGCGCCACCCAGGCGCCCCCTGGGCTTCTGTAACAGAAGAAGTCAATGTGTGTGCCTGCTTTCAGACACAGAGTAACAGCAAACCCCACTCAAAGATCCTTCCAAACAAGGAAATACATTCGTCCCCAGGAGGAGAAGTTCAGAGATAAAGACGGGCTTCATTCAGGTCGCCCTCAGTGATGTTAGCAAGGGTCCAGTTCTTTTCAAATCCCTGCTTTGCAGTCCACGCTGACATCTCCATCGTCGAGCTGGTTCTTCTCCTCCTAGTTACAAAGTGGCTGCCAGGAATAACTGGGGCTTCTTTCTAAAGAGGGAGGCAGGACTCCCTTGGACATCACAAGGGACCCCTCTTCAAGGTTCTGTGGCCAGAACTTGGTCCCCTGTCCATTCCTAAACCAGTTCCTAGAGAGGGGAAATGCATCTCCCTTCAAATTATTCTAGCCCGGGGCAAGTTTCCCCCCACCCCCACCCCCGTGTTTGTCTGTGTGGGGGGTGGAGGAGGCTTTGAGCAAAATCAGGGCTCTGTTAGAGGAAGAAGGGAGTAATGCCAATTAGGCCACCCACAGAGTCCCCCCGCCTAGGGACAGAGTCTCCACTGAGTAGGATCATAAAAATGGCTACGTTAAAAATGGAAAGATAAGGAGGACCCTTCCGACTAGCAGGTCCCGAGAAGCCTAGATAAGTCCTCATCCTCAATCCATACGTTCATCAAGTATTAGCCGAGGTGCTGTCTGGAATCAGGGCTCTCTGTGCGGATCCCGCAGAGACAGGAAGGTGAATGAAAATGGTTCTGCCTTAAGAGTCTGTTAAACAATGAGATAGAATTGCCAAATCGCTCTGTCGTAAACTAATATAATGTTATATGGCAATTTAATTCAATTCAATTCAAAAAAAAAAAAAACCATAAAGAAGAAGGTGGCGTCTGCGTTGAGGTTTGTGAGAGCAAATTTCACACACAAAGGTATGGGGGACGGGAGTTCCTGGGCACAGGGAGAGAAGGGGGGTCAGTTAAAAGACAAGATGGAGGGATCACCTGTCTTTTTTTCCTTCTTTTGTTCTTCCTTTTTTATTTTAGAGAAAGGGAGACTGCTCACGCTATGCGCCACACTTGAGCAGGAGAGGGGCACAGAGAGAGGGAGACAGAATCTGAAGCAGGCTCCATGCCCGACATGAGGCTTGATCTCAGGGTCATGATGTTCCAACCGGCTGAGCCACCCAGGCGCCCCCAAACTCCGTTAGACCCGTCAACAGACACTTCGTCCGAAATGTGTCCTGGACGAAAGCTCTTGCCAAGTTGTAACATGGTTGGTGGGGGCCGGGGGGGGACCCAGAGGGTGCTGAAATCTAGGACTCTGGGAAATCATTAATGGCAGCTTTCGCTGGGCTCAGACAGAGTAGGAGCTGCCTGTGAAGGTGCAGGATGTAGCTTTTGAGGCTGCAGGTGGATCAGGGAAAGGGTTTGTGGAGACCAGCGGGACCTGCTTCCTGACGCTCTAGGAAATCGAACTGGACACAGGCTCTTGAGTCCATTGGACAGAACTAGACTTTGGAGGCATCCAAGGCCCAGGGGCCCCAGTGGGAGGCCCAGAGGGTGATGATGCAGGCCCTGGGGAGGGACAGCCAGGCCACATAGCTCCTGCCACGACGTCCCCTCCCACCGACGCCCCCTCACCTGGCTGGCAGGGCAGGTCTCTGCTGGTTCTACCCACAACCGAGTGATTCTCTTTTCAAGCTGGACATGTGCCCCGTTCAACGCCAAGAAACCTAATGAGTTTACTCCTACGAGTCGATGTGCTTCCGAGATGAGAAGGGGCACAGCAATTCAGTGTGTTCCAAGAAATGAGCTGTCAAGACTATGCTGAGACACAAATGGAGATAGTTCTTTGTGCGATCGGCTTACAGGTAAGACGCTTCACGATCATTATTTTGCATTTTGAGTTAATCTCGTTACGCTGTATTTTCCACAAACTACTTTTAGACCATACACCGGGCTGATGCATGGCAGGCTGGGTTTTTGGCTCCCGTTCCGCACCTACCGACATTCAGATTGCCGTTGCCAGGGCGACCCGTGACCTTCCTGCTACCTCCTCCTTCCTCCCGCTTGTATTTACTTTTTTAAAAAATTAATTTATTTTTTGCTGCGGTGGTAGTCTTGTGACATAGAATCAACTTTTTTTTTTTTGGAGAGAAAGAGAGAGAGCATGAGCTGGGGAGAGAGGCAGAGAGAGAGAGAGAGAGAGAGAGAGAGAGAGAGAGAGAGAGAGAGAGAAAATGAATCCCAAGCTGGGATTGGAGCCTCCATGCCGGGCATGGAGCCAGACGCAGGACTCGATCTCAGGACCCTGAGATCGTGACCTGAGCAGAAATCAAGAGTCAGGCGCTTAACTGCCGGAGCCACCCAGGTGCCCCCATATCCAAGCACTCCGGTCACCCCCGGAAGGAGACCCCAGACCTATTAAGTGGTTGCTCCCCTTTCTTGTCTCCACCTGCCCTCGACCACCGTCAGTCCGTGTTCTGCCTCTGTGGATTCACTATCCTGTAGAGTAAATGTAAATGGAATCATACCGTATGGGATCTTTGGGGACTGTCTCCTCTCACTTAGCACGTTCTCAAGGTTCGTCCGTGTTGTAGGCTGTGTGTGTGCGCCTCATTCCTTTCCATGGCTGTGTAATATTCCGTTCCATGGCTAGTCTTCATTTTGTTTCTCAGTCCTCCGTGAGGGACATTTGGGTTGTTTTACCTTTTGGCTCTGGGGAATAGTGCAGCTATGAACAAGTTTGCACAAATGTTGGGCCCCGGATCTCGGTCTTCTGGGTAGGCACCTTGCAGTGGAATTGTTGGGTCTTACAGCAACTCTATGTATTTACTTAATTTTTAAGTTTTTGAATCCTTATTTGCTTTTTTTCAGTGAAGAAGTAATAACACGTACGTTAAGAGTGCAGATAGAACATTGGGGCACCTGGGTGGTTTAGTCGGTTGGGCGTCCAACTTCGGCTCAGGCCGTGATCTCACTAGTCTGTGGGTTTGAGCCCCTTGTCGGGCTCTGTGCTGACGGCTCGGAGCCTGGAGCCTGCTTCAGATTCTGTGTCTCCCTCTTTCTCTGCCCCTCCTCTGCTCACACTGTCTCTCTCTGTCTCTCAAAAATAAACAAATGTTTAAAAAAAAAATTTTTTAAAAAGGAATTCAAGGGGCGCCTGGGTGGCGCAGTCGGTTAAGCGTCCGACTTCAGCCAGGTCACGATCTCGCGGTCTGTGAGTTCGAGCCCCGCGTCAGGCTCTGGGCTGATGGCTCGGAGCCTGGAGCCTGTTTCCGATTCTGTGTCTCCCTCTCTCTCTGCCCCTCCCCCGTTCATGCTCTGTCTCTCTCTGTCCCAAAAATAAATAAAAAACGTTGAAAAAAAAAAAATTAAAAAAAAAATAAATAAATAAAAAGGAATTCAAGGAAAACAAAAAGGAAATATAGGAAAAGGTAGGCTCTGTCCCACTGTGACCCCCAGCCTCTTAGAATAATTTCTGGCTCCCAGGGTTAACAGCTTCCTGTGTATCCATCCATGCAGTTTCTTTCTTTCTTTTTCTTTTTTTAATGTTTATTTATTTATTTTTGAGAGAGAGAGAGAGAAAGAGAGCACAAGTAGGGGAGAGGCAGAGAGAGAGAGAGGGAGAGAGAGGCAAAGAATGTGAAGCAGGCCCCAGGCTCTGCACTATCAGCACCGAAGAGGGGCCGGATTGTGACCTGACGCTTAACCGACTGAGCCACGCAGGTGCCCCTCGGTCGCCTCTTTCCCAGTCGATGCTGAATGACGCTTGCTCGGCCTGTCCGCACAGCCCTGCCCCGAGCGTCAGCCGGGTGGCCCTCCACTCTGCCCTCTGGGCGTGTGGCAGCAGGCTCAAGACTGCGTAATTATGCCGTGGAATGTGAGCACCCAAGACGCACTATACTCATTTCGAAGTCACTCAACGCGCAGCGTTTGTTTGACCTACTTTTTGAAGAGCCACCAAGTAAAGGTGAGGGGCGGTGGGCGGTTCGAAGAGCTGCCTTTCCCAGGGAATCTCAAAGAGTTGATCAAAACATCCATCAGCTTGTGAACTCCTTGAGGGCGGGACTCCCTTCCCCTCGAATCTGTGAACGCCACACCCCCCCACCCGGATACCTTGAAATGGAGCAGGTGATCAGCACGTGTCTGTTGTATGGCGGAAAGGAGCTTTGCCTGGAATACAAACAACCTCTTGAGGACGCATTTAGATTGAAGATCTGGAGATCAGGAAGTAAAGGTCCGCATAGCCTGATATTAACGAACAGGAGAACAGCTCAGGTTCTGAATGCGGAGTGGCAGAGCCAAGCTCCCAGGTTAAATGTCAGGACACCTTCACTCACAAAAGCTGTGGGAGTCAGACGTTCCTACGGGACATGAATTGAGTGGGAGGATCAGGCAGGCCAGAGCCTCTTGTTAATCTACAGCTTTGAAATGGAATGAATTTCCTCCCTCCTGACAACCTGTCCTGTACCTTTACTTTCCTCTTTGGTTAAGGCTATCAACGTCCTCATGATGTGAAGAACCAGGAACCTTGGAGATATTCTAGAGCCTTGTGCTCTCGCCCGTATCCAGTTGGTCACCACGTCGCTCCCGTTGAGTCTCTGCGAGGTCCTTGAGCTGGCAACTGCCCCAGCCTTGGGTTGTGATAATACCATTTTTTCTTTTCTTTAGGCTGTGGACACGTTTCTGGGAATGTCTCTGGCTATCTCTGGTTTTGCTGTATTCTAGCTTAGCCCGCCCTAAAACTCTGATAAATCTAACCCCCGCCCCCAAACTTAAAGTATTCCACAGCTTTCGTCATGGCAGGATGGTTGCATAACGTCTTTTACGTAACAGCTGACAGAGACAGCTGTTACCAGTAACAGGTGAATTACAGCTGTGACTTCAGTAACAGGTGAATTCCAGTGCGATTCAAGTATAAACTCTAGGGTCCCATCACTGGGGACACACCTGGCAGACGACGTTCAGGGAAACATGTCTGTCCTGGCCCTGTGGAACCTTTCTGTCCCTTACAGCCTGGTTCCTCATCAGTTACTGTACACACACCTGTGTTCACTCACCACTCCGATTTCTGTGGGTGCAAATGCATTTCGATTGGCGTAGAGCTTTAGGATTTTCCATAAAAAGATTTCATGGAAATCTTTCATCCTGAAGATGTGGAGTGATGTGGACAATAATAATTTTAGGGCAAGCCTGCTGCTTCATTGCCCAACAGTATTTGCAATTTTTAGGTAAAGGTAGATGATATGAATGCTCAAGTTGATAGAATTTTTTTTTTTTCTTGAGTTGGAAGTTCCCCAGAGATACTCTAGGTGGAGGCTCTGATTTTCTGGAGCTATTTGTGCTGAGTGATTTCCCAAGGTCACATAACTACTGAGGCCCCTGGCTTCCCATAGTGTCCTCTTTCTACAGCACCAGGCTAGCTCAGGAATGTTATTTGCATAAACAAGTTTCGCTATATGAGCTCAGTTACTGAACTCCTCTTTTGTTAAAGTCGCCATAAGTTCACTTAATAACAGCAGTTATCATGAATACAAAGAAGAGGGGCAGGATGTTAATGAGATGCTGTGGGAGGTCGGTAAAAGGTGTTTTTCTTTTATCCTAACAGAAGACACTCTGGCAAAAAAAGCTTGTGATCAGTTCTGTTTCATGCTGGATCTTTGAAGAATTAGGAAATACCAGGCATGCTAGAAAGAAGCAAGCCCTCCAAGTCTTAATTTGGGGGAAGTTTCAGAGGATCCCTGAGATTTTCTTAAGCTCATAAGTTCCAACACCCTTTAGAATTTATGTTTAGGGTTGAATCATCTGCTCTCCTCTCAGGCTTCAGGGGTTTTTCAGAAGGGGGGAGGTAATTGGAGGACAGAATAGAGGATATTCACAGAAATGTGCGACCATCATCCGGTTAATTTTAAAACTTTTCATCACCCCAAAAAGAAAGCCTGTATCCATTAGCAGTTACTCCCTATTTACCCCCAAGACTCCCAAGGTAATCACTAGTCCACTTTCTATCTCTATGGATTAGGTTGTTCTGGACATTTCATATGAATGGAATCATACGATATGTGGTCTTTTGTGACTGAATCCTTTTGCTTATCCTGTCTTCAAGGTTCGTCTGTGTTGACATGTGTATTACACAGCACATTCTGTGTATCCATTCGTTAGTTGTGGACATCTGGGTTGTTTCTACTTTCTGGCTATTATGAATAATGCCCCTACGAACATTTGTGTGCCGGTGTTTGTGTGAACACATATTTTCATTTGTCTTGGATGTATACCCAGAAGGGGAATTGCTGGGTCCTATGGTAACTCTATGGTTACCATTTTGAGGAAGTGTCAAAGTGCCTGGCACCTTTCTGCATTCCACTGGCAGTGCATGAGGGTTCCAGTGTCTCCACATCCTCCCCAACGCTTGTTATCTTCTTATTATCACCATCTTAGTGGGTATGAAGTGATAATCTCATGGCGGCTTTGATGTGCATATCCCAAAGGCTAATGATGTCGAGTATATTTTCATGTACTTAACGAGCCGTTTGTATATCTCTTTTGGAGAAATGTCTGTTCATATCCTCTCCCATTGTTTCCGGTCCTGTGGATTGTCTTTTCACTTTCTTGATGATACTCTTTGCAGCAGTTTTGATGAAGTCTAATTTTTATCTAATTTTTCTTTTGTCTCTGGTGCAATTCCAACATTTTGAAAGATATATCTAGTTCCTCGGGGAAGAGGAACTTATAGGTCTGCTGGGAACTTAATTATTATTATTATTATCCTTATTATTACTTTTTAAGATTTTATTTTTAAGTAATCTCTACATCCAACACGGGGCTCGAACTTACAACCCCGAGATCAAGAGTCACATGCTCCGCTGTGAGCCAACCAGGTGCCCTGGGAAGTGTATTATGGATGTGACCCTTTGGAGATGAGGAAACAAGACACTTAGAACCAAGATATACGAAAACAGTGGACAAAGGAGATTAAAAAAAAAAAAAAATCAGTGGCTAACTTCAGTTGACTATGAAGTTCTCTCTGTTATTTACGATCCTGGCGGGAAGCAGATGGGCTACTCCAAAGAGGTGACTCTGGGGAGTTTAAGGAAAGGACTTTTATATGAAGGTGTTGACAGTGTGGAGGGAAACCGACAAATGATGACAAAGCATCCACAGCTGGTCCTGCTGGGAAGCTGCTAACTCAACTCGGTGAACAGGGAGAGCAGTCGCTGGAAACGAATTGTAGGGAAGGGCTGCTCGTGGGAAGCCGTGACTTTTAGTAAAGGAATGTGGCCACTGCCAGCCTACAGGGTGACAAGGAGGGGACTGGAGGCATAATGCCTCCAGGTCTGTTTCCTTCTGCTCTGTGGTCTCCAGCCCATTCCTTCTTTTAGTTGAACCCAACTAAGGGTCAGAAGCAAGGGGACCTGGTTGACGCAGTTCATAAAAGCCAGCCACTGGGGCCACCGAACCCGATGGAGAACCATGGGAGATGGAGACAGGGTTTGAAGGAGAAGAGCCAGTGTAGTCACTAGAATGGCGAGGTGGACATTTTGCTCCCTTCCGTCGGGGGGAGGGGAGCAATCTACAATAAGAAAGGAAGAAAGGGGCGCCTGGGTGGCCCAGTCGGTTAAAGCGTCCGACTCTTGATTTGGGCTCAGGTGATGATCTCAGGGTCGTGAGATTGAGCCTGAGCGTGGGTATGCTGAGGATGAAGCCTGCTTCACTTTCTCTCTCTTCCTCTCCCTCTGCCCCTCCCCCCGCTCATGCTCTCTCTCTAAAAAAATAAAACAAAATAATAACAATACTAATAAAGAAAATCTTTTTTAACATAAAGGAGTTTCTCATACTCTTCTTGAAACTCTTCTGTAAGTTTGAAATTTTTCAAGATAAAAATACAATGAATGAATACTCCAAGAATCTGCCCCAATCCTTTTCTAAACTGAGCCAGTTTGGGGCATTGTCGCCCCTGATGAAGGCCCCTGCCACCTCTCAAGGAGACGGAGACGTTCCTTGGAGCTATCACTGGCACTCGGGGCTCAACCAAACCCGCTTAGCCCCAGACCCTCCCTGTCCAGAAACAGACCCCTCACGCTGCCGGGGAAGAGCGAGACGCCCCTGGATGGGGTGGGTGAGCACCTGCCCCACGGGCTGCCCTCTCCCCCCCAGCACCGTGGCTGCCTGCTGGCTCCCCTGAGTCCCCCACTGCCACCAAAGCCCTCCGACTGGCTTCTCCTCTAGTAGAAAGTGTCAGCTGAAGCTTCCTGGTTGGAGTAACTGAGCGTCGATCTAGCTTTCTGTCTGGAGCTGCCCCATCTCTTTGTCCACGTTCACACATCTGTTGTCCAGGCTGTGGTCCCCTCTGCTAGCGGCTGGCTCACCTGACTGCTGACTTCTAGCCCGGCCTCCTCTGAACTTGCCCTGCGGCTCCTGGAGATTCCCTGACTCCCCATTGCTCTCTGCCTTTGACCTACCACCCCCTGAGTGCCCTGGGGTTTTCCGCCTGCCTGATTCCACTCCCTTGAACCATCTATATATTAACATTAAATTAATGTTTAAAAAAATCAACAACTCAATAAAAGGAATTGACAAAATATAGGAATGGACAGTTTACAAAAGACAAAATGCAAATTGCTTTAAGACACATAAAAGATGTTCATGGGGCGCCTGGATGGCTCGGTCGGTTAAATGTCCAACTTTGGCTCAGGTCATGATCTCATGAACCGAGGTCTCACGTTTCGTGAGATCAAGTACCACATCAGGCTCTGTGCTGACGACTCGGAGCTTGGAGCCTGCTTCAGATTCTGTGTCTCCTTCTCTCTCTGCCCCTCCCCTACTCACACTCGTGTGTGCTCACTCGCTCTCTCTCTCTCTCTCTCTCTCAAACATGAATAAATGCTTCAAAAAAAAGACATAAAAGATGTTCAGCCTCACTCATAAAATACATATGCCAGTTAAAACTACACTGAGGGGTGCCTGACTGGCTCAGTCAGAGAATGCTTCTCTTGACCTCAGGGTTATAGGTTCGAGCCCCACGTTGGGTGTAGAGATTACTTAAAATCTTAAAAACAAAAAAACAAAACAAAACAAAAAAACCCTACATTGAAACATCACTCTTACCGCTCAGTTTGGCAAAAATCAGAGTTTGGTAACACACGCTGTTGCCAAGGCCATCAGCAAACAGACCTTCTCGTGCATTGCTGGTACAACAATAAACTGGCAAAACCCCTTGGGAGGGTAATTTGGTGGTCTCTATAAAAATTATAAATGCATGTACATTTTGTTTCAGTAGTTCTACTCCTAGGAACTTTTCTTTAAAGATTTTATTTTTAAGTAGTCTCTACACCCAACGTGGGACTCGAACTCACAACCCCGAGGTCAAGAGTCACATGCTCCACCCACTGAACCAGCCAGGTGCCCCCTTCTAGGAACTTATTTTATGAATAGTCTCACCTTCAAAAAAAAAAAAAAAAAAAGTGAATGTTCTGACCTTAGCATGAAATGATGAGGGATCAGTTTATTCCAAAATTGTTTGTCTGGAATAATCAGAATACATCCAATGTTTAATAAAAGTGAAAAGATAAAAAATTTTGAAGACTTTTTAACTTCATTGCGGCAGGAACGTTTAACAAGATCTACCCTCTTAACAAATTTTTAAGTGAATAATATATTGCTGCTGACTACAGGAAGACTCTATTTTTAAAATAATAAGCGAGGGGCGCCTGGGTGGCTCAGTCGGCTAAGCAACCGACTCTTGATTCCGGCTCAGGTCATGATCCCAGGGTAGTGGGTCAAGCCCCACTTTGGGCTCCGCATGGAGCGTGGGACCTGTTTAGGATTCTGTCTCTCTCTTCCTCTGCCCATCTCCCCCACTCATGCTTCCTCTCCCTAAAAAATAATACAAAATTAAAAATAAATTAGCAAGTGAAATAAATTCTGAGACTCAAGAAAAAGGTTTAGAGAGTTACACCTCGAAATGTCGTGATTGTGCCATTCTGGCCCTACATCTGGGTCTGCAGATTTTCAAAACGCATTCCTCACAGAAGGAATTTCCCACAGGGTTGGTTATCAGCACTGAAAAGCCTACATCTCCAAAAAGCTGCGTCCCTTGACAAGCAAGCTCGCTCCTGTGGTGACCCACATCTCTCTGGTTTTTACTACTGTGCGGACAGTGTGGTATAGCCCTGAAAGCACAGCCACACGGGAGAGAAATCAGCCAGTGAAAAAGACGACCAAACCTCCCTCTCCGAAGAGATTCCTTTTGATTCTAGTAAAACGTGATGGAGAAATTTTTAAAAACCACAGAAAATGAAACATTCGCAGCAGGTGCGTTGCTACAGATGAGGGTTTGGGGCAAATATCACAACTGGCCGTGGCTACAACGAAAAACTTTTAAAGGCTCCCTAGAAAAGCCGGTCATCTCAATCTTTCCAGCGACAGAGAAGAAAAGACAACACCCTTTTAACAGTCTTCACCTCCCTAAACGGTTTTGTTTTGTTTTGTTTTTTAAATTCAGGATGCAATTAATTTGAAAGCTTGAGCTAAACGTAAATTGAGTGGATTGGTGTGGAAAGGTAAATCGAGACACCTCAGATTAAAGATAACTAAAAGAAACGGAGTGACCTATATATTCAGAACATTTTGATAATGGTTATGTGTCTCTTTGGCTCAGTGCTAGAGAAAGAAGTGGCTGGAAGTTGGCAAAATAACCACAGGGACGCTGTAAAACTGCCTGTCTGAAATCTGTTCCTTTTTGTGGTTATTTGGGCCAGGAGAGCCGGTGCCCTCAGCATGCTGGATGCACGGCCTGTCACACGCTGATCACATGCACTCCGCCCGGCCAGCCTTCTTCTCCTGGTCCGGATCCCATGACATAAGGGCGACCAGCTGATTTGGCGTGACAGTTCCCATAATTTCTCACCTGGAGACTGAAAACAAAAACAAAAACAAAACCCGGGCACTTGCAAAGAGCCACTTTTAAAGAGTTATAAGCAAGCACGAAGAGGCTTTCCTGTCTCGTTAGCAGATTTCATTCTGCAAAATACTCCTAAAATTCATATGGAACCACAAAAGACCCCGAATAGCCAAAGTAATTTTGAAGAAGACCAAAGCAGGAGGCATCACAATCCCAGACTTCATTCTGCAAAATACATCCTCTGGAGGCTTCTTGTTTAAGGAACAACTGGGCTAAGTCCCATGTTAAGAAAAAGCTACCAACTAGCTTTCATGGTTTCAAAGTGGCCATTTTCCAATTGTCCAAAGCCAGAGTTGCTGTAACTTCTGAACATATTCTTCTAAGGTATTTGTGAAAATATATGGAATAATATATGGAAAGAACTTCTACGGTTAACGGGATGAAGTTCCGTTCAGCACCAGTTCAACACGCTCGGCCTAAATTTTTTCCAAACTGTAAAGTTTTCCCTCCTTTAGGCAGGAAGTTAGAAAAGAAATGAAAACTAGAGCAGTTTTACTTTAATTACTGACAGGCAACCAGGGTCCCCCCCCCCCTTACTTCTGGAATATTCCATTCCGTATTGGCAAAACACATATTTCATAACAAAAGCAGAAACAGAAGAAAAGGATCGTGAAAACAATGCCGATGCTAAGTTCCAAGGCTCCCTTCTACAACACTATGTACCTGTTTGTTCCCTCCCATAATGCAAGCTTTATTTCCGGTAAACCACACTGAGCCTCATCTCTCTCCTCATAGAAGGGCAGGGTTCTTTCCAGCTGTTGGTGTCAGGCAGGAGAAACAAGGCCAGAGGCAGGTTGAGCTGAGGTCAGGTGCTTGGAGACGCCAAAGAGTAGAAAAGCAGAATTGGGGATGGGTGGAGGTCAGAACGTGAGTCAATCGCCAGAGACACCAAGTTCAAACTAGGACAAGCCAAGACCAGCGTCTTGGGGGCAAATCTAAGAACAAATCAGGCACGGGTGGACGAATAGGCAAGCTGAAAGACACTAAAGAAACATATGAAATAGGTGTGGCTAGATCGGCACAGCCATTCACTCTGCTCAGTGTCTGGTCGGACTTCCTCTGCAAACCAGCTTCTCCTGGACTTAAAGGAGCCATGCTCTGAAAAGAGTAGAGAGGAGACCAGAAGCGATGAATGTAAGGTAGAGACGTTGTTATGCACAAACATGCACCACCACAACCCCCAAAGGAAGAGCTGTGAGAACCACACGAGCTAAAGATTGGCATCACTTGTTAGAACAATAAATTACACGTAAGGAAGCAGTAGCTACCCTTGAAATACAAAGAGGTTAATACTCATCCCGTGATTCACTCGTTAAAATACTGGGTGAGTACCTACAGCTGGACACTGTGCTGAAAGCCGAGGATAAAAAAAAGTCAAACAAAATAGAGTCTGTGCTCCCACGGAAGTCACCGAGAAAGAAACAGAAGAGTAAATAAGCAATTTCAGGACAGTTGGTGAATACATTGCCCGGGGGAGGTTGTGGGGCGTGAGATCAGATAGAAGGATAATGGTCAGTTTCCAGAGGAGATGAAATCTAAGCTGAGGACGGGGGAGTGATGCAGGAGGACCTCTCTCCTGACTTGTGCCCTGTGTGTGATTCCTCTCCAGAGCCACGGAGAACGGGGAGGACTCAGAAGAAGACAAAACAACGGAAGCCCCAAAGACGAGACCCATCTGCCAGGAGTGGAGATAGTAGCCCGGTGTCACCTTGAGTACATTCAAATGTGTAATTCTCAAAGTGCCAAAAGGCATATACAGAGAGCATATGTCAGAGTTTCACTTAGCTCACTCCTGACGGAACCAACAGAATGATTCCAAGGCAGACACAAGAAACGGATGTATATACAGTCCACTAAAGAAAAAAAGACCAGGGGCACATGGGTGGCTTTGTCAGTTAAGCGCCCGAGTCTTGATTTCGGCTCAGGTCATGATCTCAGTTTGTCAGATCGAACGGCACTTGGGGTTCTGCGTTGACACTGAGGAGTCTGCTTGGGATTCTCCCTCTCTCTCTCTCTCTCTCTCTGCCCCTCCCCCCCTCACTCCCTGTCTTTCAAAATAAATGAATTAACTTTAAAAAAGAAAACACTAGAATAAAAGTGTTGAATTAGAGGGGTGCCTGGGTAGCTCACTTGGTGGAGCACCCAGCTTCGGCTTAGGTCATGGGCTCACGGTTCACGGGTTCAAGCCCCGCGTCTGGCTCTTAGCTGACAGTTCAGAGTCTGGAGCCTGCTTCAGACTCTGTGTCTCCCTCTCTCTCTGCCCCTCCCCCACTTGTGCACACACATGCGCTCTCTCTCTCAAAAATAAATAAATAAACATTAAAAATGTAAGTGTTGAATTAGATACAAAATTCATTAATATCGATGTCAATTCATCAGTATCACAGGGCAATAAACTATCATCTCCATGCTTAATTTCAATAGCGACGAGAAATCATTTGCATTGTTCTTGCAGAAAACTGATTCTTTATCTTACTCATTTCTTACATATTAACTTCTAACTTGTGTTGCGAAATGTCTGGGCCCTATTCTTTAGTAAATAGTAAGTTAAATAAAGTTACATTTGCTGAGAGTCAAATGATCCTTAGACAGGCTTACTAAGTGATGTCCTAGCATAACAATAAAAAACTCAAGGGCGCCTGGGTGGCTCAGTCGGTTAAGCATCCGACTTCAGCTCAGGTCACGATCTCGTGGTCCGTGAGTTCGAGCCCTGCGTCGGGCTCTGGGCTGATGGCTCAGAGCCTGGAGCCTGCTTCTGATTCTGTGTCTCCCTCTCTCTCTGCCTCTCCCCCGTTCATGCTCTGTCTCTCTCTGTCTCAAAAATAAATAAACGTTAAAAAAAAAAATTTTTAAAAAAACTCACACCACCAAGTTTTGGATAACCTTTTAAATAGTAACCCTCTGTAATGTATCAAATATGAAGACATCCCATGAGGAGACTTGTGACCATCCTCAGTCTGCACAAGTGCTAGAAGTTAAAGTTACAGAAAAAGAAAACTTTTTTTCTACCTGATTCTAAAGCATACAGATAACCATCTACATTGCAAGCGCTGTTTTTACACTGGTTTTTCTCATTTAATCACCTCGCCCATCCTGTGTAGTAGGTTTTACTGTTTTTAATTTCTGTAGTGGAGGAAAGAAAGGGGCCAGAAATTAAATAACTTTCCCCAAGTATAAATTAGTAAAGTTGTTTGGGAGGGCAGCTGTACAGAGTCAATCCAAATCTGAAATATACATATCCTTTGACTCAGTTAATTCTCTGTTAGAATCTATTCTAAAGAAAGGTTTGCTGCTTAGTACAGAATGTTTATTTTGGCAAAGGAGAAAGAAGGGAGGGAAGGAAGGAAGGATGGAAGGAAAGGAGGGAGGAAAGAAGAGAGGGAGGAATGAAGGGAAGAAGGACAGCCTATGAGTCATCAAAAGGGAAGTTGTTAAATAAATTAGGGTATATCCATATTGTGACATACTAAGCAATCTTAAAAATAAATGAGGTAGACCCATACTGACCTTCAGCAAAAGGAGCAATTTACAGAATAATGTATTATGTAAAATACAACTGCTCATTAAAAGACTGTAAAGGTCACGTATCAGCTGTCAATGGTGATTGCCTCAGGCAAGGGGAGCAGGCTTGGGGAAGTAAAGGAAGATGAAGGTGGTGAGAGGAGAATTTTCTATTTTGTTCTGTATTTCTACATTCCTGGAACCATTTATAATGGAAATTGATTACTTACACAATTTTTTAATAATAACAAATGGTACTGGTTCAGGAAGGATAACTTGCCGGAGATTACCCAACTAATAAAAGGGATTCAAGTTACAACTCAAACTCAGGTCTGGCCAACTTAAAAGCTGTGGGCTTTGCAAATTATTATTCACCTCACCGATCACCCATGATTGCATTTACTCAGGGATGTTATTCAGGATTGGTCCACCACATCTGTCAGCCAGAAAATTCCTTAGGAGTTAAGGGATGGACCTGCTTGGCTTCTTCTAAGACATTGGTGTGGTTTGATTGTTTCCAGAACCATTCTGTGCCACAACATAACTGCTTTTCATCTTGATCACCAGAAAACTCAGAGCCAGACCCAGCACCTAATTCCCATATTCTGGTTTCAAGGTAGACACCCAGTTTCAGGAACAAACTGGAAGTTAGTTAAATTGGGATTCAGGTCTACAAGAAGATGTGGCCACGGAGTCAGACCCAGCATGTGAGGCTAGGTCTCCTTCAGTCACCTCCGCAGAAAGTCAGGACACATTCTAACAGACAGATTATAACACTTGAGTGTGCCTAAGAATCACCTGGCGTTACTCATTAAAAATACAGATTCCTGAGCCTCATCCTTGCAAAAAAATTTGGACATGAATGTTCATAATAACCAAAAAAAAAAAAAAAAAAAAATTAAGACAACCTAAATGTCCATCAACAGATGAAGAGATAAACTGATGTATTCATAGAAAGTTGTCTCTGGTCATCTGTAGGAAGTAGGTAGGTGGGTAGGTCTGCTGCTACATATATGTACCGAATGTCTGACACTTAGGTGACCCACTAGGACATCTCTTAGTGCCCTACGCTGAGTTTTAGAGGTAAAGTGGCAAGCAGAGTAGACACAGTCTGCGAAGAACAGGGTAACCAGAGGCTGGCACTCTTCAGGGATGAGTCAGGATCACTTAACTGAACAAACCATTAGATCAACAGGAGTGCTGGCCCAGGGACAGAGAAATCTATAATGGGTTGCAGGGGAGAGGAGTGATGAGCATCAGTTGTAGCTTTGCAATCAACTATAACATCAGGCACTGTAGTTCATACTACTAACTCTTCCCTTATAAGTTCCCAGGAAATAAGACTGACCGGAATTCTAGAGGAGCTATTCCTAGATAGGTCAAAGTTGCCTTAAGAAGGGAATGGAGCTGGGGCTCCTGAGTGGCTCCATTGGTTAAGCATCGACTTTGGCTCAGGTCATGATCTCCCGGGTCGTGAGTTCAAGCCCGCATCAGGCTCTCTGTTGTCAGCACAGAGCCCGCTTCAGATCCTCATCTCCCTCTTTGTCTGCCCCTCCCCTGCTCACACTTGCTCTCTCTCTCTCTCTCAAAAATATAATTGAAAAAATATTTTTTTAAAAAAGGGAACAGAGCTGAGCAGCTCAAGGGGTGGACTGTAATGGATACTGCGGCACTCACTCAGGTTCCCTCTTCAGAGCCCGTGCATCTATCCTCCAGCTGCTGGAAGGATGAGCTGCTGAGGGCTTGCAGCTGTGCCCTTCTTTGGGAATTGCTCTCAGCCACAGGACACTAACCTGCACAGGTGGCCATCTCTTCCCAGGGGTAGCCCATGCCAATAGTATGACAGGCTCGTAGCTGTCAGTCTTTAAAAAAAAAAAAAACAAAACTAAAAGCTTCTCTCTCTTTTTTTTTTTAATAAATTAAAAAGGTCTCTTTTTCAAATAGATTTCTGGATAGATATTCTCGGGCTTAAGCAAGGACATGGGCTAACTAATTACGGTGGAGCATAGCAGGGGAAGTGGTTGTCTCGACACTCAAGCTTGAGTTCAAAGGCCACATGGGCAGATGTTTCCAGCTTTTTAAGGTTCTCCCAGTTCATGTTTGCAGCTGCACACCCTCTGCCCCAGCCCACCAGCCTTGCTAGCTGGGGTTCTCAAAAGAAGGTGCCCTGCCCTATCCCCCTCCCTCCTTGTCTGCTCAAATCCTGGCCCCGAGGGTTTTGATCCTGACCTCGTTTACTTGATCGTCCTCCTCATCTCAAACCTTCTGACTTCTTCAGTTTGCAAAATGAGAGTCTCTGCTTGCTTGGTCCGTCTTCTGAAGCCTTTCTTCTTGGGGGTTAACCGTCACGTGGCTCCTACGTATATCTGGAGCATAGTCTTCCCTCTCTCACTGGAGGAGGGTTTTAGATGACGGTGATAAGGGACACAGCATAGCTTTCAGCTGTGCTGGGTAGCTTTTCAAAGCCATGTGTGGTCCAGTCCCCACAGGTGCACACCCCTGGGTCTTAAAGTCACAGTGCTGTGCTCCTAACCCCACATCCGACAAAAGATTGACAGCCTTAGAGATGCCTAAATGCCTTTTTCTTTTCAGGCAAATGACTCTTGAGAGTCAATCTACCAGCCAAACATAGGGAACTGAAGAGCCCCGACCTCAGAGGGATAATTATTTAAAAGCTGGAGCTCATGCCATCTTTAGGATATGTCAGGATTCCCTTATCTTTGAGGTAAGTAACTTAATTAGCTGGAATTCAATGAGTTTAATGGGTATAATTGAAACAAAAATAATCACTAATATGATTGCTTAGAGCCTGATTTGAAAGCCTTGCTCTGCGCCTTTTGAACTGTAATTAATTCGTATTTGTTGTGAAATATGAGTACATTTTGAGTACATCAAAATACGTTAGAGACCTGAAAACGCACCCTGCAGTTGCAGGGAGGTATGCCAGGGGGCGCTCTGGCCCAAGGCTTGTGTTTCACTCTTAAATCTGTTTTTGGGCAAAGCGGGTTTTGCATGAGATTAGTCGGGAATTTTGTTTAAACATAAAATACTATGACTGAGGACATTCTCTTTTCTTCACACACATCCCATTTTTTTTCTTTTCTTTTTTATTTCTTTTTTTCTTTTTTTTTTTTAACCTTCTATGCATGATTGCCCTATCATTTCCCCCTCACCTCCTACACTACTTTTTCTCTTTTTAATGTTTCTCTCCCTCTTTCTTTGGTAGCTTCTCTCTTCATGCAACCTTTCTCTCCCTAAGTCCAGTACCGAGGACTGAAATGCACACACCAATTATCGTCAGGGAGGGAAACCCCAAGAGTCCACATGCTGGAATGGTTATCAATCAGCATGCCTGGGGACCACCTTTTCTAAGCCAAAAATTGAGATATGCGTTCTGATAAGTATGGGGGTACATTTGAGAGCAGCCAGATAATATTTTTGGAATTGAGCCTGTTCCATAAAGTTCAGATCACGTAGGTGTGGGCTTTTTGCAGAGAGGACCTCAAGCGCACAGCCTCGTGTACTCAAGAGAAACTCCCCATATAGGCTGACACCAGTGGTGCCTTCTCACTTCTTGGACCTAAATCTCCTAACGCTCATGTCCTAACTCTGGAGGATACAAGAAAATTTTTCATCACGTTCACAAAGCCTTTATTAAATTGCACATAGTAGCCTGGGCAAGGAAGAACCAACTCCTTGTTGGTTCGTGGGCATAAATTGGCATGCAATGGTGTCTCAAAAGGTACAAGAGCATCTCTGGAGCATAGAACTAATATGTATTAATAAGAGAACAGAAAAGACAGGGAGCAACCGGTAGCAGAGAAAAAGGCTCGGCTAGTTGGGGTACCTAACCCCAAAACCAGGAGCAAGGAAAGAAATCTAGCTATGGGACAGGACCGACGTGGTCCCAGAGAACACATGGCTCTTCTCCTGGCCAAGAAGCAAGAAAGACGTTTACTTGTTTTTCTAGTTTTCCCTCTCCGTCTCTTTCCAAACATCCTCACCTGCCCTCATTTTCTCTTGGCTCTCTGCCTTGGAAAAAGCAGTCATAGATTCACAGAAATATGGATCTGGAGAAGGGATTTCTAATCATCCTCCCGATCCCCTGAATAAATAATCAATGAGCCTGGAGCCTTCTTTGGATTAGATGTCTCTGTCTTTTTCTGCCCCTCCTCCCCCTCTCAAAAGTATATAAACATTAAAAAATAATAATAATAAAGAAGTAGCACAGGCATATCTTGAATGCAGCCCAAGAATCAGGGCTTTTTCCATCGACACCATGCTGCCTCTCTCTGGAAGAATTGTCAGGACAATGAGAAAATAGTAATAAAACACGATACTATCAAGAGAGACAAGAGGAGAGAGAGCAGGTGGCTTATAGAAAGAAAATAGGGATGTGGAAGAAAGGAATCAGTAGAAAAGGAAGAAGAAAAGAGAGAAAATAAGATGGATGGAGGGGTAGAGTCATGAGGTATTCTGAGCTACAGTGACATCACCATCTAGTGCTAAATTAAACCATTTAAAATCCCACTGTGGGTTCCATTCCTAGGTATTTACCCAAGAGAAATGAACACATATCCACACCAAAAAATTTGTACAAGAATGTCCGTAGCAGCTTTATATATAACATTCAAAAACTAGAAACAGACCAAGGTGCCCATTAATGGGAGAATGAATAAGCAAACTATGATATATCCAGAATGCTGGTCAGAAATACTTCTGATATTCACACGACCAGGAGGTGGCTCTCACAGACATTATGCTGAGCAAAGGAAGCCAGACAAAAGAGTATATACTCTTTGATTCCATTTTATGAAGTTCTAGAACAGATGAAACTGATCAGTAGTGGGAAAAGTCAGAGCAGTAATTGCTTGGGAAGGGGCAGATGATGGTGAGGATTAACTGGGAAAAAGCACAAGGGGAAGGTTCTGGTATGATGGTAATGCTCTATGTCTTATTAAGGGCTTGGGTTACACAGGCGTGTGGACTTTGTCAAAATTGATGAAAAAATATACCTAAGATCTATGCATTTCATTGGATGTAAATTTTATCTCAAGAGGAAAAACAAAAAGAAATACTAAACCTTAGTTAATGATATACGTGCCCACGTCACAATCCTGCGTCATTCAGTTTTTCAAGAGATCTGCGTGTCGCGTCCAGCTCTGCTCCAGCCAGACACTGAGCTCCGGGAGCTGGTGGCAGAACACGATGTGCGCCTCTGAACCCAAGCCGGGCAGTGGTGGGGTCTGTTGGGCAGAATAATCTCGTGGGGTGGAGCCCTGGGGATCAGGACCCTCAGGGCTCACACAAGGATGGCACGGTCGCCCCGGCATTGGCAGGTGACGACTCATATTCACAAGAGTTCAAGTTCGTGATGGTGAACTAATTCAATGGACTTTACATTTTACTTGGTACAACATTATTTTTATTTGAAAATATCTGGTAATGTTTCCGTCACATTTGGCCGATAGAAGGCCCTGAAATACAATGTCTCTTACCAAAAATTGGCTGAAAACCCCACATATGTTTACGATAGAGTTCATGGGAACCACATACGTGTCAGTAGAGCAAGCAAACATGTTGTCTGGCCCCCTGCCTGTGACCTTCACTTGTGGGAGGCCCCACGGAATCCCACCTGGAATGCCGCAGGGTATAAGCCAAGACTCTTCGTGACCTGCTATTATCCTCTGTCTCTGCCAAGAGTGAAGCCACACCTTCCTTCTGATTGGTATTTTTCTTTTTCACTGTGAATCAAGACAGCGATACTGATTTCTACAAACCAAAGATAAAAAGCATCCCTTTTCTTTACAAACTCCTATAGCTACTTATGCGTATTGTAAACATTCAATAGTCACCCAGGTGATAAAATTCAGTGTAAGCGGATAACGGATTCTCACCATTAAATCCCCTTTTGAAACGTGGCCCTACCACGTACTGAAAAAGAATCACTAATGGCATAATAACAGAAGGCAATTTTTGTATGGATCGCGGTAGCAAATACAGCAAAACCTGGGACTCCAGGTAGCTGCTTCTGGGAGGGTTCCGAAAGACAAGCACACATTTCTAAAAAGTTGCAACTTGTTAGATGAGCGATGTCTTGCAATACGCATGGCACGTGATGCCGAAGGTCTCATGGTCGCAACGGAACCAGTGGTTCTTGAAAGTTGCTTTCGATATAGATGAGTGCTTTGGATGACGAGCATGTTTCTGGAATGAATTGTGCTCACAAACCAAGGTGTTACTGCAATTCTCATGTTTAAATATTTGGTCTCCTGACTCTGAATACCAGAAGTGAAACAAACACTTTGAAGTAATTCGTACAGCCTACATCCCATGGATGATGTGGTTTGTTTCTTTCCAGTAGGAGTCCAGTCAGATCCCTATGTGTGGAGGCCGTAAGGCAAGTCCCCAACTCCCTGAATGCCTGATCTGTCCAAGACAGTCCTCTGCCCTGCCTCATTTTACACACAGCAACAGGATCGTAATCTCACCCACCCTACAAGGTGTAACTCGTTATCTCGTCCATAGCGGGCAACAATCAAGAGCAGAGTGAATGAGATGTCCCAGCGTTAATCATAACTGCAAAATTCACAAAACCTTCCGCCCCACCTTTTCCCAGACCACGTTAGTATCTTTCACTCCAGCACGGAAAGAACGGCGATCACTAAAGAATTTCCCAGCCTCACATGAAAGATAAGAGGCGGGCTACGCGGACCACAGATGGCTTCGAAAGTCCCACACGCTGTCCTGCTGTACTGGAGTATCCTGGTTTTCAGGAGCCCCAGGGAACCTTGTGCCCACCCAAGTCTCCAGCAAAAGTAAGCAGGAGGCGAAGCCGGCCTACGCTCGCTTTCCTCTGCGTCTCGGCCAGTTCCCTCTCCCCCGCATCATCGAGGTTTACAGCCAAGGACGTAAACTGGCAGCCGAACCACAAACTTGTTCTGTTCACACCAGGATTTTCATGTTTTTAAGTTGGCTGCCTAAAGAGTGCGCAGTGTCACATGAAAATTCAGATGAACTGCTCCTCTTGGAAAACGAAATCTGGACAACACCCCTCATTCTCCTGTGGCAGTGGTCAGCTGAGCGGAATGAACAGGGGTCACCGCTAACGGGGCATGGTCTCTCCAGGGTCACAGTCGCCTGCTTCACTTATTTGTTTTACCTTCCAGAAGCATCTGAGCAGGTGCCTCCCGGTGTAGAGGAAGGCCCCAGCACGGGAAGCCTAGGGTTGTGTGCCCACCCGGGTTCAAGGGTTTGGTTGGCCACCCTCATTCTTCTACCAGACCCCACCCTCATTCTTCTACCAGTCTCACGCAAGCCGTGGCTGCCTCTGGGCCTCAGTTTCCTCATAAGCTAGCTGAGGATACCTCAACGAGTTCGCACAATCTCTTACTAACATGCCCCTAAAGTTGAAAGTTCTGAGTCCACATCTGAATACCTTGCCCTGCCCATGAACTTTGTCGGTGATGGTTGCCCCTCAAGATGGAAGTTGTAGAAACGTAAGCATTCTTGGGCACTTTGGGTGGCTCAATTCGTGGAGCGTCCGACGTGGCCTCAGGTCATGATCTCACGGTTGGTGGGTTTGAACCCCGCATCTTGTTCGCTGCTGTCAGCACAGAGCCCGCTTCGGATCCTCTGTCCTCCTCTCTCTCTGCTCCTCCCCCACCCCCTCTCTCTCTCTCTCTCTCTCTCAAAAATAAGTAAACACTTAAAAAAAATGTAGCCATTCTCCAGTGGCACTGCTCATTATCCCCAAAGGCATTAGGAGGACACCGTCAGCCCCTAAGTATCTACTAATCTCCCGTCTTTCCTCGGTCATCCGCCTCTGCCTCTGAAGTCTACTCATTATCACTCCCTCCTTGAAACACTGTGCTCACTTGGCTTCCATAAATGTACATGCTCTGCACAGCCTGTCCTCTCCAACTGCTCCTGTATTTTCTTCCTTTTCTCTTGTACCAAACGTAGAAATTCCCTAACGTTTCAGTCACTCCCTCAGCCCTCGTTGCCCACGGCCACTCTCCCTTTCGGAACACATACCCACGACGGTGGTCCTCACCGCAGCCTCTGTGTGGGTGACCTCCCTCTCTTGTGCGCCGAACCCAGGCTATCGCCGAGCGCTCCGTCGCCGCACCTTCCCCGCACCCCAGCCGTGACTCGATGTTGACGTGTCCAAACGTAAAATATCCAAACCCAAACTCGCTGGCGTGGGTATCTCCTGTTTCTGTCTGCCCCGCGTCTCCGTTTTCGCTGGCAGACTACTGCCTTTTCGTCTAGTGGGACTGCCAGTCGGTTTCCCCGCTTAGCCCGACCGGGAGGAGGCATGACCAAGCTTTCACCGATGGGCCGTGTCGCATCTTCCGGCTCACACCGATGGGACCAAAGACTTAGCACCTGACCTCAGCAGGAGTTGGCATATGGGTATGGAGAGGCAGCTGGAGGGTCTCTTCTTAGGTCACCAACTGTCAGGATGGTGTAACCGCCTTTCCCGGCCGCACAGAAAACATGGAAGGAAGACAAGACACGCAAAGGAAGCGAAGCCAAGACAGAGGGAGGGTCAGGCACTAACAACAGCCTCTGAGCACCTGAAACCAGGGCTGTGGAAAATCGGTGGCTCCCCCCCCAACCCCGCCCCTGGATTTCACAATGACATCAGCTAACTGACTTCATGTTTCCTGAGCTAATTTGAACTGGGTTATTTTTGTCACTCGTAGTCAAGAGTCCCCTTTTGGTACCCCATCCTCCTGGTTAACATGTTAGAAAAATCTAAAACACCTCTAGTTCCCTCTCCTCCAACGTTCAGTTTGTGACCAAACCTTGGGAGTCGCATTCCCATCGCGGAGGCCATATCCCTAGCCTCTTCTCCACCCACATGCTACTCCCCAAGCAAGTGTCGTCAGCTACCCTTCGGAAGACAAATGCGATAGCCTTCTCACGATCTCCCGGTCTCCAGGCGCTGCATCCTTCCTCCCCTTATATACCATGGTTACACCTGTTTCCCTGAAGCATAAGTTTGACTATGCAACTCTCCTCTTTAAATACCCATTGCTTTGAAAATAAGAAAAAAAAATCCCATATGAGTTTGCTAGAGCTGCCATAACGGGGGCTTAAACGGCAGAAATTCATTTTCTCATGTTTCTGGAGCAAGAAATCTAGGATCAAAGTGCTGGCAGCGTTGGTTTCTTCTGAGGCCTCTGCCAGGCTTGTAGATGGCCATCTTTATGCCGTATCTTCACACGGTTGGCCCTTTGTGCGCGGCTGTGTCCAAAACTCTTCTTCTCATAAGGACACCAGTCATATTGAATCAGCCCCCCTCCCCCAATGACCTCAGTTTAACCTAGTTACCTCTTTAAAACTCTCATCTCTGGGACGCCAGGGATGCTCAGTGGGTTAAGCGTCTTGATATCAGCTCGGGTCACGATCTCACAATCCGATCCGTGAGATCGAGCCCCACGCTGGGCTCTCCGCTGACCGCACGGAGCCGCCTTGGGATTCTCTCTCTCCCTCTCTCTCTCTCTCTCTGCCCCTCCCCTGCTTGTTCTCTCTCTCTCTCTGTCTCAAAATAAATCAATAGACATTCTTTAAAAATTTTTAAAAATCCTATCTCCAAACACAGTCACATTCTGAGCTATTGGGAGTGAAGTCTTTACCGTATGAATTTTTGCGAGGGACACAATTCACTCCATAACAATCCCCCACTCAGATTTCTTTCTGTGGCTCCAAAGTCCACCTTTTTAACCCTATCAACCTTGTCTCCTTCACCGACTCCTATACTAACCTCTAACAAAACTGTTCTCAGATAGTTTCTGAGAATCTCATATTACCTGTCTCTGGGCCGTCAGTACCCAACCTTCCAAGTCCTTCACAAATGCCCTTTCCTCTCAACTTGCCTGGTTTCTTCAACGGAGATGTTCTCATTCCTCCTGAGCAGGCGTTAGCCGTTTTGTTCACCTCCACCCACCCCTATGTTCCTGTACTTCCCCTCTTCTCGGGAGCTCGGCTTCTCCCCCTTTCCATTAGGTCTGCTGGAACTTCCAGGTAGAGAAGCTTTGGCTACAGGTATCGTCATGTGACCCAAGCTCCGCCAATCAGATCCAACCTCCTGAGGCTTTTCTCCTGAGGGGTAACAAAGCAGTCGGAGGGTGGTTGGAGCTGAGTCATTTGGTCACCACACTCCTGGATTCCTCCTGTCGCAACCACCACCACTGGCCTGGTTCCCGTTATTCTCAAAGCATCTGTTAAGCTCTCCCTTTCCTCTTCAGCGAGCTACCCAGAATCCTTCGAATGAACCCCATGTTTTTCTTTTCTCCAGTTAGCCAACTTTCATTTCTTCCCTGTGCAACTAAATATCTCCATTGATTCAGTTTGAATCCCAGAGCACAGTGCTCGTCCATCTCGTAACACACCCTATTTCTGCCTTGTATGAAATGGGGCCCACGGTTTCCCTGAATTCTTTTTCCCCTTTGCTCTTCTCCACATTCACACAGTGAGTCCATTCTGTGTTCGTTGCCTTACAGGGATGTGATGGAGCAGAAAAGAGAGAGAAGAAGAAGCTTCCTCATGTGACAAATGGCTCGCGGCATAGACCAAAAATTTGGAAGCACGTATAATTTGTAATAGCGTAATTCCTACCATGCCTGCCCAGTCTTCCCACACCAGAAGATTCTCAGGGCTGGAAGTAAGAAGGAAAAAAGGAGGGCAAGTGAGGAGAGGAGAGCCCAAATGTCAATTGGTCCTGGAGGAACATTTGATCTCCTGTTCCACATAGGACGTTGGGGGACGTAGTAAGATCCTCTGAGGAAAATTAATGGAGGGTGTGTGTCTTAGTCTTTTCGGGCTGCTATAATGAAGTGTCATAGACCGGGTGGCCTATAAACAACAGAAACGTATTGTTCAGAGTTCTAGAAGTTGGAAGTCCAGGATCAAAGCACCAGAAGATTTGGTGTGTGGCAAGAACCCAACTTCCCTGTTCACAGATGGCTGTTTTCTCGATGTGTCCTCACGTGGCAGGAGGATTGAGGGAAGTCTCTGGGATCTCCTTTATAAGGGTGTTAATCCCATTCATGAGGGCTCTTCCCTCATGACCTAATCACCTCCCAAAGGCCCCACCTCCTGATGCCATTATTTTGGGGGTTAGGATTTCAACACAGAAATTGTGGGGGTAGAGGGGACACAAACATTCAGTCCATAATGGTGTGTTTAAGCATGCCGGGAAGAGTCCCGGTGATTACCATGTAGCCCAGAAAGGCCTAGAAGTAGCAGAGAGAAACAAAAAGTCCTAAAGGGACCATGCAGAGCAAATGAGTATGTCCCTACGGACACCTGCATGAACTGATAATGTAGAACCACAGGGGGGCAATGGATGTTTCAACGGATAGTGCTGACAGATGGTATTGAGGACCATAAAGGCACCTCATAACTGATGCCTTAAGATTATGTAAGTCCCGAGAATTAGTCATGACCCCCAAAATGGTGGGGACCCCCACTGAGTTTATTCCAATCTGGTAAAAAGCAGGCTCAAAACAGAAATTACGTTGTTAGAAATATAGAAAGAAACGGTTTCATGAGTTGAATACAAAGATTCACATCCCAACACATTTATTTCTGACCGGTCTTATTCTTCCTCCTAGACTATAACAGGGCAAGGACTGTAGCTCTCTTTGTATCCCCTGCAACTGCTGTCTCGGTATCTCATGCAGCGCAGACACTCATCGATCTGTTTTTAAGTTGAATCTAATTGAATCAAGTGCAGATTGGGAAGTACACAGCAGGGCTGGATCACCAACGTCCCTGAGACGGTTAGGCTTGATTTAGGGGAAGGGCCCTGAGCATTTTTCATCTTTGCATGAGAAAATTAAAGAGTTGCATCGATGGTCTAGAAACATTAATGGAATGTGCTTCTCCAGCATAGTGCAGATCGTTTGACCCCGGTGATTAGAAAGAACTGGCAGCTGTTTCTCACTCATGGTCTGAGAGTGCCTGCATTTTTGCAAAATTGAACCGCAGAACTTTGGAACTGGGAGGGATGTTGACCAAACGAGCCAACACCCTCACTCACAAGCGGCGGGGGGGGACCGAATCCCAGAGATCTGTGGCAATTTGCCCGAAGTAACAGAGTCCATGAGAAAGTCAGAGCAAGGATCTGTCCCCTCGCTCCCTATTTTCCCCATCCAGCTGAGACTCCACGATCTGCCTCCTCAGCCAGGCCCTCGCGGACCCCCACCTCTCTTGCTTCGTCGTCTCATATCGTCCACCGTCCCCAAACACCCGGAAAAACCTCACCTCGGATCATGCGACAGTTTCTGAGCTCTTTGTACACCTGGGCTGCTGAACTCTGCTTGAGAAGATCAGATGACCTCGCAGACTGGTGCCACCATAAATTCATGACTGCCAGACTCCACGGGGCCCTCCGTGTTGCCTGCGATCTGCTCTCTCACAGGGCCGCTGCTCCGGTTGACTCATGCTTCTCCCCCCTCACGCTTCTGACCTCAACACACCTCCCCCTTTATGACGTCAATGCCTCTAACAGGAAAGCCCTTGACCACCCACCACCAAGCCTGTGGACACATCCGCCTCCGCACCCACCCCTTCCAGCCGGACTCTAAACTCCACCTCGTCTCAAAGAGCCGGTTCTTTGGTCCCCTCTCTGCTCCATCTGTCATTTTTTTCTGAGCCACCTCCTTGCCGTCAGCACCCGAGGAGAACACAGGTGGTTCCTGTATTTAAAAATCAAACCAACTTCCTCCCCCTTTCCCCGTGTCCCCTTCCCCAACCACCTCGCTCCTACGCTCATTATCTTCGTTCCCCACCGCAGTCCGCCTACTACCACCGGTCCGCTACAGTGTTCTCACCAGGGACCTCATTGCTGTTAAGGCCAGTGGAGTCCTCACCTTGCTGGACAGCATCTGACCCTGCCCAGCAGTCCTCGACTTCTGGAAACATCATCTCGATTTCGATGACGACCAAGTCCTCTGATTTTCTCCGACTTCTCTGGGTACATCCTGTCAGTCTTTTTCAAGTCACCCATTCCCTACGTGTTGGAGTCTTCGGGGGGCACTAAGCTATCTTCTCCCGTCACCGTACACACTCTCACTAGGTAAGTTCGTCTACTCCCTTGAGTCTAATTACGATCAGGTTGAGAAGACTCCCAAGTCTGCACTTCCAGTCCAGAACTGGCACTGGAGCACTAGATCTGTAATTCAACTGGACACCTCCCCCTCGCCCCCATCCCCCACCCCCCCCCCAAAAACCTTCCATTCTCCTCCCATTGGAAGGCAATACCACCCCCGCCCGGGCATCATCCTTCCTCATGACTCCGAACCGCAGTCACTGAACGCTCTCAAGTCCACTTTCTCAATATCCCTCTAATGAGCCTCCGTCTTGAGAGAGATCTGTAGGGAAGTGGTTAAACTTGCAGCCAGCTGAAGTAGATTCAAGTCCCACATCTACCACTTGGTTATGCAAGTAACTCAGCCTCTCTGGTTTCCTCATTTACAGAACGTAGGTGGTAATAATAGACCTTCCTGGTGAGGATGCTACGAAGATTCAAGGAGATGGTGCATGTGAGCACTTAGAAGAATATTTGGCACAAGGAAGGTACTGGCTCTTGTCTTAGCTCTCGCTGTTGTCTCTTCCCTGGCTGAATCCTGATGCCCTTCCTATCTGGGCTCTTGTCCCTCCTCCAACTCCCATCAAGAGGATCTTATGAAACAAAATTTGCCCAGGTCACTTGGCTACTAAAAACTCCACGGTGGCTTCCCACTGCTCTGAAAATAAATTTCAAATTCCTGAACGTGGTCTACAAGGTCCCACGTGATCTGCCCGGCAACACTCCTTCCTTCCCTCCACCTCAAACCCCCACCTACATTGGCTATACCAGCTCCTCCTCAGCCTTCGGGTCTCAGCTCAACATCACTTGCTCTGGAAAGACAGCCTGTCTCCTCTCAATCCTCTCCTTGTCCAACAAGCTCGCCACGGAGCTTTTCATTGCCTACTTGTCTGTTTCTTGATGGAGTAGGAATTCTGCTGGCTTTTACATTCATTGCTTTATCTTTTCGTTGCCTCCCATTAGGTTATGAGGTCTTTGGGGGCAGGGACTTCATCTGGTTCACTGCTGGATCCCAAGAACCCAGAAATCTGTCTGGCACACAGGATGTGTTCAATAAATATTTGTTGAATGAACTAAATGACACCAAGGCTATCATTTTCTCAATACAGATGTTAGGTTTTTAGGAAGCAGACAGCATTATGATTCATTTGGGAAATCGAACACCAGCAAATCTTCTTAAAATAATATAATCTGTTTTCGTTCAGATACCTCTCACCTTGGGAAGCCTGGTGTAATCTTCTCAGACGACTTCTACACACTCCATCATCTCTATGGTAATATATCTCACGGAATAGGCTCCAAAGACCCTTAACCTTGAAGAAACCTTAGTTCTTCTTTTTATGGAGAGATTTTTACCCTAGAAAAGCCTGTGGGCTACTTCAGCATGAAATAATGGCCTTAATCACATTGGACAACCTTTTCTACTTAAAATTATTTATGAGATTCAAGTGAGGGGTTAGTAAATTAATGACAGATTTAACTTTAAACGGTCCTTCCTTCCTAATGCTTTTGCCATAATGACTTTCAATACAAGGTAGCCTTTGTTGGTTTTAGAAAACAGAAAAAAGAGTTTCTTTCATTTTAGAATGTTCTTTTACAATATCTTTCCTTTAGGTGAAAACAGATGAGATTTTCAAAGGGTGTGTGTCATTAACTATTATGATTAAGCATTTATTCTTCTCTTATTAATGTGTGAACATTTTTTGGTCAACCCTCCTCTCTTTGTTCTCTCCCTTCCTCTTCTTGAGGAAAAAGAAAAGAAAAAATAAGAAAGAGAAAGGTATACAACATACACACATATATATGCATGTGAAGAGAGAGGGATCCCACAGGATTCTCATATATTGAGAAAGAAGGGTTTGCATATATGCATATGTAATCTATTAATATATGCATGTATATGTGTATGTTTGTATGTATGTGCATATATATATAAATACTTAGTATGTCCCAACATGTTTATTAATTTCCAAGCCCATCTTCATAAATGGGTAAAATTTCCACATTTGCATATGAATATATGGATGTGTATATAAGGATACACACATATATACATATTATGTATGCATAACATATGTATATTCTGTAATATATGCATGTGATATACACATATAAATAACATATTCATATTAACATATATGTCCCATATGTGAATGCATATATGTAATATATATGTAACAAATATGTATTATATAAATATATAGGTATATATTTGTATATATATGTATGTGTATTACATATGTATATTATGTATACATAATATGAATATATGGCCATATGTTCCTATGAATCTATGGAAGCTTTACCCATTTATGAAGATGACCCTGGAAATTAATACACATGTTAGAATATACTAGACATTTGTGTCCCTTATGAAGCTACACTACCGTATATATTAATCCGATTTTTTTTTAATGTTTATTTATTCTTGAGAGAGAGACAGACAGAGACAGAGTCTGAGCTGAGGAGGGGCAGAGAGAGAGGGAGACACAGAATCCAAAGCAGGGTCCAGGCTCTGAGCTGTCAGCACAGAGCCCGATTCAGGGCTCGAACTCACAAACTGTGAGATCATGACCTGAGCTGAAGTCAGACGCTCAACTGACTAAGCCACCCAGGCACCCCCTTAATCTGAATTTTTAATTCTTAGTAATCACCAACCTTGTGGGAAGTGTTGGTAACCTTTTTGTTTGATCTAAACTTGATTCATTTCCTTTCTTCCAAAAACTGCCATGCTTCACCAAAGTAAATGAAATGCATTCTGGATTCGGGGGTAATTCGGTGAGATCACGTGAAAAACCCAGAGACAAGAATGTTCCAGAGGCAGGCCCAGACATCCTAGTGAGGACCACCTTGTGCTTCTTACATTGTATACTGTCCACTTGTCTCGGACAGATCTCCATGCAGCCACCACGCTGGGTCCCTGTCCCAGGAACAGAGGGCCTTTCCAGAAGAAGCGAAGGTTCTCCTCATGTACCGCTTCTGCAGGAAGACATAGAGAAGCCAGGTATCTTAATGCCTGACCAGGGGCCGGCCGTGGTCCCCCCACTCCCCATCTGCTAGAAAGTTGCCACACCCACTGGTAGTCCAGCCTGCTGGGAACCAGGGTGGACCTTTGAGTGTTTCTGTGGACTAGAAGACCTGAGTTTCCCCTGAATTCGATGATTAATTAGCTGTGCAATCCAGGGCACATCACTCTCCTTCTCTGACTCTCACTTCCTCTCTGTAATTAAGGAATTTGGACTAAATGATCTCTTAAGTTCTTTTTAGCTCCACTGTTCTATTCTCACTTTCTAAGTTGCCGTTTATAAATGTGGAACGGTAGGGGCACCTGGGTGGCTCAGACGGTGAAGTGTCCGACTTCAGCTCAGGTCATGATCTCACGGCTTGTGAGTTTGAGCCCCACGTCGGGCTCTGTACTGACAGCTCAGAGCCTGGAGCCTGCTTCAGATTCTGTGTGTATCTCTCTCTCTCTCTCTCTGCCCCTCCCTACTCACGCTCTGTCTCTCATAAACATTAAAATAGATAGATAGATAGATAGATAGATAGATAGATAGATAGATAGATATAGATGTGGAAAGTCTACCTATCCCTCTAGTCTCAAATCCGTGTGGTAAAAATGTGGGCCAGTCTAATTAAAGTATCTTCTGTACCGGACACAAAATTAGGATTGGGGGAAGTGCTAAAAGTGACTTTCACAGTAGGTCAGTACTAGGAAAAAGGAAGATCTTGAAGCTTAATATTCCTCTACTAAAGCTCTTAAATGAAGGAAAAGGAACTAGGAAGCCCGTTTACAGAATAGCTTACCTCGTTTTTTTCATTAACATTTTTAAACGTTTATTTATTTTTGAGAGAGAGAGAGAGTGCAAGGGGGAGGCCCACACAGAATGGGAAGCAGGCTCCAGGCTCTGAGCTGTCAGCACAGAGTCCGACACGGGACTTGAACCCACGAACCGTGAGATCATGACCTGAGCCGAAGTCAGACGCTCAACCGACTGAGCCACCCAGGCACCCGGCTTCCCTCACTTTTGAGAGTTCTAGTAGCAACAGAGGCTACTGTGACCTCGCCTTCCTGGCACACTGATCGTTAAGACAGGCGTATAGAAACATCTGGAGAGCGAGCGCTTGGCTGGCTCAGTCAGTGGAGCGTGCGACTCTTAACTCTAGGTTATAAGTCTGAGCCCCGCATTGGATGTGGAGATTACTTGTAAAAATGAAATCTTAGGAGCGTCTGGGTGGCTCAGTCGGTTAAGCGTCCGACTCTTGATTTCGGCTCAGGCCGTGATCTCACGGTTCATGAGTTTGAGCCCCGTTATCAGACTCTGTGGTGACAGCGTGGAACCTGCTTTGGATTCTGTCTCTGCCCCTCCCCTGCTTGCTATCTCTCTCTCCAAAATAAATAAGCTTACGAAAAATGAAATCTTTAAATTTTTTTTTCAACGTTTATTTATTTTTGAGACAGAGAGAGACAGAGCACGAATCGGGGAGGGTCAGAGAGAGGGAGACACAGAATCTGAAACAGGCTCCAGATTCTGAGCGGCCAGCACAGAGCCCGACACGGGGCTCGAACTCACAGACCGCGAGATCGTGACCTGAGCTGAAGTTGGCCGCTTAACAGACTGAGCCACCCAGGCGCCCCCGGAAAATGAAATCTTAAAAAAAAAAAAAATGTCTGGAAGAGACTGGGAGGGGTGGGTGATGGGAAACACTCATTCCTGGATTTATTTATTTACTTACATTTACTGGATTTATTTATTTATTACATTTGACGAGTTAAACCGTGTGCTCTCCTGCTCTCCTTGAATCCAGGAAAAAGACAAAATTTACGAAATAAAAGGTAAAAAAAAGCTCTGGTAAATATAATTGGTAAATTATAACTGGTAAATATAATTAATTCCCACAATGCATTCTGATCCAGCTCCTAGAGGGTTTACTTTGCTCCAGTGAGAGCTCTCCGGGGTGCCCCTGTCTCTTCTCCGTGTCCACCGGGGAGACTCTGTATCTTAAAGTGACATGTAATTAAGTGCACGATCACAGGCCTGTCCCATCTGCCAAGGAGAAGGGGAAAGCCACAATCCTTGTCTCAGGGAATTCTCTCAGCGTGTCCTCTGTGCTCTCTTCAGGGCACTCGGCCCACCTCATGGCATCTTCCTTCTCCCAGGCCCTGGGTTGAGACAACAGCCATTCTGTCACCAAGGCGAAAAACAAGGCAGGAGGTTTGCCTAGTAAAAGAACAGTCAGCGTGACAAACAAAAGCATAATTGAAATTTACCAACTAGTCTCTCAACGAGAGCCTTAAGCAAATGTGCCCTGCACAGCGTCATTTTGTTGATTTAAATTAGTTACTGGCACTAACCATACTGAAAGGGGAGGTGGGTGGGGAGGGAGGGGGTGAGGAAGGGACTTGCCAAAGTTAATGTTGCTAATATCTCTGCTACCTGGTGTAGAAGTTCTAGCTTTCCCCAGGATCTGTTTTACCCATCTTCTTAATGTTTATTTATTTTTGAGAGAAAGACAGAGACACAGAGCGCGGGCAGGGGAGGGGCAGAGAGAGAGGGAGACACAGACTCCGAAGCAGGCTCCAGGCTCCGAGCCGTCGGCACCGAGCCCGACGCGGGGCTCAGACTCGTGAACCGTGAGACTGTGACCTGAGCTGAAGTCGGACACTGAACCGACAGGGCCACCCCGGCGCCCGTTTTATTCGTCTTCTTTAGGAAGGGTCAGCCTGGGGCCCAAATCCAGCCAATGGCCTGTTCTCATAAATAAGGTGGCATTAGAACGCAGCCACGAGCGTTCATATGTGTAACATCTGTGGCTGCTTTCACACACAACAGCAGAGTTAAGTAGCTGAGACAGAGGCCATGGGCTCAGAAAGCCTAAAATATTTTCTATCTGGCCCTTAACAGAAAGAGTTTGCCCTACATTAACAGGCAACTATATTAATTATAGTTTGCTCTACAGTAATAGAACACGCAATTCTGAGCTATGTGCACGGCTGCCTGGAATAGGGACCTCATGTCCCCACCTGCTAGTGATGATGTCATGTGGTGAAGCGTTGCCAGTAAGATATAAGAGGAAGTTGGGTACAACTTTATCTGGAACCGTGAGATCAGCCTGAGTGCAGAGGCCGCGCACAGCAGAGCAATGAATTGGGAAGGGCCTGGTCTGGACACCACGGAGTGCCTTCTGGCAGGACTCGAACATTCTGCCCCGATTTCTAGATGAGTGGGAAATAAATCCTTAATTTGGATTTTTTTTTTTTGTCTCTCACAACGAAATCTAATGATAATATATCGGGGTATGCCCATTTTTAACATAAAATGTAGCTACAGCTAGGATTTTTTCAATGTATCTTCCTCGAACAAAAACCCAGGTATCTGCTTTCAGATGGAAGACGAGATGTTACTAGAACTTCTTAAAATGACTGCCGATAAATGACCTCCAGACCATTCAGGAAAGAGCATCATCACGGAGAGATGAATGCGTTCCTTGTTTGTATCCGAAGCTTTATTTTTATAAGCTATAATTTCTCAATTTATCATCCTCGTCCTTAATTGGGTGAGGACAGGATGTTATTTCTAGTAATTACAGTAACTATTAAACAAAACTGTCACGCCCTAAATAATTGAGAATTGTCAAATTCGAAATGAGTGTTTTCCTAATGTGTCATCCCAAATTAATAGGCATTTGTTGGGGAAATCAGGGACATATTGGCTACAATTCGACTTCTCCCTCGCGCTATTTGCTTTTTGCCTTCATTGTTAAGCAGTAAAACTGTTCCGTCACAACAGGCAAGCAACCTGTGCCTGGTGACACAGCAGGTGTGGGGCACATGTTTGAACAAAATGCCTTTTTATTAATTTAATTAGCACCTGGCCTCACAGGCTGCTGAAGGAAGAGTGAGAAGCTTCCTTCCCGCACAGCAAACATCTCTCAGGCTCTTACTCTCCGTCTTCTTTCAGGGTGAAGCCTCTTGTCGTGTATTCCCGTTTTCACCTCTTAGCACTTTCTCCTGGGTTGCAAACAAAAAAAAAAAAAGGAAAGAAAGAAAGAAAATATGAGCCTTTCTAGACTGTGACAATTTATCCAAGGATTTTGTTTGCTTTGGTGAGAGAAGATTTGAGAATCCTAGAAAAAATACTTTGTGCTATGTGGTTTTTTTTTAATGTTTATTTATTCTTGAAAGAGAGAGAGAGTCAGAGCACGAGCAAGAGAAGGGCAGAGAAAGAGGGAGGCCCAGAATTGGAAGCAGGTTCCAGGCTCCGAGCTGTCAGCACAGAGTCTGACACGGGGCTCGAACTCGTGAGCCGTGAGATCATGACCTGAGCTGAAGTCGGACGCTCAACCGACTGAGCCACCCAGGTGCCCCTGTGCTATGTGTTTAAAATGCAATCCTAGAATGTGGGGTAGTGGAAGGCGCTACCAAACTCATTTAGCCTCAGCATCTTAATCCGGAAAAGGAAACTGAGGCCCAGAGAAGTGAGATGTTTTGCCCACAGTTGTGGGAAATTCTGAATTGGAAAACAAATCCCTGGGTTTCTAATCCAGGGATCTTTCCACAAATTGGGCGTATTCTTTTAGTTTCAAGTCTTAAAAATGTTGAGGAATTGGGGCACCTGGGTGGCTCTGTCAATTAAGCACCGACTTCGTCTCAGGTCACGATCTCACGGTTCATGAGTTCAAGCCCCACGTCAGGCTCTGTGCTGACAGCTCAGAGCCTGGAGCCTGCTTCGGATTCTCTGTGTCCCTCTCTCTCTGCCCCTCCCCTGCTCACGCTCCATCTCTCTCTGTCTCTCAAAAATAAATAAACGTTAAAACAAATTTAAAAAAAAAAAAAACAGAAAGAATCGGTTTCCATCTTTCCACCTTGCTTTCTCCTGTGTTGGTTTCCTTCTCAGCCAGTCTCTCTGTGGTGACAAACAGGCTATCACCTGCTCCTAACTTACATCCTACTAACTTAGGGACGCCCAAGGAATAGTTTCTGCACGCTGTTCCGGGCTTGTCTCCATTCCTGGGGCGGGAACACGTGGTCCCACTACTTGAGCCACATAAACTGAGCTGGGCACAGTGGGGGACACCCAGTGCTGTGCCGGTAAATATTTGGCAACCGGTTCTGGGGGCGGGGAATAGCGTCCTCATTTGTAAAGCCTAGCAGTTTCCACGGTAGATCTCAAGCTCTCCCCAGGTGGTCCCAGAGCACTGAGTTGGGACGAGATGTGCAGGAACACCCATGAGGTAATATTTCTACCGTACAGACAAATAAACGTAAATAACCTGGAGATCAATGACAATAAAATGCAGTTAATTAGTACCTTACGAGTTTTGAGCACGTGCTGCCTTTGTTTTAAATATAATGTATTTAATCTCAAGTGTGTAGAATTTAATGGTAAGTAATGGCTGTGTCCGACCACGAGCTGGCCAGATTCCTAATATTTTCATAATTTGGCTCTCGTGAACCAGTATGAGCCAGCTGTAACATACCAGTGGGCAAATACTGCAGAAGGAGAGGTCATCTGTTACCAGAATTAGGGAGAATGGATGCTGAGCAGCAAAGACAGTAGATGTCTCTTCCAAGCGAGAGGGAAGATTTCAGTGCAAATGGAAAATTGGTTATATTGTAGCAGAGGAAATGCAAAAGAAGAGTTTTGTCCTTGCCAAAAACGTATTTTGAGAGGAAATCTTGGAGCATCAAGAGACACATAAATCGTGTGTGTGTGTGTGTGTGTGTGTGTGTGTGTGTTTATGCCCCATGGTAGCTGGCGGTAAGAGTTCCTGAGTATTTCTGCAGCCTCAGTCCTAAGGGTTGGTGGTTTGGAACAGGACAGCCCAGGGGACATCCTGAAGACCCCAAGGACTTGCAGGGATGGAAAGGGCCTTCTCAGTATTTTGCTCCTATCTCGGTCCTCCAGAAAAGCTGATCTCAATAATTAGAATTAAACGCAGGACAGTCCTTCGCAAACTGGTGCGAGTCTAGACTGTAATTTTTTGTTTTGATGTTTATTTGTTTTCAAGAGGCACAGAGAGACAGAGCACGAGCAGGGGTGGGGCAGAGAGGGAGACACAGCATCCGCAACAGGTTCCAGGCCCCGACCTGTCAGCACGGAGCCCGATGCAGGGCTCGAACTCACGGACCGTGAGATCATGACCTGAGCTGAAGTCGGCCGTTTCACCCACTGAGCCACCCAGGCGCCCCGAGACTGTAATTTTTTTTTTTTACTTTTTTTCTTAACGTTTTATTTTTGAGACAGGGAGAGACAGAGCATGAACAGGGGAGGGTCAGAGAGAGGGAGACACAGAATCTGAAACAGGCTCCAGGCTCTGAGCTGTCAGCACAGAGCCCGACGCGGGGCTTGAACTCACAGACCATGAGATCATAACCTGAGCTGAAGTCGGCCGTTTCACCCACTGAGCCACCCAGGCGCCCCGAGACTGTAATTTTTTTGAAAGGACTGAAGTTGCCTTTTCATCCACATGGCAAGCATCCTCCAGAAAGCCTGTCCGTCCTCACTACCCCAGAGCACATGGCTATTTCCCACTTGAACTTCCGCCGTACTCCATCACAACACCATTTACATACACTATGATTATATACTCTCTCATTTTGTTACAAAAATATTCATGGGAGAGAGCTCTATCCTGCCAAACACATTATTGCCTCCTTAATGTTTATTTTTTTTATCCCCAACAATGCTGAGCATAGTATTAAGCACATAGAATGTGTTTAACAAACATGTATTGATGTGAAAACTGACGTACAGTGGCAAATTACTAGCTACTAAAAGAACTTGTGTTTTTTTTTTTAAATTTTTTTTAATGTTTATTTTTGAGAGAGAGAGAGAGAGACAGTATGAGCGGGGGAGGGACATTCTGTCTCTAGAGAGAGACATTGTGTCTCTAGAGAGGGAGACACAGAATCCGAAGCAGCCTCCAGGCTCCGAGCTGTCAGCACAGAGCCTGACCCAAGGCTCGAACCCACGAACTGCGAGATCATGACCCGAGCTGAAGTCTACATGCTTAACCGACTGAGCTGCCCAGACGCCCCCCAAAGAAATTGTTTTATGAAAAGACAATGGTGATGTGATAACCAGGATAATAAGATGTGTGTAAATGGTGTTTCTAAGCCCTTCAGGGTGTGACCGGAAATTATTTCTTCACTTTGAAATCTTATCAAAAATGCTGACTTGGTTTTCACAAAGACGGTGTCATGGTAAAAGGCAAGTTAGGCCCTGTGCAAATTAATCAGGTCCAAAAGCTGAGATTGTCCTGTAAATAAAATTCATAGTGACAATTGTCTCTCAGCCAGTCCTGTAAGCTCATTGCCCACAGCATGAACGCTGGCCAAACTTGATACATTCACAGAATTTTGCAAAGGTGACTTCCAAGGAGGTGGCCTCAGTGAGTCAATGACTTATGTTGATTATCGGAAGAGAAATGACCAGAGGCTAAGGCAGCACCTTCATCCCAGAGGCAATTTTCAAGTTGAACGTGGGGATCCGTTGACACGGTTGATGCCATTTTACGTACCTTTAGACAAAAGTCAGCTTTCTGGTAAGAAAACTGAGGCATTTGTCACTTAATCATCTTAATTGTTCACACTACATATTTGAAAAGTTGTAGGGTTGCAAATGTTATAATTATAGTGTCTT
This sequence comes from Panthera pardus, assembly GCF_024362965.1. Lineage (NCBI taxonomy): Eukaryota > Metazoa > Chordata > Mammalia > Carnivora > Felidae > Panthera > Panthera pardus. The sequence goes on from NW_026527024.1 coordinate 428,253, forward strand.
ATTCAGACTTCAGCTGTTCCCCAGACAATGCCCCACCCGTCACCAAAATCGCTTTTTAAAATTATGCTGTTCAGCTTCTGGTTGGAGTTTCCCAGTTTAAAGGAGATTTAGACCATAGATCTGAAGGCCTCTTCTTTCGATTTTTATTTCCCAGTCTTGTTGGGCCAGCTGCCTTCAACAGATGGAAATGTGGTCCCTTTTGAAGGCAGCATCTGCTATGGTACCTGCTGGCGTCATTTTTTCCCATTTCATGTGGAATCACATACGTTTTTGCCCATGGCCTGCTCTAGCCACACTTTAAATTATACCTAAATTTAATTTTAATTCCAAACACAATCTCTCAGAGCAGCAAATAAAAACAAGTAATTAGAAGTTTGCAAGTTTCTGATTTGACAGCAATTTGAAGAAACAGAAAAATGGTGTCAATGTGGAACTTAAGAAAGGGTACGTGAAACTCACAAATGTTGCTAAACCTGTGCGCGTGCACACACACACATTATTATTAAATCATAGTCAAATTGCCCCAATAGCCAGAGGACATAGACAATGCAATTTGGTACAGCCGACTTTCCCCGACGGTTCAACAGGGATGCCTTTAAGAATCAAAACTTTGGGTGGCTCGGTTGGTTAAGCGTTCGACTCTAGATACTGGCCCAGGTCATGATCTCATGAGTGAGAAGAATACAGAACCCCAGTTTTGTGGGTTCGAGCTCCCCATCGGGATTCTGCTTGGAATTCTCTCTCTCTCTCTCTCTCTCTGTCCCTCTCCCACTCACACTGTCTCTGTCTCTCTCAAAATACATACATACATACATACAAACTTTCCAAAAATTTTAAAAATTAAAAAAAAAGAAAACTTTAAAATCATAACGACTCTCATGTCAGTGCTTTGCGGGATGTATTACATTCAGTTTATAAATATAATTTCATCCACTTCGTAATGACTTATTGGCATCCTTACGAACATTCGTCACCACGCCCCGCTGTTGTGACAGATAGTGTGTCCAGGACGAAAATAATTCTTATTCATCTCCATTCAGTACCACAAACGTTTGTGTGTTTGCCCTGTCCACACCAGAAATGATGCTGAGTCCTAAGAATAGAGATGAACGAACCTGGCGTTGTTTCCAGCCTCGCTCTTTCCCACTCAAGGAAAAGCGAGAGGGCAGGAGACACACGATGAGTCGTCACGGACAACTGGCCTTGGAGGTGAGCAGGACCCAGATCGTGAGGGACTTTGAACTTGGGCAGTAGGAAGCATGGAGCAGGCAGATGGAAAAGTGGACACAATGAGATGTCTGCTCTGGTCCAAACAAGAAATGACACAACCTGAGCCGGGCCAGTAACGGCTCAAAGAGATAAAACCCACAGGATCTGGTGTCTCCCTTCATGATGGAATAGAGAAGGAGAATCTAGGATGATCCCTAAGTCTCTTGCTATGGCACCTGGGGGATGATGCCGTTAGCCAAGATGGGAAATTCGGAAAGAATGGGCTTGAGAAGGAAAGGTACTGAGTTTGGCTTTTCATTCATTTCTTCGACAAATATTTATGGGTCACCTAGTGTGTGCCAGTCACTGGGTTGGCACTGTGGGTACAATGGTGAGCAAAAGAGGACGTGATCATGGCCTCTTCTCCGAAGGTATCTCATCGTCCTTGGATTAAACACCAAACTTCTTACTTGGCCTATAGGCAGGGAGCATATCAAAAGCTGTCCAGACACTTAACAAGTAATACTACACAGGTACTGGTCATCAGAACAGATGCCAGCATCTTGGATCAGCATTTTAAGAATCTGCATTTCCTGCCCCCTTATGCCAGGCATTACTCTCTGGTTACTGGATCATGGGGAAAATCCAGAGGAGGGGCTGGGCAGCGGGACTCATGGAGGGGGTGGGGGAACACTGGAGTAGCTCAGCGTAGCAGCTATATTTATCATCTGTACAGAAGTATGTTACTGTCTTAATGACAGCATGGCCATATTGGTACAGATTGGCTGACCATCGGGCCTGCTTCCAAGGCCTTCTGTGGTCTGGCATCTCTCCCCTTCTCTGGCTTTGTCTCCTGCTCTCGCTGTTCTAGCCACACTGGCCTTCTCTGAGTGCCTTGAAAATACCACACTCCCACTATGGAGCCCCCAGCCATTGTTTCCTCTGCAAACAGCCTTCTTGCCCCCCCCCCCACCCCCTCAGCTAACTCCTCTACATCCTTCCTTCTCGACTCTGACAGATCCCTCAGGAAGCAGGCCTGACTTCCCTGAAGAGGTAGCCCTCCCTCCACCCCCACCGCCAATTCATCGCCCAGTAATAATCCCTCACAGCACCTTGTCCTTCTCCCTTGCCATTATCACAGTCGAAGTTTACAAATATATTTATGTGGTTACTCAGTTCACCCTCTCTTGTAAGCTCCAAGAGCGGAGAGATCGTGTCTTCTTTTGACTGGGGCCGGGGGATCTGTTTCTGAGATGGTGCCCTCACGTGGCTACTGGCAGGAGACCTCAGCTTCTCACCACGTGGAGCTCTCCTCACAACATGGTAGCCAACTTCCCCCAGATCAAGCCATCCAAGAGAGCGAGAAGAAGCCACAGTGGCTTTTGTGACCCAGTCTCCTGAGGCTCACCGTGTTGCTTCCAGTTTATTAGAAGCGAGTCATTATTAAGTTGAGCACACACTTAGAGGGAGAGGAATATGGCTCCACCCCTTAAAGTGAGGAGTATAAAACACTTTGTGGACGCATAGTAAAATCATCATAAGGAGCATTAACTCTGAGGACTGCTACAGGTCAGAGGTTGACATCTCTTTGAATGCAGAGAAGTGACGTGAAAGCAGATAAAATATTATACAATCGTACCCATATAGGTAATGTGTGTTAACGGATGACCACTGACTTTGGTAAAAGCCACATCGCTGCTGACTTTCACATTAGACAAACTCTTTGCATTCTTACTATTTTCTTTGAGAATACCAGTCACGATGAAAAATTAACATTCAGAAAATTCATATCTCAACAAAGTGATATTTTCAGATAATCATATTGAAAATAATCTTAATATACTCTATGTCATGATTTATAAAAAGTATTCTAAGCATACTGAATATCATATTTATAGCTGTAATTTGGAGTTTTCTTTGTACATTATTTACTAGCATATTGAATTCTCTGCCCATTAAGTGTGTATATATTTCAACCAAACTAAAATACAGCATTGCAACCCAGACTAAAGTTGCCTCAGACATTCAGAAATTCTTGAGAAATCCTTTCTGTAACATTGTTTTCTTGTTTTTTGCATTCCTTTTGACACATTTCAATCACCAGTTTCTAAAAATTACTTGTTAAGATCTGATTTAAGAGGTGCCTGGGTGGCTTAGTCAGTTGGGCGTCCGACTTCGGCTCAGGTCATAATCTCATGGTTCACGGGTTTGAGCCCCGCATCGAGCTCTGTGCTGACAGCTCGGAGCCTGGAGCCTGCTTCGGAGTCTGTGTCTCCTTCTCTTTCTGCCCCTCCCCCATTTGCACTGTGTCTGTCTCTCAAAAAATAAATAAACGTTAAAAAAAATTTTTTTTAAAGATCTGTTGTGACATCATGCTTATCTTATGACAATTATTCCATACTCAGAAGTTTGGGCCAAAAACACATTTAATGTGTCCCTGTTCTTTCACATGTATGTATCCTTAACTAGTTGACCTTCTAAACAGAAGAAATCTTTTTTTTTAAATTTTTTTTAATGTTTACTTATTTTTGAGAGAAAGAGACAGAGTATGAGGGGGAGAGGGACAGAGAGAGAGACACACACAGAATCTGAAGCAGGCTCCAGGCTCTGAGCTGTCAGCACAGAGCCCAATGTGGGGCTCGAACTCACGAACCATGAGATCATGACCTAAGCTGAAGTCGGATGCTCAACTGACTGAGCCACCCAGGGTGCCCCTAAACAGCAAGAAATCTTAAATAATGTGAACACAGCAATGTTCCTTCTCTAATATTTCCATTATATTTAGCTTCCTTTTCCTTGTCTTTCAAATAAAGTCAAGAATCATTATTTTACCTGTTATTGGGAGCGTATCTGTTAAAGTCTTTGGGGAGAGGCAGCATTTTAGATGGATGTTATGCCAGGGAGACTGCTTCTGTGCTATGATTTCGGAAGAAATCCTCCACTCTTCCTGTGTTTGAAATTTACCCAGCAGGAGTCATGGTGTTTCGCTCCATGGTTTGTCTTAAGGTTAAATGAAAATGATTTCTAGTTGTTTGGAACATCATAAGGAATGAACCCTGTCGTACGCACCTCGCCATTTCACCGGCACATCAAAGCCGTGAAGCACGATCATCAGAGTCTGTCTCCTGGTAAGGTGCAATGGATTAAGTGACTTGACCAAGATGGCCCGTGTCCTGTTGAATATTGCTCAACGAGTAAATGGTAGGGGCCAAACTGAAACTCTGGGCTTTTTATTTCAAGGTCCTGGAGCTTTCCACCATAACAGGCTGACTTCACTCACACCGATGCGTAAGTTACAGCTCTCAGAGCTATGACTAGGAGCATTGTGGCATAAATGGAGAAGAGACCCCGACAGATGTCAGTCGTGGCTGACCGAGTGTGCAGTCTGGGTCTGCTCAGGAGATAGAAGCCACAGGGTAGGTTAAACAGGGAAGCTGAATATAAAGAATTATTAATTGTGATGAAAGGGAGGCTGTAAGATAGAAGGAATCTCTTTGTGGTGCCTCGGCGGAAGGGAGAGGACCCAAGGAAGGGCAAGCTTGGAAGGCGTTCGGGTCTTGTTGGAGAAGGTGTGGTTCGGCCCACCCTAAGCATGATGCATAAGAGGACAGTCTAGGGGCGCCTGGGTGGCTCAGTCGGTTGAGCGGCGACTTCGGCTCAGGTCATGATCTCACAGTCCGTGAGTTCGAGCCCCGCGTCGGGCTCTGTGCTGACAGCTCAGAGCCTGGAGCCTGTTTCAGATTCTGTGTCTCCCTCTCTCTCTGACCCTCCCCCGTTCATGCTCTGTCTCTGTCTCAAAAATAAATAAACGTTAAAAAAAAAATTAAAAAAAAGAGGACAGTCTAATGCACTGCACATCATCAAAATTAAAAACTTGGATGACCAGGTTAAGAGGATGAAAGATGGGGAAGCCTGGAGGCTAGTGCGGCAGAAACACAGACTCCAAGAATCCGCGTCTATCCCAGAGGCGCAGGCAACGTGCTTAGAACACAAAGGAGAAGGAGATTAATTTCAGCCAAGGGGATCTGAGGAGTCAGAAGAGGTGATAAGTAAACCGGGATTTGAAAGGCAAGCAGGATTGCAACAGATGGACCCAGAAGTATGAAGAGCATCCCAGGCAGAATGAGCAAAGGCCAGAAGGGAAAAAAAGTGCAAGAATGTTTACCCGGTTCGTAGCCCGGTGCGTGGGAGGAGCCAAGTGGGAAGTGAGCCTGGAAAGGTGGGACAAATAGTGCAACCAAGTGCCCTGCGCATATAGCCCCTGTGCCCAAAGCCCGGGAGGCCAGAGAATGTTAAGTACAGTAAGAGGTGCAGAGAACCCTGGCGGGGGTGCGGGGTCAGGGGGTGGGGGGAGCTCTGGACCTAGGTAAGAAGAAGATTATTTGGCCAGGGGCCATGATGCAAGATGTCCATCTGTTCTGGGGAGCATTGCCCGAAGGGGAGCAGGAGGGAGGAGCTACAGGGCCCCTTCTGGAAGCTTTCCCGCTTCTGTGCCCCCATCTTAGGCCCAGGCTGGGACACCTGAGTCTGTCTCTTTCCCACGGGCGTCTCTTCCTTGCGTCTTCCCAAGGCCTTTCTCAGACTGAGGGCGGGGCTGCAAAAACTCACCTGCTGTAGTGTTTCAGGGGGATTGATCCGCCGCGGATCCCCGCTTTGTGCAAGGGAAGAGCCACCCCTGCTTCCCAGGTCTGAACTACGGGGTAGTATTTTAGCCGCAGGGGGAGAAAGGAGGTCAGTTAGCAAGTGGTTTGTGAAGTGCTTCCTCAAGAAACACATCACAGTAAATGCTTTACTCTGCTTTTCAAAACCGTGGATACCCTGGGATTTAAAAAAAGCTCAGTTTATTTTGACCATTAGAGTTTTACATCCACTCTTTACATCTACTGACCTAATTCTATCAGGAAAGCTGAAGGGTCTGTGGTTCCAAGTATATTTCATCCCATTGCCAGTTTCTTTCAGGCGGTCTTGCTGGTAGCTGGGAGGTGGCAATCCTTCTGCTCCGTCCAAGTAGCATTTGCTAATTTAAAGGCACACAAGTCAGCAGTCTTTTAACAACTAGGGGAGCACATTGCTGGATATTTACCGAGTTCTAATCTTCTGGTAAAAGGTGAGAACGGTTAGAGGGAGAAATGAAAGAAAGTATCATTGACGAAAGAAAGAACGGGAGAGAGAAGGGGCGCCTGGTTGGCTCAGTCGGCTGACAGTCAGTTGACATTTGATTTCAGCTCAGGTCATAATCCCAGGTTCGGGGGATCTGGGATGGAGCCCTGGGCTGGGCGTGGAGCCTGCTGGAGATTCCCACCCCCAACCCCCTTTCTTTCTCCCTCTGTCTCTCTGCCCCCTCCCCCCACCCCCAAAAAAGAATGGAGAGATGGATGGGCTTCCTGAATGGGAGGAAAATCTGAGTGTCTATTTTGGGTATTTAGCTGTTGCTCCCCAAGCAAGTTATTCTGGGGGGCGGGGGGTGTCTGTAATTCCTGTTCCATCCCAGAATTTCCCTTGATTAACCCCTGAAGCTCACAGAGCCACACTTGCCCCAAGTCTCTGCGATATTATCAGCAAAACTGAACTGTAGCCCTTCACTCAACAAGAGTTTGGTTTCTGAACTTGACCTGCCAGCACGACTGCCCCAGCCAGGAACTCCTCATCCAGATTCCAAGTCTAAATTAAACACACGTTCTTAAAAAATGGTCAGAGGGATCATGCAAATTCCAAAAAAGGTCTCTTCACTTGCCGTTCCCCAGAGACCATTCATGGGCAGGGGATTATTTCCCTCATAAAATGGCAGTCTAATGTCTTTGTTGGGTATTCTCTGTCCTTCGAGGACTCCAGGCTGCAGCCTCCTTTAGCTCTTTAGCGTCCATTTAGCCCTGATTTTTTCCTCCCCAAAGCGAATATGGAGTCAAAGCAACTGGCCTCCCAGACCCAGAAAACCAGGCTCTAAAGTCATTGGAATTTCCTAAATTCTCTGTACATGTTATCTAACTACAACAGCTGTTCTTTAAAATATATCATATAAACAAATGGTGCCGATGGGCTCTCAAGTTTTTCCTGGCGCAGACATCGTATGACCTGGAAAACACACTCCATCATTCACGACTAGAATGTCCTCTCCGATGTAGGCCAAGAAAAACTTGGAATACTCCAAGATACGCTTTGTACAACATCCATTACATACGAAAATACAGGAATAGTGGCTCAGCACTGAAACCCCACTGCTGGCAATCAAAAAAGAAAGTTCGGGGGGAGAGGAGATTTCTCGGAGGACTTGTGGCCAACGTTCACGCAAAAAACATCAGGACACAGAGAGGGTAGAGAAGAGGCTGAGGGGGCCTCGTAGGGAAGATGGCATGAAATCAGGGACCCGGGGAGTGATTCAGCTTTCTTCAGGAAAGAGGAAGGAAGGAGGACACTCGCACCAAAGAACCCTAACAGCAGTCCCTAAACTTCCCAGGGAGATCTGCCTGCTTGGGGAGTGTGGCTGTAGCCCAGGGTCGGGGAGATGTGGCTGGGGCTGGGGTGGAAGCCGGGAAGGGAGACAGAGGGCACGTCGTGCAGATGATCGCCGAAGCTCTTCTTACGGAACGTGAGATCATCGGACGTGTGTCACAGGAGAGCCACACAGCGGCGACTTCATAGCAGATGCTTGCTCTGGGCCCGATATCCCCCACTCTGGCACGCTGTAACTTATTTCTTAAAACCATCCTGGGAAGTGTATGCTCTTCCCATTTTACAGGCAAAGAAATGGAGATGTCAGCCGATGACATAACGTTTGCAAAGCCAAACGGCCGCGAAGCAGTGGGGCCAAGATTTAAACCCAGGGCGTCCAGCTCCAGAGCCCGTGCTGTTTTGCTTCCCGAGGAAGTCATTACCTATTTTAGAAAGATAATCCCGTGGCCCCGTGGGGGATGAATGAGGAGAGAGACAGGAGGCAGGGAGGCCCGCACGGAGGCCACCACAGTGGTCCCAATGAAAGCTCACACAGGCCTCAGGTTGATAGGATTTAATGAACAAGTGGATATGGGGTGAAAACAAGGGGGCAGAAGGAAAAACTACTGACTCATCTCCCTTGAATGACTGGGTGAGTGGCGCTTTCAGTTCCAGAGATGGGAAACACGGAAGACACAGGATGGGTCAGGGGGAGAAGAAAGAAGAAAGGGTGGCTTTGTCCGAGGCCAAATGATTTCACACAGGAGGGACATTCGAGTAGAGGCGTCTGCTCACAGGTGAAATAACCGACTTGGAGCGCGGGGGACGTCGAGGCTGAACACAGAGGCGGAGGTGGACATTCCTGAAGGTCGTGAAGTTTTAGCTTCGGGGCTTCTCCCATACGTGAACCCTTCAGGCCCCTGGCCTCTTTATAAAGACCCCGCCTCTTTATTATTCGTGGGGTCAGGTGTGTTTGGGAGCCTTTCAGAGGTAGGTGGTTGGAGCTGACATTGATCCAAACCGTGACTGTTACCTCCTTCCACCCCTCCTCCTTCCCACTGACCTTCCCCTCAGATCCAAGGGCACCGGAGTGCCCCAGGCATGGGGCGAACCTGTTTAGGAGGATGCCGAGTTAAGAACACCCGTAGTTGGGGATTAATGGGCTACATCTGGACGGCTTCAGTGTCTAGTTAAGTTACTGCTAGCCATCTTAGTACAGAAATTTTGTAAAAGAACGCCCTCCCCCCCCCCCCCACCAAATTGCATAAACATCAAGTCTCATAAACCTCGGTGTATCCCTGGATTGAGTTGGAGGTGATAATTTGATACAGTTGACCACTGACGCCCTGGGAATGACAAGACTGCACAAAGAGAGCAGGTAGCAAGAAAAGATCACAAGGAATAAAACCTTCAGGAACTCACGGTCAAGGGGCGAGTGGAAGGAGCCGGATGAAGAAAGTTACCATGAGACTATAGGGGCTTGGGAGCCAAAGAATGACTAGTTTCAAGAGGGGAGGGCAGGCAATTCAAGGAACAAATGCAGAAGAGAAACTGTTGAACTAACTAGGTGGGTAGAATAAATCGGTGGGTAAAAGTCGCCTTGAGGAGTGCCCAGAAGTAAGCAACTAGAGGCGATGAGTCTAAGCTATTTTCTAAAGATATAAAAATGGCTATTTGCTCTGTGCAGGATACCCTGCTCAGTGCTTACAAACGTTACTTTCACGTGTCAACTTGCCTGGGCCATAGCACCCTGATATTTAGGCAAACGTTATTCGGGATATTTCTGTGAGAATATTTTTTAGATGCGATGAACACTTAAATCAATGGACTTTGAGTAAAGAAGGTTGCCCTTAGCAGTGTGGGTGGGTTGTGCTCAAGGTAAGGCCGGAGGGTGAGCCGTGGGTAAGGTATTTGGGTAAGCAGTGACCAGGGAAAAGCAATCAAAAGGGAAAGCGTAGTTGCATGAAGAAACGCCCGGAGCCTATTTGGACATTTGCAGGAGCCCAGGCTGGATTCAGCTCAGTATGCCTAAGAAAACGGAAAGGACAGGTGCGGATAGATCCATGGAAGCCAAAGTGTAGAGGGTGTTTTAAGGTTAGGAATGAGGTGCGTGTCATTCTTTTAGCAGGAAACAGAGAATTATTTCTTTGAGCAGGAAAGGGGCATGATTGGGTTTCAGAGTACAAACTATCCTAACTAATCCATGAGTTAGGCTCCTATCATTCTTTCTGTATACCATGTGCCAGGCACTAGGCTAAGTATTGTAGATGTGGTAATAAAAACACACAGTCTCTGAATTCAAGGAGCTCACAGCCTGGGAGGGAGCTGGAGATAGAGAAGGAGAGAATTATAATGCAATATTGATGAATTATTTAATAACAGTTAAGTGTATGGTGGAAAAGAATCTCACAAGGGGCGCCTGGGGGGCTCAGTCGGTTAAGTGTCTGACTTTGGCTCAGGTCATGATCTTGCAGTTTTGTGAGTTCGAGCCCTGCGTCAGGCTCTGTGCTGACAGCTCAGAGCCTGGAGCCTGCTTTGGATTCTGTGTCTCCCTCTCCCCCTGCCCCTCCCCTGCTCGCGCATGCTCTTTCTCTCAAATGTTTTTTAAACATTAAAAAAAAAAAAAAAATCACCCAAGAGAGGCACCTAATGCCCTGGGTTGTCACAGGCGGCTTCCTGGGAGAGGTGATTCAGGACATTTTTTTGGAACTCCGAATGATTGTCTCATAGAGGTTAGGTCGGATCACTTGAACATGAGTTGTAATTTAATGTGATCCAACCTCACAGAATGTTACAATGGGGAGCAGGTCTCCCAGGTCAGACCTCGAAGACCTTCATACCTCATGACTACCTTACCACGGTATTTTCAGGCTTATGGGTCCCCAAAGTAAGCAGCCTAGGACTTCTCAGTATGCAAAATCTGAAGCTGGACGGTTTTTAAATACTTCCATCTTGTTTTCCCTTTCTGTGCTTTTGCTTACGCTCCTCTCCCCAAAACCTCTGGCCTCAAGGCCTTCGGCCCTGCTGCAAGGTGCTCATTGTTTCTTGAATCCTGATTTGCCCAAAGCTTTCCCTTCTTGAGGTGCTACTGACTGATCCGTGTTAGAAAAAAAAAAAAAAAAACAACCTGATTGAAGTAGTTAATCCTTACGTGCGAATGACTCTTAGAGCTATTTAAGTCTTTAAGAGCCGGATCCCACAAATCTCTGGTGGACTTACAGGTAATAAAAAAACAAGGCCTTTGTGTATTTGTTTATATAGGTCATTTATAAGTCAGGAGTTGAGAAGGTGGGGCTACCTCTCCGATGTTTCCCATTCAGACTTATTTAGTTTGCCACTTGGGTCGGTAAATTTCTGCTTCTCGACTTATATACACTTACATTTAGCATCTTTTCTCGTGAATTACAGTAGTAGAGGATTTAAAAATCTGCTTCTTCAAGAATGTATGACTTGTCCTCAGTGGAAGAAATGTTGATATCATTCCATCTCTTTCCTGCTTCCTTTGAAAACTGAGCTGGTTGAAGCTGTATAGTAGTTACAGCACGTGTGTAATTTTTCTAAGAGGAACTGGTATTTCAAAAAAAAAAAAAAATCACACATCATATACATCTCATGATTTGGATTAAGTAAATGAATTTCATTGAAAAGTGTTTACTTGGCTCCTCTGCCTTAAAATACGCTCTTTCAAAATAAGACTTATTGTAATATGTCCTAATGCTAATACCAGAAGTTTTAAGGTCATACAATTTGACACGTTAACGTTAGATCAGTGGTTCCCAAACTCAAGTCACCAGATTAGCTCTGGGCAATTCTTTCTTTTTTCTCTTTGTTGTCATCATCAGCATCATCGGTTATGTTTATTAAGTATGTAATTTACAACAACCTCCTATGAGAACATTTATCACCGCCTTTTCATAGATGAAGACACTGAGGCACAGAGAGATTAAGTAACCTGCTCAAAGTCACCCACATCATAAGTAGTAAAGCCAGGATGTAAACAAACTCTGGCAGTTTCAAATTCCCTCCCTGCCCCTGCCCACCCAATTTGGACTCAGTCGATCTGGAAGGAGCCCTAAAATCAGTATTCAAGTCCCCAGGTGATTCTGAAGCAAAGGCAGTTTGGGGAACCATCCCATTAAGTGAACTTACTTTGCACTGGATGGCTAATTCCTTATGCATGTCTTAGAAATAATAGCTCGGGGCGCCTGGGTGGCTCAGTCGGTTGGGCATCCAACTTCGGCTCAGGTCACGATCTCACGGTCTGTGAGTTCGAGCCCCACGTCGGGCTCTGGGCTGATGGCTCAGAGCCTGGAGCCTGCTTCCGATTCTGTGTCTCCCTCTCTCTCTGCCCCTCCCCCGTTCATGCTCTGTCTCTCTCTGTCTCAAAAATAAATAAAACGTTAAAAAAAAAAAAAGAAAGAATAGCTCATATGGCTAGTCCAGTGGCGCGGTACCATTTCATTGGATCAGTAAACATATATGTTTGAATATTCTTCAGTGTTCTTTAGGGACAATGCTGAGGGGCCTGGTGAACTTTAAGAAATACTGCATGACCCAAGGCACAGACCATCTAGTTTAAAGGCACTTGTGAGAAGTTGGCCATTAGGAAGAGATCACAAAAGCCTGGGTAGAAGGTGCAAAGTAGGGTTCCTAGAAGGGGATGTGAGCTCAAAATGGGAGCAGGGTTTGCAAACGTATGAAAGGAAGAGGGAAATTTTTCTGTTCAAGGAGGAAGCAAGCCCTCAGAAGTAGTGCTTTAAGGCTGGTATTTATGGGCCAACAAATAGGCCCAACAAGACTGGATGAAGTTAGGACTTCCTTTTGGGAGGTGGCTGGAAATACATTTGGAAAAGTAAGTTAGGACAAGATTCTGGTGAACCTTAAGTGCCAGGTCAGAGCAACCCTATGAACAACGGAGGGCAGCAAGGGTGTGTATTAAAAAGTTTGAAAGGACAAAATACGAGGGCAAAGCTATCAGCCGGGAAAGAACAATCTGCAGCCAGTCACTGCGCAGGCTGGAAGGAGAGAGAAGAGATCAGAACCAGGAAAACGATGTTGAAGGAACATTCTAGCGTGGGAAAATATCTTAGAGAAAGAGTGGATACACACGGACCGGGGAGTCACTGGATCGGGTTATGCCATTGACCAAGCTGAGTGATTTGGAGCAAATTGCCTACTTTCTAAGTCCTGGGTTTCTTCGCTGGAAGATGGGTATGATTATGATAATTCCTGCTCTCACAGACTGAGCGAAAATAGACAAAAGATTTCTCTAGGATGGTGTCCGGGATGGTGACAGGTCAGAATTTTGAGTTTTCAGGTCCCTGTGACTTAGAAAATGGAAGACATTTTATGGAAGACAAGGAAAGAAAGGGAACCAATACTTGGTGTTTCAAGAATTATGCAGGAATTATAAACGCATTACCCTTCACAACAACCTTAGGAGGTAAGTATTTTTATCCCCATTTAACAGTTGGCTTAACTAGAGGAAAAGAGAGTCGTTTGGGTATAAATCAGGGTCTGCCTGAATCAAAAACTTGGGCTTTTTGAACTTCATCATATGGCTTTAGATTTGTAAAGTTCTATTTTATTTCACTGGTTTATACCTAATGTTCTAGTCCGAGACTATTTTGAGGTTTGATTCTGACATCTAGCCAGGTAATCATCCCTCCAAACTTCATGTCATCTGAAAGGCGGCCATCAACTTTGCTGAGATGGGGGAGAAAGTTGGAGGAAGGATTTTTTGGAGTGGAAAGAGAGTAGACGCCCTTGATCTATTAGGTATAAGTCAAGGTTACCCGCCTCAAGTAGATGTGTAGACGCAGCCTGGTCGTAAAGTGGCTATAAAAGCCAATGGAATAGTTTAACCGGCTAAGAATGATAGTGCAGGTGGGTGGCAAGTAAACAATACAAGCCAGTTAACCACCAGGCACCGAGGCAGGGAGAAGTAGAGAGGGTGGTGTAGGTGGATGAAATACTTCCACCAAAGAAAAGTAGAAAATGGGAAAAACGAACAGTAAAGGGAGAGTTGGCCGGTATATTAGCGGTGGGAGGTCAAAGACAAGGAGAACATGCTGAATGCTAACATTGAAGAACACAGGTTAGGAAGATGGAAATGAGATAGACCGTTGTCGGAGGAAAGCACAGGCTCCAGTAAGGGGAAGAAATGATATCAAAGAAGCCATATAGGTATAGTGGAAACCATCCTCCGCAGGGTCAAGCCTCCCAGTTTTAGCGTCCATCTTATGGCAGGCCCATAAAAAGTTGTTAAATACATCGAAGTGTTCTTTTGACGGGGTAATCTATTTATTTTATTATTTTTTAATGCTTATTTATTTTGAGAGAGAGAGTGCAAGTGCGGGGAGGGGCAGAGAGAGGGAGACGGTGAATCCCAAGCTGGTGCTGCCCTGCGAGAGCAGAGCCCAATGCGGGGCTTGAACCCACAAACCGGGAGATCATGACCTGAACGGAAGTGGCACACTTAACCAACTGAGCCACCCAGGCGCCCCTAGATGCGGTACTTCTGAAGGTACTTAGATGTTGACAAAAGACCACATTTCGAGTAGAGGGAGCCACGCGCTACCAGTGGGCTACTTCTAAGAAAAACCCATGTTACTCAGGACAAACTGTGGACTCTGAGGGGGCAGCTTTTGCTCGGGGCCTAGGATTTCGACCCCAAGGGGGTCCTAGAATCTCCGTCCTGTTTTGGTTTGAAGCAAAACGGGAAGTGACATGCGCCCGCATCTTTCACCCAGCTGGGATCATTGGAAATCCTTTCTTGGTCATGGAATCAGCCAGCTCTCTGGCATGTTGGAAACCGTGATATTGAAGCAGGAGCCCCTGACTGAGCCCAAGTCCATGCTCTCTCCACCCTCTCTCAGCAGAGGAAGCCCAGGGGCTCTTGGTGCTCCAAAAATTAGCGTTTAGCGTGTTTCAAGTACCCAAGTGACAGTTAATCCCGACCGAATGCCATTAACGACTCCGGGTTACACCTGAAAACAGTATTTTTTTTAGTCGCCTCACCCCATCCCCACCTGTCAATCCTTATTCTGTTCTTGACTGGCCCCCCACCCAGATTAATGATAAGGTGATTCTCGGTCGTTTGCCAAGAGAGACTTGGTCAAAGAGTTGACCTAGGGGAGCCTCGCTAGCTTTTCCTTTAGAAACGATTTTAAAGAGAGACGCACAGAGAAGCGCAGGCTTTCAGGCGCTGCGGGCCACGGCCTGCGGGGGCAGAGGGGCTCGAGAACCCACGACACGTTTCTCTGAAGCCTGTGCCCGGTTTTCGGGGCCTCTTGCCCGGCCCGGACTTGCTCGACGGCCCGTCGGGGATGTTGCGGGGGTGGGGGGGGGGGGGCGTCTTCTTAACCTGGTGTCCTGGCGGTGGTGTTTCCATGCTGGTTCGGGGCGTTGTGTGGTGTGTGCGCGCACAGCGGAGGGGCGGGCGGAGGTGCAAGACCCTCTCTTCCAGGGTGTTCTGGGGCGGTTGCTCCGGTGCCCCCAACCTAAAAAAGGTGACCCCCTCCTCGCGAGGTCCGAAGTGGCGGGAAGCCAGGTCCTCAGAGGCTCCCGAGGGCGAGGGAGGCTCTAAAACCCGGAGGAGGAGCCGGTGCGCCGGGGCCGGGGAGGGCGCGGGCGCCCAGGGGAAGGGGCCGCGGGCTTTCAGGTAGAAACACGCTCCCGCTCGCGGGGCCCCGGCCGGCGCGGGGGGCGACCCCGGGGCAGTGGCCGCGCCGGGCGGGAGGTTTCCGGGCCCCTCCTGCGCCTCGGGCTCGTGGGGAGATGGCGGCGACGGTTTCCCGGCTCCCCCGCCCCGGACGCCGATGGCGGTGCGTTCCGGCCCTCCCCCACCAGCTTCTCCCCCACGGTAGCCGGAGCCGGTGAGGCCGGGAGGGCGGGGAGCCGAGGACGAAAGGCGAGAGGGCGGAGGTTGCGTGGTGCAGGCGGCGGCGGCGGCGGCGGCGGCGGGAGGAGGGCCGGCGGGCGGGCAGGGGAGGAGGAGGAGGAGGAGGAGGCGGGAGCCGTGTCGCACGCAGCTCCAGGCGGGGCAGCCCCGGCGGCTGAGGGACGCAGCCAGACCTTGGCGGGACGGGGATTTAACCGGGGCCCGGGCTCAGCGACCAGGTGGAGACGTCGCCCGAGCCATTTAGGCACCAAGGGAAATGAGGGTGAGTGGCGGCGGCGCCGGGGCCGAGGGGAGGCGGCGGCGGCGGCGCAGGCCCGGGCCGGAGCCGCGGTGTCGCAGTGACTGGGGCCGCGGCGGCCGAGCCCAGGCGCCCGGCGAGGCCTGAGCCGCCGAGCCGCGCCGCAGCGGGGCGGAATGGCGGCCGGGGCCGGGGACTCGTGGGCGGAGGACGCTGGGGCGGGAGGGAAAGCGAGCGGGGCCCGGCCCTGAGTCACCCCGGCCGGCTCGGGCCTGGCCGGGCCGCGGCCCCGGACGCGGGCTCCGAGCGACCAGGCCTGGACTACGCACTGGAGGCGGGGGGGGGGGGGGGGAAGAAAAAAAAAAAGCCCGATTCATCGCGCCCGAGGCGGCGGCCTGGTGGCGCCGGCCTCTCTCCTGGCCGCGACCGGCCTTGGGCTGCGGGGCTGGGCGGGCGAGCGAACGGCTCGGGGCAGCCCGGGCGTGCGCGCCTCGGCCCCTTTCGTACGGCGACCCCGCGGGGCGCCCGGGCTGGTGCCCCTCCTCCCCCCCCCCCCCACCCCCTCGGGACCGCTAGTCCCCCGTGCGGCGCTTTTCCCCCCGACTCGTGCTCTCAGGAAAGTACTGGGCTCGCGCGCAGGAGGAGCCGCGGAGCCGGGCTGTGCTTTCCGGTTCCCCGCCCGCAGGCTCTCGGGGTCCCCGCCTGCATTGTTGCGACTGTGCAGGACGCTATTATTGGGTCACAGTCGCCCCTTTGCCCCGTTCTCTCGGGGGAGCGGACCGGAGAGGGGCGCAGGGATGCGAGTGCGGCGGCCGAACGGGAAGGAGCCCCCCCCCCCCCCCCCACTTCGCCCCGGTGCCCGCGAGTCGGGCCGGGCCTCGGCGCGCCCCCGGCCCTGCGCCCGGCGGGAGCGCGCGCTGACCCCGCAGGTAACCCGGGGCGCCGGCGTGGGGCGGGGTCGCCGGCCGCCTGGTTCCGCCACCTGTGCCGCGTTGGGGTCCCTGGACGGAACGGCTGAGAGAGAGGGAGTTGCTTTAGGAACATTCCTTGAGACCGATCCCCAAAGTTAAGGGTTTTCTCTCTTTAGCGAGCTCTTTGCCAAAACCGGGATTCTCTTTTCCGATTGGATCGCTGTTGTTGCTTTTAGTTCGTAGCTGGCGTTAGTGGTAAGTGTGCAAATACGGAATTGCAGTTAACTTAACTCAAGTTATTTATGTGCTGTGTGTAGTTGCCCTTCCCCGAAGTGGCATTAAAACAGTCAAAGTTAGGAGTGGAGTAAAATGGTCACGCTGTTTTTGAAATGCTCTTATTCCGAGTGGCAGAAGGGGAACTAAATTCACTTTTTTAACTTTAAGCCCTGAGTTTTTAGGACCTAAACTGTGTGCAGTTTTAAGTTTAAAACCTCGTCTTGTGGCCACCTTGCCTACCTGATTTTCTGAGATCCTGGAGAATTTATTATGGCTTGTGTAGCAAACTAAGAAATGTTTGAAAAGCAAAACCAGTTTTGTCAGGGAATTTGGGGGTCGGATAGGAGATTTTCTTTGTTTAAAAAGGTTCTTGGATATTAGAATTTTTTGGTTGTTTTTTTTTTTTTTTTTTTTTTTTTACTTGGCAATGCTGTTTGTTGCTTTCCCTGGTAAGAGGAATCGCATTTCCAATTCCAAAGCACACAAACTTTAACCCTAGGATGCCCATTTGGGGGGGGTTTCTGGAGAGTGCTCATTAAGTTTGAGACAGGTGGCTGAATTACTCTCTGAAAATATTAAGCTTTTTTTTTCCGTGGTTGGCGCCATCTTTTAAAAACAATTTTGCCAGAAAAGAAAAACACGGTAGTTAGCCTAGTATTTCAATTTCTCATGCCTCCCCTCCGAGCCATGCTCAGCTCTTTGCAGCAGTGTCTCCCAGTCCTAATGTCTGGGAGACCACATCAGGAGGCCGAAGGGACCCACGAATGCCTCAGCTGATTCTGCAGTTTCCTTCCACCTTACAGCCCCTAAGACTCCTTTGCGTCTTGCTGAGTATCCACGAGGTAAGTAACTTAGTGTTGATTGTCATTACAGCCTTCACACTTTTCAGACTATGAAGTCCTTGAAGGCAAGGGATATGCCTTATTCGTGCACCCCCACAATAGGATAGACCTCGGCCGTGGATACCTCGGTTGTTTTTTGAATCAATAAATCCAAAACAGTTCTGATCCCCGGGCTGTGGCCACTTCTGATGGGGGCTGCAGAAAGCACTGCGCTTGTGCTGGTAGGAATGCAAATTTCATTACAATTGCTGTTAGCCCCAGGATCGAATACAGTGCCCCAAAGGAAGAATGCCCGGGTTTTCTTTGTGGAAATCCAGGAAAGTGTTAAGAAAACAAGTGGCAAAACTTTAATTAGCATTTTTCTCCCCTTCAGAACTAGTTTTAAGGTGCAGCTTTACAGTTTTTAAAAAAACTTTTTATTTATTTATCAATTGATCGATTGCAACAAGATTGAAGTATTTTCCGCCAGGTTAAGTATTTGCAGCCTTGCCTTTGAAATGAAATCCCTTGGGAGCTGAGGCCCTTCCCTGTTGAAGAGCTGAGGTGCGCCCAGCGGAGGTACTGGAGTCTGATGTGACCTCACCTCTCCGAAAGGCTATTCTTTCCTTGAGGCCCTTTTTTGTTTGTTTTTTTGGTTTTTGTTTTCTGTTTTAAGAAACTCCCTCCTAGTATCCCCAGGAGGCACAGGGGGCCTTTCTTTCAGCATCGAAAATTAAAATGAAGGTACTTGAAATTTTTTTATATTCATTTTTGAGAGACTGAGACAGAGGGTGAGGAAGGGAGGGGCAGAGAGAGGGAGACACAGAATCCGAAGCGGGGGCCCCCACCCCCCCCACCTCACAAACCACAAGATCATGACCTAAGCCGAAGTCAGATGCTCAACCGACTGAGCCACCCAGGTGCCCCAAAATGAAGGTACTTTAAATTGAGGGGCTGTTACTTGCCATTCTTCAAGTTAAAAATCAGGGCCCCCAGAAACTTAGGAATGTATCTGTGTTTTTCTTCTTTGCTGTTTCAGCCCCACATAGTTCCCAAAGCCCCCGGCCTTCTATCTTCAGCAGTAGAGTCAATCTGGAATATGAGGTCTTCAGGGGAGCATTGGCTTATTTCGAACTTCTCATTGAGATGTACCTAGAGAAAAGAGTGTCCCATTTTTAAGGGCCAATTCTGGGTTCACCTTGCTCTTTTTACTGATACCTGGTACTTTGTCAGTAAAGTGGTCATTTGTTTTTCAAAACTGAGGGGCAAACATTAAATGAAGAGTAAATGAAATTTGGAAGGAAGGCCCTTATGTTTATTAATAAGGACTTTCAGCTCCCTGTTTATAACACGTATGTTCAATCATGCTTTAAACAGAATTATAATGCCTAATGATGTTAAGGTTTTTTATTCACACAGATATTTTCCCACCATATGTATGTTATTTATTCACTTATTTTTGCCGAGGACGTTTTGCATAGAACATTTTGCTTGGTAGAGAAGACCTGGGGTCTGATTCCAGCTTAACTTTGCTGGGCCTGTATTTCCTTATTTGTAAAATAAGATGGTTTTTAATTGATACTATTTTAAGACTTCTTTAGGCCTTCAAAGTGTGTGGATGCCATGGGAATGTCACAGCTTTTAACAGCATTTGAAAAACTGTCTTCTAAAGCATAATCTTACTCATGTGTGAAAAACAGACTTGTGAAACCTCAGTTTGATAGTCATTTAAATTTTTTCCTTTGGGCAACTTGGATCAAGTAAGCAGAGTCCCCTCACTGGCTTCCACTCCCTGCTCCAGCAACACTATGGCTGTTTCCCCGTGCTGGGCTTTTGTCCCCTGCTTTTGCTCGAGCTTCCCCTCTGCCACCTGACGGACTCTTGCTGCTTCAAAATGGTTCCACTTAGGCCCTGACCTCTTGTCCCATCCCATCCAGGGCTAGGAGTCCCCCCGCGCTCCTCCTCCCCCCCCCCCCCCCTTCGCCATCCCATGAGGCCTGGCCTGGGTCCCTGTCCCAGCAATTTACCCTCTGATTGGACTGGGTGGTTTCTCCCCCTAGATGGACCTCCGTCAGGGCTGGGAACGTATGCCATCCGTCTGTCCCCTGCACCTAGCACCCTGCCTGTGTCTACATTCATTTAACTCCTACTGTGTTTAAGAACAGACTCCCACCTGGAATTTTTACCAGACTTCATAAAGTGTGGGTACCGCTGCCTAATCTACCTTACAGCATAGAGCTAAAGAAACTGAGGCTCTGAGTACGGAAGGTCAGACCTAGTAGGTGGTGAATCAGCCTAGGACGAGGCGGAGAGACTCCGGAGCTCAGGACTGCAGACAGCTGCTTGCTGAGTGTTTTCTATGAAAGAGGAGAAGAGATCAGAATGGAAGTGCTTTAAAGATTGATAACCCATCACGGCAACCGAATTCATTGTGCAGAACTCTGCTTGACCGCCAAGAATGCTTATTCTTCTTGGTCTTTCAGCAACTGGTGGGCACAGAAGGAGAGTCATTAGGCACTAATGGGATAGAAGTGAACGGTTCAGGGGGCACCCGGGTGGCCCAGTTGGTCAAGCGTCTGACTTCGGTCAGGTCATGAACTCATGCCAAGTTCAAGTCCTACATCGGGCTCTCTGCTATCAGCACAGAGCCTGCTTCAGATCCTCGATCTCCCTCTCTCTGCCCCTTCCCCTTTTGCACACCGTCTCTCAAAAAAATAAAAAGAAAGAAATGAACAGTTCTGGAACTTCAGGACTGTTAAATTGGATGTGATTCATTGGCCTTGCAAAAACGTATAAAAACCATTTGAAGACTGTTCAGATCTAACAAGTTGTGATTTTTAAAAAGGCCTGTGTCAGAAAGTATTTTGGAAGACCTAGAATGAGTGTGTGCAGCCATTTAAAATCTTGTGTGCATGAAGTGTGTAGGCGCTGGTGAAAATTGCAAACTGGTTGTAATTCTAGGGTGGTGAACTCGTGTGCTTTTTAATGGCTTCCCAAAAAACGTTTTAAGAAACAATAGATAGAAAAATTTTTTAAGAAACCAAATGATCTTAAGATGGCGAAAGCCTCTCCCAGCACACTACCGAAAGTAGGAACTGTAAGGGAAAACAATTCCTGTAAAGGAAAAAATCAGAATAATTAAGTTTCTGGATGTTAAAATGCCAGAAACAGAAGGACAAATGGCAAACAGAGATATTATAAACTTACAAGCAATTTAACTTTCCTTACAGAAAGAGGACTTGTAAACCAATAGGATATAGAAGGCACCTTCCTCTGCCATGGGAAAAAAAAAAAAACGCGCAAACTAGTACTTTCTAAAAGAAGGGGCAGGAAACACGGAAGTTTCAGCTCCACCAGCAGTACTCCTAGAAATGCCAATCAGGGAGATCCTGTTCTTAAAAATTTTGGCATAGAAGAAAACATAAACCGCTTCAGGTGAGGATATGGAGAAACGAGCCCACTCGTGCGTTACTAGAAAGAGTAATTTAGTATGACTTTTCTGAGAGAAATCTGTTGACACAAGCTTACAAACTATGTGTGCCCTTTGAAATCACTCACTCTAAAATTTAAGAGCGGAAATGATGAATAGATTGATGCTCTCATGAGGACACTTATTTAACACCCTCATTTGAGCGTTTGTTGTCAGTGTTTTGCTTTTAAGGACAATTATTTCATCATTTTTAGATAACTTTGCATTTCTGTAATTCTGTATTAATGATTATTCCCTGAGCATCAAGTGACAGAAACATGCTATAAAACCATTTGTAGGAGCGCCTGAGTGGCTCAGTCGGTTAAGCATCCGACTTCGGCCCGGGTCATGATCTCGCGGTCCGGGAGTTCGAGCCCCGCGTCGGGCTCTGTGCTGACAGCTCAGAGCCTGGAGCCTGTTTCGGATTCTCTGTCTCCCTCTCTCTCTGACCCTCCCCCGTTCATGCTCTGTCTCTCTCTGTCTCAAAAATAAGTAAACGTTAAAAAAAAAAAAAAAATTAAAAAAAACCATTTGTAACGTCTAAAATTTTAGGGTTGTGGTATGTGAGTACATACCTTAAATAAAAAGATGACAAACCAAAAAGTCATAGTGGTGATCTCTGAGCAGTGGATTTATGGGCTATTTTTAGTTTAGTTTTTCTGGTTTTCATTTTTTCCTCCCGTTTTCTACAGTGCACGTGTATGTATAATACGGTGGATTAATTTGTAAAAACGACCACAGAAAGAACAGTGGAGCTGGTGGGTCTCCTTGGAGCGAGGCGGTTCTGCTTGGTTTTGCGTGGAAATGGCCTTGGTGTTGGCTTTGCGCGCCGGCGTGCTGTCACTGACGGTTCAGTGTGTGCGGGGAGGGCTGCCCGATTTCCCGTTCTTTCCCCCACACCTTCATCCTTCAGCTACTTCAGGTCCCCTCACGGTTCATGCTCTCCCTGAAACCACCTTAATCTCGTGAAACTCATAATTTTGAGATTTTAGTAAATTCTCACACTGGATTCGTTACTGACCGGTTGTCTTCGGTGTGGAAGCTTCCTTTTCTTGGTGATGCTCTGAGCTTCCTATCCTTTTTTGCTGACTTCATAACTCCTAGTAATGGGTGCAGTTTTAAATTGAGTGTGTATTCTAAATGACACAAATGAGGAATGCAGTTGGATTTAGGAGAAAAGAGGTACATAGAAGAAACATGGCACCAAATGCCAGCACTCAAATGCCTTTACTATGTAGGTGTTAGTTAACCGTGTCGTGACTGAAGCAGTTCAGTGTGCCCGAGAACCAGCCGGAAGTCAGGACATGGGGGAAAGGCCGGAGCCCAAACCTCCCTCCCTGCTGGATGGAAGGAGGCCTGCCTTCCTTCCGGCCCAGAGTCCAGTTGTGCCGGACCGGAGAGAAGTCGAGTGCTTCACCACCTGCGGGAGGGTTGAGAAGAGGAAGTCCCAGAGTGGTGTTTTCTGACTTCCACCATGTGAAACATTCAAAATCCAGGAGGTTTCCTTGTGGGTTCATCTTAGGTGTAGTAACACCACTTTTTACTCAGCATTTACTCAGCGCCAGAGACCAGGCTGGACCCTCGTGGGTGACTTTGGAGCTGCTCTCCCTTGGCTTTCTGCTCCTTGGAAATGCCTCACTTGGGACGGAAGCCTCTCCTCCACCTTCCTGGTTGATGGTGAACTTGGACGCAGTGCCGGGACATTTTACCCGTGTTCAGAGACTCCCCCGGTCAGCGTCTCCTATTTGACACAGTGAAGAAAGAGCACCAACAGGGGCCTCAAAAGACACAAAGGCGGGGTCGGGGGGAGGCTTAGTGATGGCGGTAGATACTCAGCCTGTTGAGCAATTTGCCCAGTCTTCCCTTCAGTGGTACTTTGTAAATGTTCTGTGTGTTGGTGACTTTGCCGCGTACGGGTTGTTTTTTGATGTCTGTAGGTGAGCTGGGGCATTCCTCTGGTGAGGCATGTCATACAATCAGCTTGATATTGTGAAGCTTCATTTGCTTTTGTGGGGTTTTGGGGCGTCACTTTTATCACGAAGGTGTTCCGCTTTACACGTTTACTGCATTTTCACTGTTTTCATTTGGAGCCGTATTTGTCCATCTGTGTTCTGTGACATGTAAGTGACGGGGGTGAGAGAGAAGATGTGTGAATAAATAAATTTAGGAAATACTTGGTTGCACACTCAGGGACCTTTGACATGTTAGTATATGTTGCTCTTGTCACAGGGAGATCTAGATCTTCCAGGGGATATATGTCTTCCAGGGTGTGTATGTCTGTGTCCGTATAAGGTGGACCCTTAATACAGCCTTTGAGGGAAGAAAACCCTTCTACCATATTAAAGAGTGTGTTTAGTTTTGTAGAACACATTGATTTTAGACTCATAGGTGACAACATGCCTTGAAGTAGCAAGTGATCTCAGTAAATTGACGTATTCATTTTTGTTGTGTCTTTGGCAAGCACCGATAATGGAGTCTGGAGGCACTTGTGTTCTTGGGAGCACTGTGCGCGAGGTGCCGCAGAGCCTGGGATCCTGACGAATACGGTTAGGTGTAGAGTTGTCTAGAAGTGATTTCTGCTTCACTTTATTCCGTGTCTGAATCCTAAATGCTCTTACAGGAAGTATCTTAAAACAATTTTTTTAAGCACATGGATTAGCATTAATTTATAGTCAGTGCTGAGGAACACCAACACAGTCAAAGCATGCGTCACCCGACGTTTTCTTGGTGGGGTCCTGCTAAAAGTACTTTTTAAACCTGGAAAATACTGGTTTATGGCATTCACTACAAAGATAGGTCAAACATTTTTTTCTTTATAACTTGAAACTGCCTGGACTGGAAATTTCAGTCCGTTGAAAATCAGAAGTGGTGTCCCTTTACGGCCTTGGATTCTTCCCTGCTCTCTCCCATGGGTTCTCCTGCATTTCGAGCTCGGTGGTTTCCAGAGTGTGAACAGTGTTCTCAGGAGGTGTTAGGCCGGATTAGTTTGGGAAGCATAGCCAGGTCTGTTTTCTGGAGCATTCTGGCCTTTTTCAAGGAGGGAATTTAACAGGCAGTGATTCTCAAAGTTTTCAGCCAGTTCGCCCCCTTTTTTTTTTTTTTTTTTTGCTTGAAAGATCTCTTGACATTAGCTTCTGCGGAGAATATGTTGCCCTTCTAGTTGTATCTTTTCTTTTAGTGGACGTTCAGGAGCTCTCTCCTGACTTGATTCTCTGTTCCAGTTTATTTTGCTGTGGGGCTTCCCGGTTTTGCTTCCGCGGAGGTAGTTGTGATGCTTCTGACCGTTGGCTCACTGGCTCCTGCGGAGCTCCAACCACACTGACCTCCCGACCCGTCCTCAGGGCTTTCGGTCCGGCTGACCGGCCCTTAATCCGCTCCCGCCTGCCCCAGGCGACTCCGACTCCCGTCTCTCGCTCCCTGCACCGGGCCCAACTTCTCTCGGGCCCAACTTCTCTCTCACCAGCCGCCTAGCAGAGACTCCATATTCCGTGAGCCAGCTACCCAGTTCTTCCTCCACAATGCTGTGTACTCGCACCTTCCTTTTTGGTTCCAGTGCCGGCTTCGTGACCTCCTCGCGCTGCCGCACCTGTGTTCAGGCTCAGCCGTGTGTCCCGCGAGGAGAGCCTGCCCCCAGTGCGGCTGGGAGTCCCCGTGGTTTCGTGGAGTGGGCTCTGCTTGCGGTTCTCGAGCGTCCTCCCGCTTGCGATCCCCCCTGCTCCCCGGAAGCTCAGAAAAACCCTGCGGCCCCGCGCTGGGCGCAGAGCCGCAGGCCGCCCGCCTCCCCGCTCCCGGCTCCCCGACGGGCTCCTAGACGGCGGGCACCAGGGGCGTGTCGGCCGGCCCGATGCTTCTGGAACACAACTTAATGGCGTTCCAGTAAATCAGACCGGTTCGTAGTTCTGTTAACTTTGAGATTTTACCTATGATGTAGACATTTTCTTCTGATGAGCTGATTTTTAGAAAATGTCTGTGGTTGAAGGATTCACAGACTGTTAACCAACAAACCATGGTGCACTAAAATTTCCTTGTGAACGTTTGGGTGTGGTGTAAGGTAAACCTCCGACCTGTTGCTCTGCTGGTAGATGTATCAGGTGAGTGTGCGTGTTTGTACGTAGGACAGTAGATTCCCGTCATAGTTGTAGTGAAAAGCAATTTTAAAACATTCAGATGACTCTGTTGGCAGCAATGAATGGAACTGCAGTTTCACGTTAAAAAAAGGATTTTTTTTTTTTTTTTTTTTTTTTTTTAACGTGGAGGAGAGGGTTTTGAGGTATTGAAGGCCTAGTATAGACTTAAGTGAACACATACTCTGTGTCCAGTTTGGAAAAAATTGCTCCTAAAATGTGCTGCTTTTTACAGTTATGGCATTTATACCTTGCATAAGTTGGTTTCTTTACAAAGTGTTGATGTGTAAGTTTTATCTTAGAAAATTGAGTTGTTTGTGAAGCTCAGGCCCTCTGAAATATCCTTTTTTATACATGTGTTTTCCCCCCTTACAGAACCATGAGGGGATCTGGATTTTGTGATTTTGGTGTTCTTTAAAAAATACTCATTTTCAACTGGAAACATGGCTTGATGGTTTTCAAAATAAGCTATTTGATGCATAAGCTTGAAAGCTTTGCTTGAGAAAGAAAAACGTAAGTTAATGAAGTACATTATGTGAAGTCAATGTTGGCGGACATTTCTTTGAGGCTTCCCACGTTAGACTTGAGTTTGACAATAAAGACATTAGTACTTCCCCAGTCAAAACTAGTGTGTTGATAGAAATCGTGGGGCTCCTGGGTGGCTCAGTTGGTTAGGCATCCAAATTCGGCTCAGGTCATGATCTCACGGTTCACTGGTTCGAGGCCCGCGTCAGGTTCTGTGCTGAGCTCAGAGCCTGCAGCCTGCTTCAGATTCTGTCTCTTTCTGTCCCTTCCCCGCTCGTTCGTGTTTCTCTCTTTCTCTCTCTCTCTCAAAAATAAACAAAACATTCAAAAATTTTAAATCAGTCACAGTCTTAATATGTAGAATGTTCTTTATGCGTATTTATGTGTGGGGTTTAATTATTGTAGAGGTGCAAAAGAGCCACTTTTCTGTTTCTTATTCTGCCTCTAAACAATAACCTAAAAATCACCAGTATCTTAGTGACTACAAAAACCAGTTGTGTACCCTGAGAGAAATTCACTACAAATTTTTGCAACTAGAACTGTCTTGATTAGGAGCGGTTCCTTTTTTTTTTTTTTTTTAAGGTAAAAATACTAAATGTAAATCTGTTTCAGAATCCTCTTAGGGGTAGCTGATGTTATGGGTTTACCACATTTTTTCCTTTGTTATGCATATGGCAGGTTGTTCTGACTCTCCGTGGGGAGCAAGATTAAAAAACAACACCAAAAAGCAACCCTCACCTGCCTTCAAGAAAAAAAAAAAAACCCTCTGTTACTGAAGGTCATCATGAAATGGCACGTTTTCTGTGAGCTCAGATGATTTACTCAGATAATTGAGAGACTGGATTTATAATCTAATCACATTTGATTGACTCAAAGCCCAGGTTCGATGCACATATATTATGTATCACTCACATAGCTTTTCCCCAGTATTTATAATGTCAGAAGACATAAGTACTTGATGTTGTAATAGCTACTAAGGACTTTCTCAACAAGCTGGTATTTTTCGGGGCAGTGACTGAACATGTACACAGGAGGGGGTGCAGGTCTGACAGGTGCGCCCACAGGAGCAGTAGGCGAAATCAAGCTCCTAGAAACCCTGGGAATCAAGACCCTCGTCCAGGGGCGCCTGGGTGGCTCAGTCAGTTAAGCGACCAACTCTTGATTTCAGCTCAGATCATGATTTCACAGTTGTGGGATCCAGCCCCGTGGGATACTCCCTCCCTCTCTCTCTCTCTCTCTCTCTCTCTCTCTCTCTCTCCTCCTTTTTCTCTGTCGTTCTCTCAAAATAAATAAAGACTATTGTCCACGCACCAGAAACATTTCAGCTAAAGGAAGGTGATTCTTGATTTCTCTTGGTGTCTTCGGTAGGGTGAATACATTTTTAGAGTGTATTCAAACCAAAATGTAAAAACCCTACATCAGATAGAGTGTTGAGGTAGGACTGTGTGTCCTTTTGAAACCAATTTGTAGCGAAATGAGAAGTGTCTTTCAAAGTTCACCTAGCTCAGGGCCGTTGCGGACCAGAATTTTTGACTCAGGGTTGATGGTTTGAGTAGCCGCGGCGAGTGAAGCAACGAAAAGGCTTGAGAAAACCCGGACTAGGTGACGGTCTTGTTCGCCTGGCGATGCAGCAGCTTTGGCAGCCTGCCTTGTGGCCGATGCCGGTTAAGGACTTAGCACTGACCCACGAGAGGGAAACCGTTCGCCCCGCGTGCGGAAAAACTAGGAGTTGAGACTTCATTTAAACGAAAGGCGACAGGCAGTTGTGGTAAAATAAGCACCTCTCAGTGAAGCGGCCCCCGTGTATGAACCTCCCCAGGGAGGGAGAGACCGGCCCCCTGCACGCGGCCCCGTGATGGTGCCTCGCCAGCCAAGGGCGCGTGTCTGCACACGCACGCCCTCGTCTGCACACGCACGGCCCTGTGGCCTTAGGATGTTTCCTGGACCGCCAGCGTCCCGCTCGCCTCCAGGGCCCCCGTGACTCGCTGTGTGTATCTGTTAGCCTGGGTCCCGAAATTGCTGCGGCGCCAGCACGGAAGAGGAATCTCTTGGGTGCCGTTGA
Organism: Panthera pardus; assembly: GCF_024362965.1. Taxonomy (NCBI): domain Eukaryota; kingdom Metazoa; phylum Chordata; class Mammalia; order Carnivora; family Felidae; genus Panthera; species Panthera pardus. Next base: position 456,220 of record NW_026527024.1, read on the forward strand.
GCACTGAAAACTCTTCGGTTGTGGGTTTTCCAGCCTTCGTGGCTTCAATAGGACAGCAACGCACCCGTTAACTGGTAAGATAGGTAAGAAGTGTTCTTTAAGCTGGCATTTTAAAGCATCCTGTTGAACATATTTGGTGGTAGAATGAAAGATTCGGGTGAGTTTTAAGAGAGAAGGAGGAGGTCGATTGCAGGGCACCTGGGTGGCTCAGTCGGTTAAGTGTCTAACTTCGGCCCCCGGCATGATCTCACGGTTGGTGGGTTCGAGCCCCGCGTCCGGCTCTGTGCTGACAGCCTGGAGCCTTCTTCAGGTTCTGTGTCTCCCCCTCTCTCTGCCCCTCCCCCACTCGTGTCCTGCCTCTCTCTCTCTCTCTCTCTCTCTCTCTCTCAAAAATAAATAAACATGAAAAAATTAAAAAGATTGAGATTTCAAAGAAAATTTGAGCTGTTAGCAACTGGATCCCCAGGTCCGTCAAAATACAAAGCTTCCACCTTCTTGATGACAGATACACTTTGAGGGGAATCTTTGGAAAGTACTGCTCTTGGTATTATCGGTTATCAAGGGTATGAAGACGTTTCAGGCAACATTAATTTACCTCATTTTGACTTAAAAAAATATATATGATCATGCTCGCTTTGACGTTTCTCCCCTGAGAAGTTTTCCGTTGTATTTTAAATTTAAGTACCACTGTTAGGAATTTCAAGGACACCTGATAACCTTTGTAGAAGTGTTACTACAAATAAAAACAAGTGTCTCCTACGTGCAGGGTGCTCTTCTAAACATTGTATTTACGTAACTTGTCTATTGCTTTCAACACCCCTGTGAGGTCAGTATTGTTTATTGCCCGTGACACATAACTATAGGCACAGAAGGCGAGGAATTTGTGCAAGCCCACGTAGCTGGTTGGGTCGTGAAGCTAGAAAATCGAAGTCTACATACGTTTATATATTAACTACAGTATTTGAAAAAGTCATGGCCCTGTGTAACCCCGATTCACGCTTTTTTTTTTTTTTTTTTTTTTTTTTGAGCGAGACTGAGCACGAGTGGGGGAGGGGCAGAGAGGGAGACACAGAATCCAAAACAGGCTCCAAGCTGTCAGCACAGAGCCCCATGCGGGGCTCGAACCCACGAACCGTGAGATCGTGACCTGAGCCAAAGTCGGACGCTCAACCGACTGAGCCACCCAGACACCCCCGATCCACGCTTCTTGAATTGTTTCTACAGTAGGAAATATTTTATGGGGAAAACCCGGACATACACAGGCGTAACTGAGATAAAAGATGCACTGAGTAATCCTTACCTTCTTGTTACGTTCTGTGAGCTCTTTTTTTCTATTTTACTTTATTAAAAAGTTCCGGTTGCCATTTACAAAGTTGATCTCGTGATCCGCACATCAATGAATTGTAGCCCTCAGCTTGAAAAGCGTACATGTAGATAATCGTGATTAAATCTGATGCCGTTTTTCTTTGTTTTAAAGCGAACAGAAATGCTTGGAAATAAAATACACGGCAGCACCAGACGAGATCCTTGAATAAATCTGCGGGAGCGTTGTGCCAAAGCTGAGATCTGAAATTCAGTCTTCAGCGGTGGAAACCAGTTTCTGTGGACAAACCCGTCAGTCTGTGCAGCACCTGTTAAGTAGTAACAGGTCTTCTGTGGGTTTCCAAGTTTTCTAAAGCACTTGACACTGGCGAAGCTCGGGTCGCCCTCCTTGGAAGTCACGTGGTAATGAAAGTAGGAAGGGTCTATGTGCTGGCTGAATGGAGGTTCAGTTATGAATTGAATGATACTTAGGGCTTTGAGTGCAGTATGTGGATTTTTAGGATTTGAAAGGACTCTCTTGGTTTAAATGTTCAAGTACTTAAGCTGAAGAAGAAAAGTTATTTAATGCCTAAGATGTTCAGAGGAGAAAATTCTGTGCTTAATGACATCTGAAATTTCTCATTATTACAAAATCCTGTGTGTGGGTGTGTTGGGGAATGAATTGAATTAGCATGTGCACATATTTATAATTAGAAAGACAAAGATTGAACACGAGAAGGCAGCTCTATTGATTCATTTGGTACAAGTGTGAGGGCCTGCTAATTTCAAACCTCTGCGAGTTTTTAGAGAGCGGGGAAAGGCTGAGAGAGAACTAAGCTGTGAAACTTGAAATCCTTTTGTGCTTACCCCACCCCACAGCGGTGAGTCCTGGCCTTGTTTCTTAACTTTTTTTAAAGCCATCGCTGTTAGATTTTTTATGGCTGGTTTCAGTAATTCTTGTCGGAGCTGTGCCTAAGGCCTCTACATCCTGTGAACGCACCTCCTCTCAGCCCCAGCTCTGCCTGCAGGAATTGAGAGCACCCGTCCGCGGCTGGGTGACAGCATGTCCGTAGTAGTTCTGCGTGCCAATGGGCTGCGTGGGTTTTGTATCGGTTCGTGTTAAGTATCCTCGGAGATCCAGGCGTCTTCTTAAACCCTTGGAGTAGCAGACTCACCAGTATCTCCGGAGCTCTTGCGGTGCGCCGAGGCCTTGGGTTCGGTGCCGAGGACTCACCTGTGAACGAGGCCCAGGCCCCTGCCCCCCAGCCCCGGCCTGGTCCTAGAAGAGACGTCCTGTTTTCAGAGAAGGACCCTTCGTTACTGCTGCGTTTTCCGTTTTGGTAGTAACAGAAAGAAGTGTCCGTTTTCTTTACCGAAACCTCCGTTACTCAAATAGCAGGAATTCTTAGCAAAGTAGCCTAATTTTGAATTCAGGAAAGCAAGCAAATACGGTATTTGATATTTGCTTTTTGTTTCCTCACGCTTTCCAGATTATAAAATATAAGTGTATTTCATGAATGAAATAGGAAAATAAAAAATGAGCCCCTACTCTCATTTTTTTTCAAAGACTTCCTTTTTTTTTTTTTTAAAGAGCAGTTGTAGGTCCACAGCAGAATCAAAGAGGAAGGCACAGAGATTTCCCACATACCTCTGCCACATACGCAGCCTCACCCTGTTAATCAACATCTTGCACCAGAGTGGTCCATAACCTACATTGACACATCAAAATTGCTCAAAGTCCGTAGCTGATGCTACCACCTACCTTGGTGAGGTACATTGTATGGTTTTAGACAAAGGAATAGTGACCTGTCTCCATCATTATAGTATCATGCAGGGTAATTTCACTGCCCTAGAAATCCTCTGTGTTCTATCTCCCCCAACCCCAACCCCCTGGCAACCGCTGATCTTTTCACTGTCTCTGTAGTTTTGCCTTTTCCAGAATGTCCTACAGTTGGAATTATACAGTGTGTAGCCTCTTGAGATGGGCTTCTTTGACTTCATCACATGCCTTTAAGATTCCTCTGTCTTTTCGTGACCCAAGAAATAGTTCATTTCTTTTTAGTTAAGAGTAATACTCCGTTGTCTGGATGTACCACACGTTAGTGACTCATCCATTCATCCAGTGAAGGACATCTTGGTTGCTTCCAACTTTTGGAAGTTAAGAATAAAACGTGCAGGTCTTTGTGTGGACGTAAGTCTTCGGCTCCTTTAGGTGAATAGCAAGCAGCGTAGATGCGGGTCATAGGGTAAAAGTACATTTAGTTTTCTGAGAAACCAGCCGATTGTCTTCCAAGGTGGCTGTACCATTCTGCATTCCCACCGGCTGTGTACGAGGGCCCCTGGTGCTCCATATTCTTAACCAGCATTCGGTGGTGTCAGTGTTCCAGATTTTGGCTATTCTAATAGATGTGTAGGAGGTATCTTGTTCTAATTTGCATCTCCCTGATGACACATGATATGGAACATTTTTTCATAGGCTCGTTTGCTGTCTGTATATCTTCTTTGGTAAGGTCTTTCACCCATTTTTTTTTTTTTTTATGTTTATTTTTGAGAGAGAGAGAGAGAGGCGGGGAGACAGAATCTGAAGCAGGCTCCAGGCTCTGAGCTGTCAACACAGAGCCCGACGCGGGGCTCGAACTCACAAACCGTGAGATCATGACCTGAGCCAAAGTCTGACACTTAACCAAGTGAGCCACCCAGGGGCCTCGGCCCATTTTTTAATCAAGTGGTTTTCTTACTGAGTGTTAAGAGTGCTTTATACATTTTGGTTAGCAGTCCTTTATAAAATGTGTCTTTTGCAAATGCTTTCTCTCCCCCTGTGGCTCGTCTTCTCATTCGACATTGTCTTTCATAGAAGTTTCAAATTTTCATGAAGTCCAGTTTATCAGTGATTTCCTTTGTGGATCGTGCCTCTGGTGTTGTATCCAAAAAGGCATCACACCCAAGGCCCATCTAGGTTTTCTCCTGTGATCTTCTGGGAGGTGTTTCATTTTGCTCCATTTTTATTTTTAAGGAAGGTTTTACAAACACTACATGAATAATGTTTGACATATTAAAAGTGTCCTTGTATCTATGCACTTCATGGGTTTTCATCATTTTCAGACTGAAATCAGGTGAATTAGATGGGTCTTTAAGGATCATCTCCTACCCCCTTACTATATTTTTAGGGGGAAGAAAGCAAGCTACCATTTGGGGGAATTTCTGCAATGGGCCAGGCAGAGAACTAGGCATTTTTACATCTGATTTATGTCTCATCTGAATCTCCAGTTGGTATTTGGGTCTTTAATTTAAAATGAGTTAACAGCATTAGAACTGGCATTGTTGAAGGAACCACATGTTGCCTTCTAAGTGAATGTGATTGGCAGTGCTCACTGGATTTTGATTCTCTGTAGCAGATGGCATGGTATTTTCTCAATCCCACCTGGAGGTGAACTGAGGTGGTGGGGGGCGGGGGTCATGGTGAGATCACCCAGAGGACCCCCTTGTAGAGGGCAGTAGGAAGCATGAATGCAGGCAGAATGTAGTCAACTTTCTATCAGACTTTGAATTCAGGGTTACGTGAACTTCAGCTGTGAGGCTTGCAAAGAAGTTGTTCTAGGAGACCGCTGTTGTAAGTCATTCTCGTTGGTTGTACGTTATTTTTGAATAAGGTATGTGGTTTGTTGTAGAAGCTGAAGCGTGCTGGTTGTCCTGTGCGTCTTCATTTATACGTTTGTAATATTCATGCTTGTATGCTGGCTTTAGAACTTCAAGGGAAAATTCGTGTCCTGCTCGCACTTTTATTCCGTCATGGTAAATGGGGGTGATGAGTCAGCACGTGGTCCCAGCTCGTCCCAGGAACCCCCTGCGACACCAGATACCAGGGGAGGCAGGCCTCTGTACCAGGGGAGGCAGATACCATGTGGAGGCAGGCTCCACATGGAGTCCGGCGTCCTCTCACGTCATTCTGAGCAGCGGGCCGTTTGCGCCTGGCTGTCGCGCGGCTTCTGCTCTGTGGGAGCTACATTCTCGAAGACCACCGTTCCCTGGGACTAGTGCAGTCAAGTGACTTTCTCCTCACAGACCTTTTCCTTGATGTTTCGCAGACCTTCGACGCTGTCGAGGGCTGGAATTTCATAATCTCGCCCTCCCCTGGCTCCCTGGTTCTCCCACCCGTGTGTTCCCTCTTTGCAGCGCTCTCTCCTTTTGGTGGCTGAGAGGTAGGGACTCATTTCCCCTGTGTCCTTTACGTGCACGCTCTAGTCGCCACCTTTCTTTGTTCTTTATACTTTGAAGATTTGATCTGCGTTGTTGAAGACAACTTACATTTTTGTAAAGTACTAAATACATTTCTTCAGGTGTGATTTCCTTTGGAATCCTGTTCTGTATTTTTTAACTGCCTTGGGTGTTTCATTTTGGTGTTCTTTTTTTTTTTTTTTTTTTTTTAAATCCCATTCAGTGTATGAAAAGGAAGCTCTTTATTTTCCCTTTAGGTTTAGGCTTCTAAAATTTTTTTTTTTTTTTTCAACGTTTATTTTATTTTTGGGACAGAGAGAGACAGAGCATGAACGGGGGAGGGACAGAGAGAGACAGAGCATGAACGGGGGAGGGACAGAGAGAGAGGGAGACACAGAATCGGAAACAGGCTCCAGGCTCCGAGCCATCAGCCCAGAGCCCGACGCGGGGCTCGAACTCACGGACCGTGAGATCGTGACCTGGCTGAAGTCGGACGCTTAACCGACTGCGCCACCCAGGCGCCCCAGGTTTAGGCTTCTAAACGTAACATTTTCTTAATAATATCACCTTTCTCTCGGGGGTTCTCTTTAATCCCTTTAACCCTTGGGGTTTTGCCAGTATGAGAACTTTTTCAGTAAGTGTTGAATTTAGTGATATTAAAAATTTCATAAAGACAGATTTATGAGTGGATGATCATCATTTAACCTAGAACTGCCATGAGACTTTGCGCTTATGAGTTCGTATTTATTTACAGTGTAAATAGTATTTATTTTTATGAATACTTATTTATAGTGTTGATCCTCTGGCTGTGTCAGGAGAGCATGGGATGATGCTTGATCTTGGGGTTGTGAGTTCAAGCCTCATGTTTGGCGTGGAGCCTACTTAAAAAAAAAAGAAGTACAATTATATTGTTGCCAAGTGATTGCCTAAAGCAGGGGGTGTAATTGGTTGAGATTCCTGGGAGACACAGATGTTCTATAACTTTTTTTTTAATCATGAAAGATGTTAAATAAAGTACAGCAAACATGCCTACCACCGAGAATTACACGTTAACCCATTTAACATTATTTCCTACTTACGGTGTGAGTGGGTTTTATAACTACCGTGATTCCAAAGTAAGGATGAGCATAGATGATACTGGCAAGAACTGTCAAAGAATAAGCAAAGTATCTGTGCGTTTTTGGTGGCACAGAGGTACTGCCATAACTACTCCGGTCTGTTACCCACATTCACGATCGGAGGAATTGCCAAGTTTCAGCTAGAGGTTAGTGGAAAATAGGATGTACTCTTTCCCCATCTACAATCACAATCACCCCGAATTCTGTCCATGGGCCCCCCACCTCCACCCTCCCCCATGGGTAACATTCTTACTAGTTTTTGGTTTACCCTCCCATTTTTTTTCTTTCTGAAAAAGAAAAGCGTAACGTGCTTGTTAACGTGCGTGTTAGCATTTATCCCCTGATGCACAGAAGGAACTGTGCCGTTTCCGGTCTGTGCACCCACGGAGAAATCCCCGTTATCAGCCGTCGAGGTCTACACAGTGGCCCCTTGTGTGGACGTGCCGTCCGTCAATCCTGCCCCCTGGCGGTGGATTTGGGCTTGATTTCCAGGCTTTCGCAGCGACTAAACTAGAGTTGACAACCTCCTGTGGGCTTGGGCCAGTTTATTTTGAGGACACGGTGCTAGAAGTGAGGTTGCTGGGTCCGAGGGTGAATGCAGCCGTGATGTCGTCAGACCCGGCCAAGGGAGCGTTTGTGTCGAGAGTTCCCATCAGCCATAGTTAAGTTGTTGTGAATTTTTAACGTAAGGTCTGCCAAATTCTGGAATCCAGAGATAAATTTGTGGAGGTTTGTAGGTACAAGTTTGAGAAGCAGGCCTTGCCATGTTTCATTCCTTCCTGCCTGTGCTCCCGTTTCCGATCAGCCCTGCTCCCGCTGTGCCTGCTTGGGGTGGTTTCGAGCATCCAGCTTGCCTTTTCCCGTTGCTGGGAGTCGAGGTCCAGCCAGTGTCTGAGCTCTGATCGCCTCCAGATCCATTCCTCTGTCTTTAGGTGCACTTGGATCCCAGGTCTACAGAGCCTCCCGGCTGCCGTCTCCAAAGTCACATCAGACGCCTCTCTTCCCTGCGCTGCCCACTCACAACAGAGGCCTGAGGTCCTGTGCCTGCACCCCCAGCCTCGTGGGATTCGTTTTCCTGCCTCATGCCCTTCGTCCCTCGTGAAGCACCCTCCCGCTCGCTCTCCTGCCCTTCAAATCCTGTTCATCCCCCAAGAAGCGGTTCAGAGCACACATCTTGTGAAGCCTTCTTGATCATTGCAGCCAGGAGTGATTTCTTTCAGACCCGCTGAGCTCCTGGTGCGGTTTTTGTCTGTGTTGTTAATGTGGCAGTAAATCATACGTGCCATAGGGCATCTCTTCTGGGACCTTCAGCTAAGCCTTTCAAATTAACATTTTCACTTGCTTCTGTGTGTTGCAGGAGAATATAAGCCCCTCTCTGGGCAGCATCTTAAATAGCAGTTCTGAAAGTTGTCTTTCTGGTAGAATACTTGATAATACTGCTGCTTGGGCTGAGTGCCGTATGTTTGCAGAAACCTGGTCATTGTGTAGACAGATACATTCTTTTCTAGAAATGAGCTGAATTTGACCCATAAAAATGTGTAGCTGGCATGCTTTAAAGCTGTTTTTTTTTTCTTAACAGCTTTGTTGAGGTATAATTCACATACCATAAATAAAGTTCAGTTTTAAATGCATAATAATTGATTTTTAGTGAAGTGACAAGAGTTGTGCAGCCATCACACAGATCGGTTTTAGAGCATTTCCATCACCTAGAAGAGATCCTGTTGTACCTGTTTGCAGTCACTCTTGATCCCCAGCCCGGCACCAATCTACTGCCTGTCCCTAGAGTTTGTCTGTTCTGGACATTTTGTACAATGAATGGACTCACATAGTCTGTGGTCTCTTGGTTCTGGTTTTCACGTAACATGATGTTTCAGGAGTTCATGCTGTAGCACGTATCAGTACTTTGGTTTTTATTGCCAAATTGTATTCTTTTGGGAGTAGATGATATTTTGCTTATCCATTTACCTGTTACTGGACATTTTGGGTTGTTCCACTTCGGGGCTGTTAGAAAAATGTGCTATGAGGGGTGCCTGGATGACTTAGTTGGTTGAGCATCTGACTCGTGATTTTGGTTCAGGTCTTGCGGTTCATGAGTTCGAGACCAGCAGGTGGAGCGTGCTTGGGTTTCTGTCTCTCTCCCTCTCTCTCAGCCCCTCCCCTGCGCTCGCACTCTCTCTCTCTCTTAGATAAACTTTAAAAAATATGCTATGAAAAATTAAAATAAATAAAAATGTGCTGTGAGTATTTGTATATAGGTCTTTAGGTGGACGTATGTTTTCTTGGTTTTTCTTGGTGGACATCTAGCACTGGAATTGATGGGTCATGTGGTAAGTATGTTAACTGAACCTGGTCTTGTAATGCCCCAAATGTTTAAATCTTTGAGTGAAGACATAAGGCAATTCAGGCACTCAAGATACATTCAGGTCTTGGGGATTTGGCTTTGAATTGGTTGTTTAGGAAATAGAACCACTTCCCATTTGGCCGTGCGGTTCTGTTGCTTCTCTTACTTTATAGCTATGGATTTAAATGTTTGAATGACTTCAAGTAAGTAGAGAGACAATTCAGATAATGTCTCTAAAAGCCATCTATTAAGATATTCATTGAATTTTTTATACTTCTTGTCCACTGTAATTGCTTGAACTTCATTGTGATCCCTTAGTTCTGTATAGAAATGTAATAATATACTTTATAAGTAAGTAAATTTGGCAAGCCTTGAATTTCAGTCATGAAGCCATGTAAACTTCTAAGGTGGTAAATGCCTTTGCTTCTAGATGTACAAGTGAAACCCTCATTCTTGAATGTGCACATTGTTGGCCTACATTTATAAGATATTAACCCCTGTTCTAGCATCTTTAAGATTCCTTCTTGATCAAAAAGGTTAAAATTTTAAATAATTAACATTCAAATGATAATTTATGAATATTCAAATGAAACCGTTTTAAACAGATTTGGGAGTGTAAGTATAAATGTCCGTTTCGTGAATTTGCTAGTTCTTCCGTGATCTTGCGTTTGCAGTCATTTGAACTTGTCGTTACGTATTCTCATCATGCAGTTTTCACTTGGCATTTTGTGTGGTTCTTTTGGAAGCCAGGTTGTGTAATCTCTTGGTAACATGCTTCTTAACGAAGTGGAGGAAGAAATCTCCACCTTAGTAAGGGAGCAAGCAGTGTGGGATGGGGTGATGGACAGAACATGGCTTTGGACTCTAAACATTTAGTGTTCTGAGTCCTTGCTACTTATTTGCAGCGACTTGGGGCAAACGAGTATCTTTGAGCCTGAGTTTCCTCATTCGTAAGAGATGATACCGTGCAGAAGATATAGTTATTGTGAGGATTAAGGGAGAGAAGGTATTAAAGCTCCTGTTGGTACAGAGCCTCGCATCGTAGCCTGCAGTAAATACTCTGTCCTTTCCCTACACAGATAAGACACCCACGTGGAGCAGTCCTACTTGATGCGCACCGGGGGTTGGGTGGTCAGGGATGCGGTGGAGTGTAGACGAAGGTCACTGGAATGAATTCATTCACCAGAACGAATGGCTGTTGGTGTTTTAGAAAGTAACTCGGGCGGCAGTGTGGAGGGTGGATCGGAAGAGGTAAGACTGGCGACAGCGAGGTCGGCGAAGAGGCTTGTGTTAGTGACCCAGGTGAGACGAGAGCGTGGGGACTGGAGTCGTGTAGTGGGTACGGAGAGCCGTGGGGACGCGGGAGCTAGGAGGGGAGCCCCGACTTTACGACGAGGTCAGGACAGGGAGGGGTCAAAGCTGACTTGTCTGCGCAACGTGGGAAACGCGGAAGGGAGTTGGTCAATTTGAACGTGGAGAGACCAGTCGGGAGGCCGGGGGAGGGGGAGGGCCCCCCCCTCCCCCGGAAGTGTCGGCAGGGGTCCCGGATGGAGGGGCGCGTCCGTGAGGTGCGGCGAAGGCGGCCCTTCGAGGTGAAAGGGTGCTTTCGTGACCGCCGGGATTTTGAGTTGTGCAGCCGAGGCTCCCGGAACCCAGGTGGGAGGAGAGGCAGCGGGGGCGGCGTTCAGTCCTGGACCCTAAGAGCGGGCAGGAAGGGAGGACGGAGAGCCGGGTTGAGGGGCGGCGTGCGGCTGCGAGTGTGCACAGGGTCTTGCGGCCGCGGGGGCCGCGGCGGAGCGGAAGGGCCGCCACCCCACGCTGCGAGGGGGGCCAGTGGGGCCGGAGGCGGCTGCTCTGTTTTCACCTCCTCTCAGCCGCGCGCGTCAAACCCCGGCTGGCCTCTTCGGCCTCTTGTCCAGGCATCCCGTGGGCTGACACTTCGGGGGGATTTAAGAATTTCTTTCTTTCTTTCTTTCTTTCTTTCTTTCTTTCTTTCTTTTTTTTTAATGTTTATGAGAGAGAGAGAGAGAGAGAGAGAGAGAGAGTGTGAGCGGGTGAGGGGCAAAGAGAGAGGGAGACACAGAATCTGAAGCAGGCTCCGGACTCCGAGCTGTCAGCACAGAGCTCGACGCGGGGCTCGAACCCACAGCCTGTGAGATAGTGACCTGAGAGAAGTTGGACGCTTAACCGACTGAGACACCCAGGCGCCCCGGGATTGAAGAATTTCTAATAAAATGTAAGAATATCTCAGCCTGGCGGCGCTGCGGTGTCCGTTGTAAATGGCGTTGAGTACCTTTAAGTACCTTTAACCTGCTGGACTGTTCTCTGGTGTGTTTCTGGACCAGCCAGATCGCGAGGAACCTGAGCCTCTGCTCCGGCTTTACGACCCTACAGACCTCTGCAGTGACACGGGGGAGCCCCCCTCCTACCTTCTGGAATAGTCCACCACCTGTTCCGCCCCACCCCCCAAGCTCCGCGTGGGCCGCTTCCCATTCCCATTCCCATCCCTTCCCAGCAGCCCCGGCTTGAATTGTCCTCCCTCCCATTCTCTTGCTTTCCGTCCGGCTTTTTTTTACTTCGCCCGTCGGGTAGGTTTGCTCAGGTTTCTGTTAGCTTTTTATCATGGAAGATAGAACACAGTGTACAGATACAACGTACGCATCTGTCACTCAGCTTCTTTTTCCTGCCGTATTTTGGAGTAAATCCCGGCCATCCTGTCATTTCATGCATGACAGAATGTGTCCCTAACAAATCTGGTATTTTGTTGTTGCTTTTCTTCCGCTCCAGCACCGTGAAACCGCAGTGGCCGTGCCCCCCGCCAGGCAAGTGCCTTCCCGTTCTTGGGGGGGGGGGGGTGCCGGCCCTCTCTCCTCTCCTAGACGAACTCTTGTGTAAAAAACCAGTATTCTATATAAAAACATTATCGTTCTGTACGTGCTCCTTCCTCTGTCACCTGTTTCGCTTGCGAGTCTTTCCGAAACTCGTCTGTTGTGTGCCTGTCCGCCGGTTTAGTTTTGGTTTCTCCTGTTAGTGGACGTGTGGGTTGTTTGCAGGTTTGGGTTTTTGTTGTCGCTCATACAAAGCAGTACAGTGAAAGCACGTGTTTGGTGTGCACACACGCACGCGCACGCGCACGTACACACAGGTTCCTCTGGGTGTAAACCATCCTGCGGTACGTTCGTGTCTCACGTGCCATGTTGCAAATCAGAGCCGGGGGGGTTATGCGTACTTTTACCCAAGTGTTAGAAAAGTAATTCCTTGGTTGAGTAATACCCACGATCGTGTAAATTTTGAATCAGATTTAAAATGTTAACTAAACCAGAAAAGCTAAATTCCGTCTCGTTTCTATGTCTTTGGTTTCTTGCGGGAAACCTTTTTCATTCCATGCGACCTCTTCCCCTGGTTTAGGGACAGTCTGCTCCCTTTCGGTTAGGATCATCCCAGACTGGCAGGAGATGCTCCCGAGGGGGTAAACCCGGCCTTGAGCTCTGGGATTTCCTCACCTGGCTGTGCTCGGTGACCAGGGAAGCTGCATCTCAACCCTTCGTTTCAGCGACTCTGGTTTTAAGCGCGTGCAGAAAAAGTTCAGGACTCTGTGGTCCACCCGCCCTGCATCCCGCCCCCCCTCCCCTTTGGTGGCACACCTGCCCTGCTCCACCATTTTAAGGACAGAATGTCACACGTTGCTTCTGCAAAGTGACCTCCTTCTGATACTTGGTGGCTTTTCAGGTGTGCATACCGTTGACGGCCGGGGCAGTTTCACAAATGTTCTTAAGGTGAACGCGGAGATTTGAGTCACTGGATTTGCATGGTTTTGTGGGGTTTTCTGGGTCGTGTGAATAACGGATCATTTTCATCGACCACCTCAGACCACTTACAGAAAGAACTTGTTTTTTAACGGTGAATTTTATTACATTTTCACTGACTCTAATATAGCCTTTACATTTAGAAGAAACTAACATTTTAAGTCAGTGTTTGTTTGTTTGTTTGTTTTAATCTTTCTACATTTTTCAAAAGCCATCCACCTAACTGAAGCACTAGAAATAGTGTTTTTGTTTTGTTTTGTTTTGTTTTTTTGTTTTTTTTTTTTTTTGGAAAAACCTTGTCGTTTGCACTCCTGTCACAACTCGGATCTGAATGATGTTGCCCTCACATTCCTCAGTATTGGCTGCTGCAACAGTACCTGCTAGAAGCGTTCGGTCTTCAGAAATGGGGGCAAATATCAGGACTTTATTAACAGGCAAAAGCGGTATCTGGCCTTTTGGAGCAGTTGAGGTGAAAGTGAGGCGGGGATAAGGTGGGTTTCTCCCCCGGAGTAGAGATGTAGTTTTGTTCCTTAAGGGTCTTGACAATTTATACTCCTACCTGTTGTGCTTGAGGAACTGTCAGGGGACTGATACCTTAGGAGAACACAGAAAAGCTTAATTGCTTAGATGTCTGGTGAAGAAACGCTTGGCCCTGTAGTCCAGTTTGGGGGCCGAGTCTCATAAAGTGGAGGCCACCCTCCGTCCTGCAACTAGACGCTTAAATCGTTAAATCGCCTCTGTGTCTCCCAGTGGCCGCGGTGACACGTAGCACCCCCACGGCTGCATTGCACGGCCTCTCTGCCAGAACCGTGCCCCCCTCCCCTCACTTCTGCCCCCACCTCACTTCTCCGTGGAGCTCCCTGGAGTCTGACCCTGTGACGAGGACACCCCTCTGTAGCCTCTGTCCACATCCTTAAACTTCCTCACTCATCTCCGGAGCTGAAGCCTCCTGGAAGCCAAGCTGTGGCTGTTCGTGTTCTCCCACATTCCACCAGCCTCCAGGTTGAAGGTGGCTCAGTGCCCCCGACCCCGCCCGGTGTTGACGGCCGTGGTCAGAGACTCACTCTCAGGAGGCCCCCGCCCGCTCCGCTCCCAGTAGCGGTCGCCTGTCGCCAAGGACTGGCGAAATTCAAATTCACCGGGCAGTCTGGCGCCCAGCTCGGCCTTCCGCTCCGTTCCTCGGCACCATCATCTCAGGTGACTCACTGCCTATGCGGACGGTGCTCCTGGTGCCTTGACCTTCACTTCCTTGAGCTCCGCCGTGTTCCCGTCGTTCTCAGGCCGGGGCCCTCAGCCTCGGCCTTGTCACCAGACCGCCCCACTTCCAGCGTCGTCGATGCGGCGGGCCGCTGCCAGCTACTAGCGCCAGCCTTCTGTCCTGTCTCGGCCTTTCTCAGACCTCACACCCCTCTTCCCGCTTTCTTCACCCCTTCTTGGCCAAAACGGTCTGCATTTCTGTGTCTTCCAACCCGTTCCAGTTGATTTCTGTCCTGAAGGCTGCAGTGAGACTTTCCTTGCTGAAGCGTCACCAGTGGCTTAAATAGAACTGAAACCAGAAGCTGCATTTCAGATACGATGACGATGAAAATAATAGCCTTTATTCACTGTGTTGCCTCACTTAGTCCTGACCCCTCTGAGATACGTTAAGTGATTTACCCAAGATCATACAAGAAGTAGAGTGCAGAGCCTTTTGTATGACCACGATGAGGCCCTGCCCGCCATGGCCCTTTCTTCCCTTGGCCTCCGGAGTGGGGCTCCTCTCATTGTTTGGGGCTGTAACTTTGCAGGTACAGACCCTGTGGTTCTCCATCATCTAGTCAGTTTCTGAATGTTCTCAGGACTGAGTTTGGGCCCATCTCTTTCTGTAATTTCTCTGATGAACGCTGGTTCTGACTCCAGTAGTGCCTGTCAGAATGATCTCTCCAGAGCCCCGCTCCCAGGATGCTTCTGTGATGCTTCTCAGATCCACCGTGTCCAAAAGTAAACTGTCTCCCACCAATCTGTTCCTCCTCCACTGTGTTCTGACCTGGTAGGTGGATCCATCGTGCATTTATCACATAGATGATACATATAGGCGTTTATCACGCACACTCAAGTCAGCAGAAGAGAAATCCTTAGAAGGCTGCCTGCTGCAGTATCACTTACAACTGTTAAAAAAAGTAAACACCTAAAGCTCTTTAGCAGGGGACTAGTTTGATGAACAATAGGATTTTAGCTCACAAAAACGAGATACATTTCATTAAGTGAGATGTATTTCATTATTAAAGAAAAAGTTGCAAAAGCGTGTGGTCAGCTCCGTGAGCCTTAGTTAGAAATGAGTAGGGACCAGTGCAGAGTAATCTTTAAAATAAATAAATAAATAATAAATAAAGCAAGCTGCGTTGTTCCTTAAAACATTAGTTTTCTTGAAGAAACCTGTCCCGAGATCTGTTCAGGAAAAACCACTCTATGGCCAAGTCCGCTCGAATGAGAAGTGCTTTATACTGTCGTTTTGATGGAGATTCACAAGAGGCGTCTGCTGATTAAGGCCTCTTGAGTCTCGTAGCCGACGAACGTGGCAACTTCGCCGCAGTTAGCGTCTCCCGTATCCCTTGATGCTCTATTCAGTTGATATTCCAGTCAGCGTTCAGTGGAAGGCTGTTGTAAGTGCTCATTTAAAAGAGCCCTTTTATTACTACTGAAACTCTGACTTCCTCATAGCAAAGAGGAGGTGTTTTTCAGGATTCCTGGAGGTTGTTCACCTAGCACTCCTCCTCAGCAAAGACATCCTGTGCACCATTAATGTTGAGAAATCGGCTGGTTGGTTGGTTCACAGTGTGAATTGTTAGAAAGTCTGTTTACTGCGGATTCTGTTGACTTTTCTGTCCCTTTGGAACAGCACGGTCTTTGAGGGGAGTCCTTAAATAGACAACCTCCTTTCTCCTGTTAGGCTGTTTATTCTGACTCGTGTCCCATTCCGCCGTCTTGCTTTCCTAGGCGGACACGAAGGAGAAGAGCGCGGTGCGTCTGCATTTGTGGTGATTTGTTCGGCTTCGTGAGGTACAGCTGGGCTGCCGCTGCTTCCTGTCCTTGACCGGTTGCGTTTTGTGCCTCGGTTTCCTCTACAAATCAGCATTTCTCCTGGATGTTCGTGACCGCAGACGTGAACGCTGTAACGTCAGGGGGTTGCGATACCAGAATACTCTTGAAAACTGCCTGGTTTCCTGAATAGATACCTGGTTGAGTTTTGCCATTTGTTTCTCGTATTGATTGGCTTTTTGGACCTCCAAAGGTTTTTAGCTAACATATTTTTACCCCTTACTTAAAAATCACTCGAAACTCTTTTTATGAAGTCTGCTCAAGGCCATGGGCAGTTTGGATGGCCTGGTCGTGAGGTGGAGGCTGTCCGTTTGTAAAGTGCTCTGTCTCCGAAGTTGCAATCCTGGCAGATAAGGCCTCGTGGGCGCCTGCGTCGTGGGTTATCACCCCAAGCAGTCTTCCTGTCTGTTTAGTTCACCAGACACTTGGGCGACGCACGCGCAGATTAGCCCCTTGCCCCCTCACCCCCAAGTGGAAAACCGCTTACCAGAGCGCCGTATGTCCGTTTGGACAGCCTGGTGGATACGCGGGTGCCCCACCTGGCTGCCCCTTCGAGAGGGGACTTGACTGCCAGCGTGGGCGGCACGGGCAGCAGACGGCCCCCGCTTTCAGCTCCTCCGGGCCCGCCTCGGCCGCAGAGAGCTGCCCGGCCTGGCCCACTTCGAGCCACTGAGGCCAGTGGCGGCCAGAAGGCCCGGCTCTGCGGCCTTGTGTGTAGCATTGACAGGGCTGGCTGCAGAGCTGAGGGCCGGGGTGGGGGGTGTTGGGGGGGCGCTTCATTCCTAAGAAGGATCTCCCACCCAAACTCTGTCCCCGCCTCTGCCCCAGAGGGGCCACCCGGACACCAGCAGGTGGGCTCTTGCTGTCAGCGCGTGGCCTCACCTCGAAGACATTTTCCTCATGTGCTTACTTGGAACGTTTCCTTGTCGACTGAGTTCTGGATTCCTTTCCTGTCATATTAGTAATAAATGTTGAAGCGTACGGGTGTGAGACTCCCTAGGGGATACTGAGACTACGAGGTAAGGATATCCTCTTTAAACTATTTGCTTAAATAGGTGAGGACATTGTGAATTTTTGAGAATCTCACATCAGCTATATATGAACCCTGAATACTCAGTGGGGACGATAGAAAACCAGAGCAGGTAGTTTCAAATAGACTAGTTTGCTTATTTTCCAGCATATTCTGCATATAAACTGAGGTGTGCCGTGGTACAAAGTTACACGTATAGAATTAGACGCAAAGTGTGTGTAGTAGAGTCAACTTGACATTTTATTTTTATTTATTTATTTTTAACTTAATTTATTTTTAAATTTATATCCGAGTTAGCATATAGCACGACGATGATTTCAGGAGTAGATTCCTTAATGCCCCTTACCCATTTAGCCCACCCCCCACCCCACCACCCCTCCAGCAACCCTAAGTTTGTTCTCTGTATTTAAGAGTCTCTTCTGTTTTGTCCCCCTCCCTGTTTTTATATTATTTTTGCTTCCCTTCCCATATGTTCATCTGTTTTGTCTCTTAAAGTCCTCATATGAGTGAAATCATATGATATTTGTCTTTCTCTGACTAGTTTCATTTAGCATAATACCCTCTAGTTCCAAATGGCAGTAATTGCCATTGTAATACTCCATTGTATATATGTATATATACCACATGTTCTTTATCCACTCATCCGTCAATGGACGTTTGGGCTCTTTCCATCCTTTGGCTATTGTCGATAGTGCTGCTAGAAACATGGGGGTGCGTGTGTCCCTTTGAAACAGCACACCTGTATCCTGTGGATAAATGCCTAGTCGTGCAATTGCTGAGTCGTAGGGTAGTTCGATTTTTAGTTTTTTGAGGATCCTCCATCCTGTTTTCCAGAGCGGCTGCACCAGTTTGCATTCCCACCCGCAGTGCAGAAGCGTTGCTCTTTCTCCGCATCCTCGCCAACATCTGTCGTTGCCTGAGTTGTTCACGTTAGCCATTCTGACAGGTGCGAGGTGGTATCTCACCGTGGTTTTGATTTGTCTTTCCCTGATGGTGAGTGATGTCACCCTGACATTTTAACGTGAAAAGGTTGTGTTTGATCTTCTAGAGCGTGAGTGAGTCTTGGTGTAAAGACTTAGAACTGGAATGGGAAGTGTAGGAGAGGAAGAAAGAGCACGTAAAGAACGTGTTTGGGCATATTTGGATGCCGATGCTGAGTTAGGAGAGTGGAGTATTATTATTTTATAATAAAATAAAAGTTTTTTATTTTAACTCCAGTATTAAGATACCACGTTCTGTTAGCTTCAGGCGTACAATACGGTGAGTCAACAAATTCTCTCTTCTCGGTGCTCCTCGTGAGAAGTGTACTCTTTAATCCCCATCGGCTGTTTCATCCGTCCCCCCCACCCACTTCCCCTCTGGTTAGCATCGGTTTGTTCTCTATAGGTAAGTCTGTTTCTTGGTTTGTCTCTCCTTTTTTCTCTGCTCATTTGTTTGGTTTCTTAAATTCCACTTACGAGTGATACCATATGGTATTTATCTTTCTCTGGCTTATTTTGCTTAGCATTATACTCTGGCTCCATCCATGTTGTTGCAAATGACAAGATTTCATTCTTCTTTTATGGCTGAATAATACTCCATTGTATATATGCACCGCATCTTCTTTATCCGTTAATCAGTTGATGGACACTTGGGCCACTTCCATAATTTTACTGTTGTAAATGCTGCAATAACATAGGAGTGCATGTATCCCTTTGAATTAGTATTTTTGTCTTTTGTGGGTACTTAGTACGATTACCAGATCATAGGGTGTTTGTGTTTTAAGGAACCTCCATACTGTTTTCCACAGCGGCTGCACCAGTTTACATTCCCACAAGCAGTGCAAGAAGGTCCCTTTTTCTCCGCATCCTGGCCGACACTTGTTTCTTCTGTTTTTGATTTTAGCCATTCTGATCGGTGTGAGGTGATATATCTCATTGTAGTTTGATTTGTATTTCCCTGATGATGAGTGATGTTGAACATCTTTCCGTGCGTCTGTTGGCCAACTAGGCGTCTTTTTTGGAGAAATGTCTTTTCGTCTTCTGCACGTTTTTCAATTGGTTTATTTGGGGTCTTTTTGGTGTTGAGTTGTATCAGTTCTTTATATATTTTGGGTACTAACCCTTTATCACATATGTCATTTGCAAATATCTTCTTCCATTCAGTAGGTTGCCTTGCAGTTTTGTTGTTTTCTTTGCGAGTGGAAGGTTTTATTTTTATGTAGTCCCAATAGTTTATTTTTGCTTTTATTGCCCTTGCCTCAGGAGACATATCTAGAAAAACGTTGCTATAGCTGATGTCGTAGAAGTAGTAATACTGTCGGTCCTCTTGTCTAGGATTTTGTGGTTTCAGGTCTCACATTTAGGTCTTTAATCCATTTGAGTTTATTTTTGTGTATGGTGTGAGAAATTGGCCTGGTTTCCTTCTTTTGCACGTAGCTGTCCAGTTTTCCCAGCACCGTTTATTAAAGAGATGGTCTTTTTCCTCTTGCATATTCTTGCCTCCTTTGTTGAAGATTAATTGACCATATGATTGTGGGTTTATTTCTGGGTTTTCTCTTCTGTCCCACTGATCTATGTGTCTGTTTTTGTGCCAGTATTGTACTGTCTCCATCACTATAACTTTGTAATATAACATGTCGTCTGGAATTGTGATGCCTCCAGTTTTGTATTTCTTTGTCAAGACTGCTTTGGCTATCTGGGGTCTTTTGTGGTTCCATACAAATTTTAGGATTGTTTGTCCTAGTTCTGTGAAAAATGTGTAGGTATTGATAGGGATTGCATTAAATCTGTAGATTGTTGGGGTGGTGTAGACGTTTTAACAATATTTGTTCTTCCAGTTCATGAGCATGGAATGTCTTGCCATTTGTGTTGTCTTCAATCTCTTTCATCAGTGTTTTATAGTTTTCAGAGTACAGGCCTTTCACCTCTTTGGTTAAGTTTATTGCTAGGTATTTTATTAGTTTTGGTGCAGTTGTAAATGGAATTATTCCCTTAATTTCTCTTTCTGCTGCTTCATTATTAGTGCATAGACATGCAACAGGTTTCTGTACCTTGATTTTGCCGAGTTCACTGAATTCCTTTATCAGGTCTAGTAGTTTTTTGGTGGAGTCTTTAGGGTTTTCTTTAGATAGTGTCATGTCATCTGCAAATAGAGTTTTAGTTCTTCCTTGTTGCTTTGGATGCTTTTTATTTATTTTTCTGGTCTGATAACTGTGGCTAGGACTTGCAGGACCATGTTGAATGAAAGTGGTGAGAGTGGACATCCTTGTCTTGTTCCTGACCTTGGGGGAAAGGCTCTCAGTTTCTCCCCATTGAGTATGATGTTGGCCGTGGGTTTTCATAAATGGCCTTTATTATGTTGAGGTGTGTTTCCTCCAAACCTACTTTGTTGAGGGTTTTTATCATGAATGGATGTTTATCATGAATGGATGTACTTTGTCAAATGCTTTTTCTGCATCTACTGAAATGATCATATGGTTTCGTATCCTTTTTCATTGTTGTGATGTATCCTGTTGATTGGTTTGTGACTATTGAAATTGGTTCCCTATTTGTTGACACCCTAAAAATGAAAGAACCTAAAATTCACACCAGGGTATTGAGGAATACTGGCTTTGCAGAATCCAGATGTCAGGCTTGTGGTTCTGACACTTTCTAGCGTAACATTAGTTAGGTTTGATTGCTTCCATAAAAGGGAGGGCCAGAACTAACTATCTTTAAAGTTAACCTCCAATCTTACTGTAATTGGTTCTGATGAGCAAATATTTTTGGTACACAAATGCGTAGTACATAAATTTTCCACTTTACAAGTGTGTCACATACCAAAAGTTAATGGGTTAGCTTCTTAGGTGCTTTATTCCACAGTAGTAGAGTTGTGTCTGTTTTGATTTACTATTAATAAGAGTACATAAGACAGTGCCTACAATAGTGCCTGGCACATGGTATTTTCGTACTAAATATTCAGTAAAATATTACTGATCACTGAACTCCTGGGCGTCTTACAAGTCTGTTTAAACACTGTATTAAAATATGTATACGTTTATAGTGACCAGAATAACAACATTACTAAATGAATCAGTAAGAAAAATTTCAGCCTAGGGGCGCCTGGGTGGCTCAGTCGGTTAAGCGACCGACTTCGGCTCAGGTCACGATCTCGCGGTCCGTGAGTTCGAGCCCCACGTCGGGCTCTGGGCTGATGGCTCAGAGCCTGGAGCCTGCTTCCGATTCTGTGTCTCCCGCTCTCTCTGACCCTCCCCCGTTCATGCTCTGTCTCTCTCTCTCTCAAAACTAAATAAACGTTAAAAAAAAAAATTAAAAAAAAAAAGAAAGAAACATTTCAGCCTAAAATCTAGTGTTTGAAGGAAAAAGTGAAGAAACCAGATAGAATTTAATGGAGATTCTAAGTGAGGGTTTGAGGGTAAGTTCAGATGCTTTATAATGGTGATACTTCATTATTTCTAAATCCTTTAAAAACATACAGCTTTTCAGTTCCCCAATTTGTTATTTCATTTATTCATATACAACATTGATCTGTGTGCCGGGCTCCGAACTAGGTTCTCAGCAAAAGAGATGGTCTCTGTGCCATGAATCCTTCTCTGCAGAGAAGGGAGAGACACAGGCCTGGGATTACCAGGAATGAGAGTTCAGAAGGGAAAGTCCCACGAAGCGGGCGCGCCTCACTGGTCTGGGACTTCTAGTGAGTGTCACCTGGCTGGACGTGGGCGGGGTGAGCACAGGAGCTTTCCGGGCACAAGCAGCCTGGGGAGCGGCGGCGGTGATGATGACGACAACGACAGTGACCGCTGGGGAAGGAAAAGGAGGTAGTAGTGAGTGGATGTGGCGTGACCTCGAAGGTTAAAATCAGTAGCACTCAGATGTGAAAGAACAGGAACGAGGCATTCGAATTTTCCCAGGTTTCTGGCACTCACTGAGATGGGCGGCACCGGTGAACGGGGGATCTGGGGGCAGCTCCTGCGTTCAGCTGTACGCCTGCTGGGTGTGCGAGGTCTAGGAGGGGTTGTGAACTGGGCACTGAGATGTGTAGGTGGGCCTGGACTCGAGAGAAGCAGTCTGGGTTGGAGACACACTTCGTGAGTCACTGGCAGGTGGGGGTTTGAAGGAAGGAGGTTGGGACACGTCCCCGTAGTAACCCGTTGAACTTGAAGGTACTTTTATGCGGCCCAGTGGAAGTAATACGGTGAGGAAAAGGTGAAAATGGACATAGTGGAACATTTTTCCCGGTTGCTGCTAGGAATTAAACGGGAAGAAAGAGGAGTAAAAGAGCATCTAGATGGGTCTGAGAAGGCTTATCTAAGTTAGAATCAACTGAAGTGTGTGTGTGAGTCTGGGGAGTCGAAGTGATGATTTCCCCCGGGGTGGAACACAAGGAGTGCGGGTTTAAATAGGTCGCGCCATCAGGCGGTACTACGGGTCCAAACACACTGTCAAGTGGGGTGTTGGTGGGTATGATCCTCCCGAGGGAGATGGAAGGAAAGGCAGATGGAACATAGATTCCGGGAGCATTTGCGAAGTGGCTGCTGGGTGGTTGGTTTCCCTAAAACTTGAGGGAATTCTTCTGTCAGATATGTTTATGTTCTACATTTGAGCATACTTCTTTGAGCATATGCTGTAGAATACTTGCAGGATCAAGAGTGGTAGTGTGGCTTCATAAAATAGTAGGTCCCAAAGCTTAGATTGTAATTAGTAGAGGGGTGCCTGGGTGCGTCAGTTGGTTAAGCGTCTGACTCTTGATCTCGGCTCAGGTCTTGATCTCAGGGTCGTGAGTTCAAGCCCCGCGTTGGGCTCCACACTGGGCGTGAAGTCTCCGTAAAAGCTAAATAAATATTAGAGATGATTTGGTTTTCAGACTTGATCCACAAGTATGAACTACATTCTCCTCAAATGTGCCTTAGGCTACAGAGAGCGCTAATGCCATGGAAGATGGAGAATGTACCGAATTACTTGCTGAACTCAAATTTGCACTGGCAAGCTTTGACAACCCATTCTTACTGCTCCAGACATCATTTACCTCCAACATTTATTGTATGGAGCCATTCAAATAATTCAGTGTTTCTTAATTTGACAACAGAAGTACTTGTTTAAAAACCTCCACATTTCAGTGTGATGTACGTAGGTGATCCTTAAGGTGTGACTGTAGTATTACGTATTGAGAAGTACTGAGTTACTAGGCTATGGAATACCTCCGGCCCTTTATCTATGGATCTGAAATCCTGAAGCATTAAATTCTATTTTGCAGGAGTCTTATACACTTGGAAATAATAGCCAGTATTAATTGTGAAGCGTTGACTATGTGTTAAATATCGATAAGGTAGTAAATAACAGAGGCATTATCTTATTTAGACTTCACAGTAACACTCTGAGAAAAATGATCTGCCCCCCCCCCCCTTTTGAGGATTAAGAAATCGAGGCTGAGAAGTGAAGTACCTTGCCGAAGACCTCATACCTAGTAGGTGTGGAGCCGAGCTTCAGACCCCCGCCACTGAATTTAGGGGACATTTTAAATTTTGATGATTCCTGCCAAATTCCCTTCTAAAAGGGGGAGTGACCGTTTCCCTGCACCTTCAACCTCCTCAGCATCTGCATTCCTGCAAAGTGCTAAGTGAAAAACTGTTAGAATTCACAGGTAACTAGTGCGGTTGGTTTTTCTTACTTTTTAGGTATTTGTGTTTCGCTTTCTGGGAGTTAGCTTTGCATTTTTTCCTTTGAGTTTATCTTTCTAGTTGTTATGTAGGCCAAGTGGTTAAGTTTAAGTTTTGATACCTTCAGGGGGCAAAAAAGAGCCAACAGTGTTAGCTGTGCTTCTGCAGTTTCACCCGGCTTTTCTTGTGAACACTTTTCTTGTGAGTTCATAGGATTCCAACCTAAATCCCTGATAAGTAAGCTTATCTCTGTACGTAGACCATCTAACATGAGTTTGTTTCCACAGAGAAAGAGAAATATTCTCTAGATTAGAGTGGTGCCCACTAATGCCCACAGACTGAATATTTCTGTGCGCGTGGCAGGCACCCCATTACCCACCCCAGGATGTCGAGAAAGAATTAATTGGCTTTATTTCGTCCTCAGGTTTGCCTGCAATGAGATTTCATTCTCTACATATAAAGGACATCCTTTCTGAGCTGCTGTGAATAAATTTGGAATGATACTGTATATTTTCATCTGATGGAGAATTAGCTGTACCTTGAGTTTGGATTGCTGCACTGGACGACCTAAGAATATCGCTCACGATGTCATCAAACAGGAGTCAGAATCCCCATGGACTGAAGCAGATTGGCCTTGACCAGATCTGGGACGACCTCCGCGCTGGAATCCAGCAAGTATATACCAGACAAAGTATGGCGAAATCCAGATACATGGAGCTCTACACGTATCCTACTGCTTGAGCTGAGATTAATTTGCTTAGAAGTTCAGTTATTCACTAGTATGATCCGTGAATGGTTAGAAATTTTACATCGTGTTTTCTCTTTTCATTTTCACCCTGTGATATACTCAGAGTCCTTTTTTACCTTTAAAAATGAACTCACACTCTTTAAGTTTTCTGACCAGGGATAAAATTGGCTAGTTGGTTAGTCCAAAGCAGTGCTGTGCAGTGTAGTCGTTACTGACTACGTGTGGCTGTTTACATTGGCAGTCACTAAAATGAACAGTTCCTGAGTCACGGTATCTGTACTTCAGGTGCTTGATAGATGGCACACTACTTCCGTCGCTGTGGAAAGTTCCATCGGACCGCGCCAGTGAAAGCAGGAGAGCGCTGGTTTCTGTGTTGTCTGCGGTCGCCTTTGTGCTTCAGGGCCTGAGCAGGGTGCTTGCATCAGAAATGGTCTGGTCCTCCGTGGCTCAGGACGTGGTTCAAGGTCCGCACTGGCCTCTGCGCTGACAGTGCGGGGCCTGCTTCGGATCCTGTTTTCCTCTCTCTGCCCCACGCTCACTCTCTAAAAAAATAAATAAACGTTAAAAGAAAAAATAAAAGCAGTCTGGCCCACAAAGCCAGAAATATCTGCTGTCTCGCCCTTTATGGGAACAGTTTGCTGACCCTTATCTAAAGGGTTACCACATAGAGCAAAAAGCTTGACAGTCATGACCTTGTTTTACAAATACGGTATTAAAGTATTTCATTCGCTCATTATGTGGTCCATGGTGTGTGCAAGGGACTGTCTGCCTGCCACAAAGGTCATGAGGGTGTAAAAGACATAGCTCCTGTTCTCGAGTATGTACTTGACGATACACTTTTTAACTTGTAAGTTTCTTGATTCCATTCAAATATAAGAAATTGAAATTTAAGCTAACTCACTAGACAGCAGATTGCTACTGCTTTGCTGGTTCTAGTAGTTTAAAGTTGCTAGTTCAGTGGAGATTTAATCTTAGATTTTTAGTATGTATCCATAGTTGTCAAACTTCGCTGTGTGATATTCCAGTGTACCCTCAGCTATGCTAACATTTTAGGATCGTCCCCCCAAATAGACGTGAAGCTGCATGTCTAACTCAAAATTAACTTAAAAGTTATTATAGTTGTGTACATGTTCCTACGTGCATGTACATTTACGTTGTTAAGAAACCAACTTAATTGAGATATAACTCCCATACTGTAAAATTCACCCTTTTTTAAGTGGTTTTTAGTATATTCCCAGGGCCGTGCAGCCACCAACATGGTCTCGTTTTAGGACATTTCCATCACTGCCAAGAGAAGATCCGTACCCATGAGCAGTCACTGTCGTTCTCGCTCCCCTCGGTCCCCGGCAACCACTAATCAACTTTCTGTCTGTGCATTTGCCTGTTCTGGACATTTTAGAAACGTGGAATCACACAATGTTTAGCTTTTTGAGACCGGCTTTTTTCACTTAGCACGGTGTTTGTGGCTTCAGCCTTGTGTCACGTGTCTGCACATCCTCCTCCTCACGGCTGGATCGTAGGGACACATACCGCGTTTTGTTCATCCGTTTGTCAGTGATGGGCCGCCTGGGTTGATTCCACCCTTTGGCTCTTACTGAACTATGTTGTTGTGAATATTGTTATCTTGGGTGGATAGCTGGGAGTGGATTGCTGGGTCACAGGACATAGAGAAAGCCTTTAAGGAGGATAGGATCTTTGACAGAAGAGAGGCGGTTCCTCCCCTCGAGGGTTGTGGCTTACCTAGGTGTATGACCTTTATGATCTTTTTTGTTTTTGTTTAATCCTGTAAGTGATGCAGCTGAAGGTGGTGATTTCAGTGGCGAGACAAGGCACTTGGCTGGGTTTCTGTGTGCAGAAAGCCCAGGGAGCCCCGGTGTGGAGACCAAAGACGTCTAATTGCTGATTTGTCTCTGGGGAATTTCTTAACATGTGATTTTTGGCTAAATCAGATTGGTCCTCTGTCCAGGACCATGCCATGCTCTCAGAACTCTGAGAATGTAGAGACAGCAGTTACTGGCTTCTTTTATTCTGTAAATAATTAGAATGTGTGGTTCTGCAGTTTTTAAATTTTTTCGGAAATGCTGCCCTTCAATTGAGTATTCTTTTCCTTCCAGTTGCGTTTGACAACATAACAGCTTTATACATTTATTACGAGTGGAGAGGCCGACTGAGTCTAAAATATCTTACTTTAATTCTTCAGGTATTTATGAAATAACGGCTACAGCTGGAGTCTTATGTGTCAGGCCTTGGGCCAGGAAGCATCTTCGTCTTCCTCAAGGCTTGCATTGCTCCCGAGGGCTGGTGGGAGTGACCCTCCTCTGTTGGTGTCGGAAACCACTTCCCCAAAGGCTCATGTAACTTGCTTGATACGGCAGCCAAGTAAATGATGGCGGTACTAAAATGCGCAGTAGCCTGACCCTAGAAACCTGCCTTTATCCGCTAACTACCTTCGGATTCTGTATCTGAGTGAATCCTGTTGCTCAAAGTATTTGCAGTATTGGTGGTGTTATTGTCACAACTAGAACTTTGGGGCGTCGCGCACGCTTTTCTGGAGCATGTGGTCACTTGCGTTGAGGGTCCCCTGAGACCCGGTGCTGTTGGAGACACCACGGCAGCTCTAGCCCCGCCTCCGTTTGTGGGACACTGCAGATTTTTGTAAAGTTTTCTCTTCGGGTGTGTGTTCGGTCTCCGTGTTAACCACTTGCTGACTCGCCTTTTAAAATAATCTCCGGGCTAGTTTACAGTGACATCTGACACTTGGCGGTTGTCAGGTCGTGTTTCAGGTTAGCGGGTGCTTTTGGTCCTGGGAGGAGGGAGCAGACTGTGCACCCACTGTTCACTCTGCAAGGTCAGAGCGTCCTTGGCGGTAGTTGCTGACGGAGAATGGGTTAGAATCAGGCGAGAGGAAAAGCTGGTTGAGAGAAAAGAGGGATCCTTTTCCTTCCTAACTCTGGCTGGGGGCTAACGGCTCAATTTTTACCCTTTGTTTATCCTGGAGAAACATATGTGACTTGCTTTCTAGAGAAAATATCCTGCTTTTGAATGTGAAGCAAATATTCTTAGAGCCTTATTATACAGTGTAAACATTTTTCTTGACTTTTTAACTCAAAATGGCAAAGGAAAGAGAAAGGTGTTTTTGGAAAGAAAACAGTCCCAGAGCATCTGCAGTCAGAAAGATCTAGTTCACTCACCTTTGTTTCCAGCTGCTACTCTCAAGGGCTTCATTTTTCTTCTACAGTTTGAGCCTCAAGCCCTTGCTCCTCCCGGCATGTCTGTCTGTCCAGTCTTTGTCTCCCTGCTTCTAACTTTCCTTGATGTCTTATGTACTATACAGCCGACCCTGGAACAGCATGGGAGTTAGGGGCATTGACCTCCTGTGCAGTGAAAAAGCCGCATATAGCTTGACCCCCCCAAAATTTAATAGCCAAGTACTTTCAACTGTGGAAACCCAACTAAGAACATAAACAGTCGATTGACACACATTTATGTCATATGTATTGTTTACTGTGTTCTCACAATAAGCTAGAGAAAAGAAAATATTAAGAAAATCATAAGAGAAAATACATTTACACTACTGTATGTAGCGAAAACAAATCACGTTTAAGCAAACCCGTTCAGTTCAACCCTCTTGTTCAAGAGTCAACTGTTGGGGCGCCTGGGTGGCTCAGTCGGTTGGGTGTCCAACTGCGGCTCAGGTCATGATCTCGCGGTTCGTGGGTTCGAGCCCCGCATAGGGCTCTGTGCTGACAGCTCAGAGCCTGGAGCCTGCTTCCCATTCTGTGTCACCCTCTCTCTGCCCATCCCCCACTCACACCCTTGTCTCTCTCTCAAAAAGAAACAAACCTTGAAAATACATGTTGGTTTGTTTTTTTTTTAAAGTCAAGTTTTTTTAAAAACTCAATACAGCAACTTTTTTTTTTCCCAGTAAAATACAGGCGTGCGTTCTGTGCTGGTGGGTATGTAATAGGTGGGTAAACAATAGTAGACTTCTTTCTTTTTGAAAAATTGAAATAGGTAATGTAATTTCTTAGTCGGTTTATTGACACTTCAGGTGTCATGCTTCGCTCAGAGCAAGCGTGGGTCTTGATGAGTGGAGCAAACGTTTATGGTGAGAACGCAGGATAATGGAGGGTCCTTGTGGCGTAACTGAGAGCGGCCCATCTGGTCGAGTGTGGTAGAAGTTTCTGGTTTCGCTGGGCGCCAGATCTGCCTGTCCTCCTTTCCAGGTCACAGGCCTTTTTTCCCTTGGTCAGTATATACCGCAAACCATGTTTTGCCTTCCCCTGGGATCCAGAGAAACCTCCGCGTTGGTGTCTTTCATTGTTTCCTTATGTCTACAAAAGTTCTCAACGCTGGAGTTCAGATTTTTCCCTGTGGTGCTGTGAGCTGAATTAGTTTATCCTGTTTTATTAGCCTCGTTTTTTGTTTGTTTTTCGAAGTCTTCTTTTTCCCCAGCAGTACACTCAGGATCCCGTTCCTATTTCCAAGTCTTGGCCGTTCACCTCG